>NC_060140.1:894072680-894672680 GCF_021461385.2 Schistocerca piceifrons
TATTTCTCTGTATTAACCCTATCCCTGGATAAACAAATGAAACTACATCATTCATTCGTTACAGCTTAGTTCCTACAGCAACTGCTGCAAAAAATCGGTACGCCTGGAAATTGGAGATATAAACCGCCTAAGCTTCAGTGTATATACAAAACATAACCTACAAAATCGTTACGATCCTACTTTAAACAAAGAAATTACTTTACAATGTCTGCACTCCTTTTCTTTTCTTCTGTTGTATTCCAATCTGCTGGAACTGCTCTCTTCACTGAAACTCTGACGCCTGGAACTGAATCTTCATCACTGTTATCACTAGAACCGTAACCACTTAGCAGTCCTAGAGCACCCTTCATATCACCCGCCATACTTTACTACTGCCACCAAAGACTTACCACACCGATTCACACTGACTTTCACGGAACTACACCACACACATTACTGTCGCGACAGCGACCGTCGACACTCACTGCTCTGAACATTGTTACCGTCTGACACTAGGTGCGACATTAGCGCCTCAAGCAGTGAGAAAGCATCCGTAAAATTAAAATTTGTTTTTAATTATTTTTCTAATTAATTGACGAAATAATTATTACATTTTTTGCGTTCCAAGAATTTATAAATTGTCATGGGATAAGAACAATCACGCAATACACATAAAGACAGCCGAATCTCCCTGATTCAGTGACATAAGCTACAACTTTATGATGAGGAAATACTTTCGAATATTTGTATAATTGCAGATTACTCCATAGAAAGTAAGAGAATACAAAAACGTATTTCATGGATAATAAAAAAACATTTCTTGTGTTGTCTGTTCTTCTCTTGGCGCTTAACTTCTCTGTGTGGGGAGTAATGTTTCGTACAGCCTTACAGTTCACTCCAGATTATATGCATCTTAAAAACCTTAAAATATACATGAAAAGTGTCGAAATATACAAGCTAGTTACTGCGTGCATTATATATCAAAGTCGAAGCTGTGGAGGTGGCGCAGTGGTTAGACACTGGACTTGCATTCGAGAGGACGACGGTTCAATCCCGCGTCCAGCCATCCTGATTTAGGTTTTCCGTGATTTCCCTAAATCGCTCCAGGCTAAAGCAGGGATGGTTCCTCTGAAAGGACACAGCCGACTTCCTTCCCCGTCCTTCCCTAATCCAATGAGACCGATGACCTCGCTGTCTGGTCTCCTTTCCCCCAAACTACCCAACCCTCGAAGCTGTGCATACAGTTACGAGGAAGAACTCCGGCCACGGAGGTTAGGAAGGGGGCCTTTCTGGGATTATTTTCTAAAAATTTGCAAACTGGGACACATACAGTGTTTCAAGAGTTCTTACTTTTTGCTATTGTTGTCGTTAACAAGTGGATGCGAAGCGAGTGAGCCGCAGCGAAACAATCGATATGTACAAATGAAATTCGAGATATATCGCACCCAAAGGGGCACACTAAAGACCTCCGTAATATCACAGTCTAATATTACAGTCGAGACACTTCGCCTCGATTTTGTTGCCTACCGCGCCAGGTAGCACCCCAAGCAGCCAGTAACTTAAACTGTGAGTTCGGCGCGATCGTGAAACCGAATAGTGGCTGTTTATTTTGATTTCTACAATGGTTTATACAAGCGGGAGGGTTTGTAGCGCACTACATTGCAGCAACAACAGGAAGAAGACACCACAGTTGTCTTTTTTTCTTAGGTTTTCTAAGGATCCTGAGAGGTATGTACCATAATATTACTAAACTGTATCATCAGCATTCACTTGCAAACTACATGTGTAGTAATGATTAATGTTTAATTTTAGGAGCAGAAAATGGCTATTTAGTAGCAGACGAGAAGACCTTATGAGAAAGAAAACAGTTTACCTGTATAATAATATCAGGTTTTCAGAATGAGATTTTCACGCTGCAGTGGAGTGTGCGCTGATATGAAACTTCCTGGCAGATTAAAACTGTGTGCCCGACCGAGACTCGAACTCGGGACCTTTGCCTTTCGCGGGCAAGTGCTCTACCAACTGAGCTACCGAAGCATGACTCACGCCCGGTACTAACAGCTTTACTTCTGCCAGTACCTCGTCTCCTACCTTCCAAACTTTACAGAAGCTCACCTGCGAACCTTGCAGAACTATCACTCCTGAAAGAAAGGATATTGCGGAGACATGGCTTAGCCACAGCCTGGGGGATGTTTCCAGAATGAGATTTTCACTCTGCAGCAGAGTGTGCGCTGATATGAAACTTCCTGGCAGATTAAAACTGTGTGCCCGACCGAGACTCGAACTCGGGACCTTTGCCTTTCGTGGGCAAGTGCTCTACCAACTGAGCTACCGAAGCACGACTCACGCCCGGTACTCACAGCTTTACTTGTGCCAGTACCTCGTCTCCTACCTTCCAAACTTTACAGAAACTCTCCTGCGAACCTTGCAGAACTAGCACTCCTGAAAGAAAGGATATTTCGGAGACATGGCTTAGCCACAGCCTGGGGGATGTTTCCAGAATGAGATTTTCACTCTGCAGCGGAGTGTGCGCTGATATGAAACTTCCTAGCAGATTAAAACTGTGTGCCCGACCGAGACTCGAACTCGGGACCTTTGCCTTTCGCAGGCAAGTGCTCTACCAACTGAGCTACCGAAGCATGACTCACGCCCGGTACTAACAGCTTTACTTCTGCCAGTACCTCGTCTCCTACCTTCCAAACTTTACAGAAGCTCTCCTGCAAACCTGCAGTTCTATCCAACGTCACGAATGTGTTATAGCTTGCCACTCGATTCATGGTTTTTGTCATACTAGGGCTTAATTTAGAATCATTTTTAGAAACATATATGTCTTCTGATACTACTCAAACTCTTGGAGGCAAGAAAATAACTCAAATATTTCGTAAATTACGTAGGAAATGGATGCAAAGCAAACATAATGCTTACGACGCATCTGACGTTCACCTTACACGCCGCTTGGAGCGCAAGTGTCGCTCCATCTGTCAAACGGTAACAACTTTCACAGCAGAGAGTGTCGCGACTGTTATGTTAGTCTGTGGTAATATTTTATTTCAAAAACAAAAATCAATCATGAATTTTTTAAATTAATACTATTGGACCAAAGCATCATTTACAATGTATTTTGATTTTTTTCTACTGTTGTAAACATAAACGACCAAATGTTCGGTAGTAAGATTGTGTCTTTATAAGCAGAAAAGAATCATTCTACATCAGCTGAGGTAACTGGGCAGTAATTGAATTTGAGTGCTATGTTGGCAATTAATGTTTCTGGTTCACCTGTCACATTAATAAAACTATCAATTTGGCATGAGAGTTTAAATAATAATTATATTCATAATAAATAATTCATAATAAACAATAATAATTTTATTCATTATGTGAATAGATTCATTCAACACCAAACCTTGAATTTCAGGTTTTTTAATACTTGCAGGTAAATGGGAAAAATGAGTGCTAATCACAGCAATGTCTTTTTTTTCATACCGGTATCACTAAAAGCTTCCATGCACTGGCAAACTGCCAAAGCCTCTGCACTACTGAAGTCGTTTACTATGCCTCTAATGGCTTAGAAATGTTCATTCTAAAATAACACAGCTTCGACTCACGTACCCCAACGTTTTACCACTGGTTCGGGAGCTAAAGGCACGTTTATTGGTCTTGATACAAGCAGGAGCCTTTAGACACTCTTTCTGTTAGGATGAAATCAGTTTATTTACATTCACAAACGTGGAAGGCGATGTACTCAATGAGCAAAGAAGTCACATGAATCAAACTGGTATTAAATACTCGCAGGGCTTGTCCTGCCATGATCGTATAGGGAGCAGCATCTGAAATAAACACAAACACCATTCCATCTGCTGAATATTCTGGAAATAATTTTCTAATACCCTCATTCACAAATCTGGCGATCGTAGAATGATTTACTTTTTCAAGTTCTTTGCAGGCTGCTAAATAGGAAGAAGAAGGCCCTTCTTTTAAAGCACCAACAGTTAAATTTGAAATATAACTGCAATGTCTATAGTTTCTGCAACCTAAATCCAGATAATGCTGTCCTTGAGTTCATTGCATATTTCCTCCAGAACATTTACATGAATTGTCGGTATGTAACTTTTACACAGTGTTGATTCTTCTGGTATATTTTGATTTAAGCAATATTTGGGCAGGAAGCCTCTGAACATAGGGTTTGTAAGTTTGTGACGAGGAATATCGCTTGCAATGAATGCTTCACACAGATCCATGTTAAACTGACTTTTTTGGTTACCTTTGAACAAGTTACTGCTACTGCAACTTGCTGTTGTCAGAAGTTGTTGTTATGGTCCTTTCTTCTGCATTCCTGAGATATGAAGACTTTTCTTGGCATGCTGATCTACTTGAAACTTTTTTTTGCGTAAAACGTTTTTCTCCCAAGCTCGACAATATAAAACAATTCCATCATATGTAAATGTTCCAGGATGGTCAGCTATCCATGAAATGACGTTTCTTCTTTTGGGCGTCATTCTACACAACACACTACACACTACACGTCGTAAACACGTTCAACTGTGAAGAAGTAAATACAAAGCTAAACTGAAACAATGGACGTGCGACTAAAAGCTTGCGTAGTTTAATTTAATTGTTGCAGACGCCTACCTTATGACAGCGAAGGGGCAGGCGCAGGGTGCAGGAGCATTGACTGTGTCTGCCTGTTTCTGTTCCTCTTCTGCAATGATTTTGCTAGGCAGTGCCTCTCGGTTAGCGATTACACGCAGTTCTAGGTCGCGGACAATCTGTGAGACATCATATCTAGATCGAGCTTTAGATCGCCCGTCCAAATTTTTAAAATTTTGTAAACATAGAGCAAAAATATGCATCGTCACTAGTTTTAAGTTAAAACATGCAAACCAGCGAAAATGACCCATATATGCAAATTCATATGCAATGTGCAAATGCATACAGTCTAGTCTCTAGTAATAAATTTTGGTTCAAAAGCTTATGTATTGAAGATTATTGCAGTCTGCAGCTCAGATGCAGCAACAATTGTGGAGTTGGGTTTCTTCCATGCTGGGAAACAGTTTTATTACTTTTTCTTACCATCACGTCTGCAGGATTTTGTCTTCAGCTACAGTTTGTAGCGTATCTGCTACGTTAAATAAAGTAGGTATTCCATTCCATTCAAGTTTCTAATCTTTGACATTCAGTGATTTGACTGGTAGTGTAGTGAAGCAAACTTTATGTTTTTCGAATAGATACAAGACACCTTTCTGCAAAAGGTCTACTGCTGCTTACTAGCAATTTTTTTTATTCTTAAAGAATACGATATTCTCCATTAATCTGTAGGTTACAAGAGAGTCGTAAATGATCTGTCCCGTAATGTAACAGTTCACATCTCCTAGGGTCGTTATGAAACCTGCAAAAAGACAAATGCGGTGTCTTCTTGTTGTTGTTGCAATTTATTGCGTTATAGACGCTCTCGTTTACAAAAATAATTCTACAGACCGATAGAAACAATTAAGTTTCGCTTTCACAAGATCTCGCCGATCTCAACAGTATAACTACCAGGCCACTTGGTGCACTGCCATCGCAGTAGGTAACAAAAAACAGACGAGGTATTGTGACTGTTATATTAGGCTGTGACTGAATGTCAAAACATTTCACAATACATGTAGCTCAGTGGTTTGATATAGCTGTTGCGCATGTATACCTACAACACACTAGTCAGTCAACTGGGCTGTGAAAACATTCTGCTTGCTGGTAGTACCGTGAGTCAACATTACAAACAGGAAACTTAAAAGCACTTAACACCATTGTGCACACCCCCCACTATTGTCTAAAACCTAAAGTAAATTGTACAGATATTGTTGAGATATGCAATTCAAATTAATTTTTTTCACTACTTTATTTTCCCATTTTGATGACAGCTCCATGCTATTATCTTTTATTCTGTTGTTGATAAATGGTTTTTCTAGTGTTACAGATACTTCTGCTTATTGAGAAGTCAATAAATGTTACCAGATGTTCATCAAATGACTCGTTATTGTAAGTAAACTGATAAATTGTGTGCCTGAGAATTCACTCGAGAACTACGATCATCTCGAGCAAGATTAGAAAAAAAACGACTTTGTTTGCCACCTTTTGTTGACATTGCCGCTGTAGTATGATAGTCTAATTATAACGCTGGAAACAGTGTCACCAGATACTCCAAATATAGATTACACGAAAAAATGACTTTTCGATGAAGAGACGCAGTGGAAAGATGTCTTCAACGGTTTTATGGCGCAGTCAGGACAGAAACCAAAGAGTGGTAAATCTGGTAATGATATTATATCGGATGGCAGAGGTGCCAATCGTTATTTTTCGGTGTTATAACTATGGGCTGGAAAGACACAAAATGTCAGACTTTCAAAAATTAAAGAAAAATGAAGCACAGAAACCAAAACAAAATTCTCCAGGGGCATCATCTGATGGTCAAGGTGGATAGATGCATTATTACTGATTCTTGCAGCTAATTATGAAAATTCGCCAGCATCAACTGAAATTAAATGATATCTGGATTCCAGACCTAGAGAGCATTTAATAAATACTAATATACAGCTCCAAAATATGAAAAGATTGCAGGAGCCAATTAAAGTTTTTATGTGGTATGTGTTTTGGTGAAACTGAAGTTATGAGTTGTGTAAATGCCAAGAAAAATCAGATTTTGATTGGATATATTCTGTCAGTTTCAGAGCTCAGCTGTGACCTGCTGTCGGTTGTAGTGTAACATATGATTGGGTTGGTTTGATGTGTGGAGTAGAGGGCCTAAACTGCTTGGTTATCAATTTGTAACATATGATGTGTTACACAATGATCACAATACCGATGAATGATGATCGCCAAACATGCAATCAATATTCATTAGTTGGTTTAGTGAGTCTGGACATATATTGTATTTAGAGATTTCGTATTGTCTCCGCATGTCTCACACTTTGTGGCACATATTGCTTCAACGATTACTCCATGCAGCTGTGCCCCTGCCTCAGAGGCACGTTGCAATCCATGGAACAGTGCACACACTGACTGTGAGCTACATCACCAAGGATTGAGAAGAAGAGCCAGTCAGCTCTGAACTCCCAAACAATCTGTATTGCTTGATATTATACCCAAATTAATGTTCAAAACAGTTACTGTGTGAGACATTTCAATATTATATGAGATGGAACAATATATACATGTCTTAGAAGAGTTGCTTCTGTTATTTATCAGCTTATTGGACACAGATAAGCACGATTGCATTTCAAGCACTGGCCAAACTGTTAAAGAGATGAAGTCTACGAATAGAAAAAAACAAGATATCGAGAGGGGCGATGAACTTCAAGGGAAGCAAGTTCGTAATTTCAGATTATTGCATTGCAGCATCTGAATTTATACTAACTCTATCCTTCAAACTTTGAAGAAACATCTCGCTTTGACGACCTGCTTCTATGTCGGAGAGAGAATCGACAAGAAATAATTTTTAAAAATCATCGAAATACTTTTCATGACAGAGATCGTGATTGTCAGCCACCACCTGTTGTAACATTCCCCTGCCCCCCACCCCCCAAAAAAATGTTATGGTATCTGAATAGTCAGCACAGAAATAGAACGCTTGATTGCACTGTGCCTCAGAACTGTATCATTCTAAGGTGGGGAAAATCGCGAGGGCAGCAGTAGAGGTGAAAATGATTCTTTTCAGTCCGTAATTGAGATATGATTTGAATAAGTTCTCATTGTAGCTAACTCTGTGCATGTTACTATTATTCTTCCCACTGTGATGAAACCAGGAGCAGAGAACGCTCTAGGAGAGAGATGAGTTGGGAGATGGTTGACTTTGTTAAAATTCAACACAATGTGATGAAATATGTCAGAGTGCTCAAAACGAATAACCAGACTGTGAATAAGAAACAATGTAGACTGCATGTTCTAAGAAAAATGGATGCAAATATGCATATCACACTGTGCTGATGGCATGTAATTGTCACATCATCAAACCTACACTTCCCAATGGAATTGGATTTCTGCACACTTCACAGTCAATGAGTGGCTTTTTAGGTGCATGCTGAAAGATGAGATCATTATTCACACTTGGGTTACAGACGTAAATATGGCGTTCTGATGCGTCTCAAGAGAAAAAAAGAAGTGAGGAGCAAGTAGGACTCTAAAGAACTTCCTTTGTTTAATATAACGTAAGAACGAAATTAATACATTTATTCCAATACATAGGGATCAATGAGAGGGCAAATTATTTGATTAAATGACCAAAATTAATCTACTACATCGCGCCTTGAATGGCTGTAACAAGGTTAGTAACAACTTGGAGTAGCTATTCAAATGCACTGTTAAAAGGATGGTTTCATGAGATATAGAAATTTTACATAGTAGTTACAGTTTTACAGGTGTAATTAGTTATGTTAGTTGCATTGTTTAGTGAGTATTAGTTAACTATTGGTTTTAAGGTTTCTTTTCTGTATCAGCATTTCAAGTAATTGCTGTGCACAGCATTATGTCCTACTGTAGTCAAGTAGTTAGATAAAACAGTCATTACATTTTGATTTAAACATCTCTCAGACAAAGCTTTTGCGAACACTAAAGATGGAAGAAAAGTGAATCACTGTTCAGAACTGATGTCTAAAAAACGTTTCATGATTTATAACATAGCCCAGGCCACTGCACTTCACAGATTAAAAGTTTAATATCAGTTGTCGATTTCAAATGCTTTACTTTTTTGGTTATTGCTTTTAGTGTCTTTCCGTTATTAAGGTACTGTTTTAAAATTATGTTGACTTAAATCAAAGTGCTTACAATGGATAGTTGATTAATATCTTCTTGTGGTATGGACAATAAGTGATGTAGCTCACAATGAGTTGAATTTCAGGATTGGAGATACATTGTGGTGTACAATGAGCAAGAATGTTTGAACCAAAGAATGACACAGTGACGTCATTCAGCTGTATTAGAACACATCCTAGTAATCAGCCTCCTGATTGAAGCTGATCAGCCAGAACAGCAGGCAGGCAACATAAGTTTAGGTTCCCTGGCATCCCAAAGTTACCTCTGTCATTTCAGCAGTACCCATGTACCCGAAACAACTGTGTTACACAATTACCAATATATAATGCTTGGCCCATGTAGGATATACTAGAAGATAGTCAGTGTCAGTACACATACAACATTGTACACAGAGAGAAAAAATTGTACTGAGATGACAAAAGTCATCAGATACCTTTTAATGTCATGTCGGAACTCTTTTTGCCCAGTGTAGTGCTGCAACTCGAGGTAGCATGGACTCAACAAGTTGTTGGAAGTCAAGTCGTTGGAAGTAATTTGCAGAAATATTGAGCCATGCTGCCTCTATAGGCGTCCATAATTGCGAAAGTGTTGGTGGTGCACGATTATGTGCACAAAATAACCTCTTGATTAGGTCCGATAAATGTTCAATGGGATTCATGTCAAGTGATATGGGTGGCCAAATTACTCTCTCAAACTGTCCAGAAAGTTCTTCTAACAAACTGCAAACGACTGTAGTCCAGTCACATAGCGTACTGTCACCCATAGAATGACTGACTGCAGAAGGTCTCCAAATAGCCAACCATAACCATTTCCAGTCAATAATCGGTTCAGCTGGACCAGAGGACCCTGTCAATTCCATATAAACACAGCCCACACATTTATGGATCCATCACCAGCATGCACATTGCCTTGTTGAAAACTTGGATCCATGGCTTTGTGGGGTCTGTGATAAACATAGACCCTACCATTAATTCTTACCAACTGAAACTGGGATTCATCTTACCAGGCCAGGTTTTTCCAGTCATCTATGGTCCAACCAATATCATTACGAGCCCAGGAGAGGTGTTACAGGCCATGTCATGCAGTTAGCAAAGGCATTCGCATTGGTCGTCTGCTGCCTTAGCCCATTGACTCCAGATTTCGCCGCACTGTCCTAATGGACATGTTCATTGTAGGTCCCACATTGGTTTCTTTGGTTATTTCACGTAGCGTTACTTGTCTGTTATCACTGACAACTCTTCACAAATGCTGCTGCTCTCGGTCACTAAGTGAGGGCTATCAGCCACTGCAATGTCTCAGGTGACAAGCAATGCCTGAAATTTGGTATTCTTGACACTGTGGATCTTGTAATATTGAATTCCCTAACGATTTCCGTAATGGAATGTCCCGTGTGTCTATCTTCAACTACCATTCTGCGTTCAAAGCCGTCCAATTCCTGTCATCAGGCCACAATCGCTTCGGAAACATTTTCACATGAATCACATGAGTACAGATCACAACTCCTCCAATGCACCGCCCTTTTATAACTTGTGTACACGATACCACCGCCATCTCTATATGTGCATATCGCTATTCCATGACTTTTGCCACCCCAGTGTAAAACTTGCATATATATTTGTTATATCAAATGGATCCATGTTTGTTGTAGGAAGCATTTGAAATTAGTATGGTTAAAGCTGATGGTGGTTCATGGTGTGGGTTCCTGTAGTCATGTCCTAGTTCATGAACCACGGGCAACGTATGAGTGGCCAAGTAAGTGGTCCCGACAGTCGGGATACCAGTTACTTTGGAATAAGGCTGGGCATCTCGGACATATTCTGAGTCGTGGTCACCTTAGTGCTCATACGGCAAAGACTACCAAATCCACCGGTTAGTCCCTGAGCCGTTAGGGGTAAAACCCAATGGGACTCGGGGCAAGTAAGGCTAGCAACCTCCTTCCCTGGTACTTTAAATATGATGCTGGCAATAATCAGAGCAAAATGCCTCGGACCTTTGGAGGTGACGGAGTCCCACCTCTGACAAACCAGGGACTCCTAAGATACGACTTGGCAAACAAATGGTAATGAGATGGGGAGCTATTAATATCAATGGGGGCTACTCTGGGAAGAAGGTAGAGCTGGCAGAGGGTGCAAGTAAGATGGGGCTGGACGTTTTAGCTGTTAGTGACATTCGGGTAAAGGGTGAGAAAGAAGAGGTAGTGGGAGAATACAAGGTCTACCTGTCAGGAGTCAAAGCAGGAATAGCACAATATGGTGTAGGGCTTTACATCAGGAAAGAAATGGAACCCAGCGTAGTTGCAATAAGGTATGTAAACGAACGACTGATAAGGATAGATTTGACAGTGTCTAGCAAGAAAATTAGGATTGTGTCAGTATATTCGCATTGTGAAGGGACAGATCAAGATAAGATGGATAGTTTTTATGAGGCACTCAGTGATGTAGTTGTTAGAGTAAAGGACAAGGACAGTGTTCTGCTCATGGGTGATTTTAACGCCAGGATTGGAAATCGAACAGAAGGGTATGAAAAGGTTATGGGTAAATTTGGAGAGGATATGGAGGCCAACAGGAACGGGAAACAACTCATGGATTTCTGTGCCAGTATGGGCTTAGTAATCACAAACTTCTTTTTTAAACAGAAGAACATTCACCGGTATACTTGGGAAGGCAGGGGAACCAGATCTGTCATTGACTATATAATAACAGATCAGGAATTCAGGAAGGCTGTGAGGGACACACGTGTATTCAGGGGATTCTTTGATGACACTGATCATTATTTAATCTGCAGTGAAATTGGGATTGTGAGGCCGAAAGTGCAGGGGGTCAGGTCCATATGTAGGAGGATAAGAGTGGAGAAACTTCAGGATAAGGAAATCAGGCACAAGTACATAACAGCGATCTCAGAAAGGTACCAGTTAGTTGAGTGTAGTCAATTACAGTCATTGGAAAAGGAATGGACAAGGTAGAGGGACACAGTACTAGAAGTGGCTAAAGAATGTCTTGGAACAGTAGTGTGTAAAAGTAGGATGAAGCAAACAGCTTGGTGGAATGATACAGTCAAGGCAGCCTGTAAGAGTAAAAAGAAGGCTTATCAAAAATGGCTACATACCAGAACCCAGAGAAAGTTATGTTGAAGAAAGAAACAAAGTCAAACAGATAATTGCAGCATCGAAGAAGAAATCGTGGGAAGACTTTGGAAACAGGTTGGAGACTATGGGTCAAGCTGCTGGAATACCATTCTGGAGTGTAATTAGCAGTCTTCGAAAGGGAGGTAAGAAGGAAATGACAAGTATTTTGGACAGGTCAGGAAAACTGCTGGTGAACCCTGTGGATGCCTTGGGCAGATGGAGGGAATATTTTGAAGAGTTGCTCAAACTAGGTGAAAATGCGATCAGTAATGTTTCAGATTTCTAGGTAGAATGGGACAGGAATGATGATGGAAATAGGATCACATTTGAGGAAGTGGAAAAAATGGTCAATAGATTGCAGTGCAATAAAGCGGCTGGGGTGGATGAAATTAAGTCGGAACTCATCAAATACAGTGGAATGTCAGGTCTTAAATGGCTACACAGGATAATTGAAATGGCCTGGGAGTCGGGACAGGTTCCATCAGACTGGACAAAAGCAGTAATCACACCAATCTTTAAACATGGAAACAGAAAAGATTGTAACAACTACAGAGGTATCTCTTTAATCAGCGTTGTGGGTAAAGTCTTCTCAGTTATTGTTGAAAGGAAAGTGCGAGTATTAGTTGAGGACCAAATGGATGAAAATCAGTGTCGGTTTAGGCCTCTTAGAGGCTGTCAGGACCAGATCTTTAGCTTATGGCAAATAATGGAGAAGTGTTATGAGTGGAACAGGGAATTGTATCTATGCTTCATAGATCTAGAAAAGGCATATGACTGGGTTCCTAGGAGGAAGTTATTGTCTGTTCTACAAGATTATGGAATAGGAGGCAAACTTTTGCAAGCAATTAAAGGTCTTTACATGGATAGTCAGGCAGCAGTTAGAGTTGACAGTAAATTGAGTTCATGGTTCAGAGTAGTTTCAGGGGTAAGACAAGGCTGCAACCTGTCTCCACTGTTGTTCATATTATTTATGGATCATATGTTGAAAACAATAGACTGGCTGGGTGAGATTAAGATATGTGAAGACAAAATAAGCAGTCTTGCATATGCGGATGACTTAGTTGTGATGGCAGATTCGATTGAAAGTTTGCAAAGTAATATTTCAGTGCTAGATCAGAAATGTAAGGACTATGGTATGAAGATTAGCATCTCCAAAACGAAAGTAATGTCAGTGGGAAAGAAATATAAACGGATTGAGTGCCAAATAGGAGGAACAAATTTAGAACAGGTGGACAGTTTCAAGTACTTAGGATGCATATTCTCACAGGATGACAACATAGTGAAGGAACTGGAAGCGAGGTGTAGCAAAGCTAATGCAGTGAGCGCTCAGCTACGATCTACTCTCTTCTGCAAGAAGGAAGTCAGTACGAAGACTAAGTTATCTGTGCACCGTTCAATCTTTCGACCAACTTTGTTGTATGGGAGCGAAAGCTGGGTGGATTCAGGTTACCTTATCAACAAGGTTGAGGTTACGGATATGAAAGTAGCTAGGATGATTGCAGGTACTAGTAGATGGGAACAATGGCAGGAGGGTGTCCACAATGAGGAAATCAAAGAAAAACTGGGAATGAACTCTATAGATGTAGCAGTCAGGGGGAACAGGCTTAGATGGTGGGGTCATGTTACACGCATGGGAGAAGCAAGGTTACCCAAGAGATTCATGGATTCAGCAGTAGAGGGTAAGAGGAGTCGGGGCAGACCGAGGAGAAGGTACCTGGATTCGGTTAAGAATGATTTTGAAGTAATAGGTTTAACATCAGAAGAAGCACCAATGTTGGCAATGAATAGGGGATCATGGAGGAACTGTATAAGGGGGGCTATGCTCCAGACTGAACGCTGAAAGGCATAATCAGTCTTAAATGATGATGATGATGATGATGGTTAAAGCACCATTTCGTTGCTTTTTACTGTCACCATTGGTTAAATAAGTTTGTTCACTCAAAATTAAACTTTTTTTATTAATGCTTTAGCGCACCCGTACTGAGCAGTTACTTCACCCGGTACACAGTTGCATCTTGCTGGACAGCTGTGTGTAATTCCTAAGTGACTGCTTGTGACATATTTGGAAGGAGCCACAACTCATACATAGTCCATACACTAGTCTGCATGATATCAGACGTAATTAATGGATCGTTAAGTCCATCTCAACATAAGTGAAGAATCACTGCAAAGTATATGCCAACGTTTCAGTTTATCATCCCTAATAACATGCTCTGACACTATACTATTTTAACTGTAGATTTGAATGTTCACATGGTATGCATCCGTCACTATCCTACATTTTATTGTATTTACTATCACAGCAATCCTTTTCACTGTAACACGATTTATCATTACATCATTTATAATCCGTGCTCTTCTGATTTCCCACACAGATTCCAAGATTTTTAATGTATGAGGTAATTTGTTTATAAATAAATATATGCATAATCTCTTTTTAGGAACCTTGCCTATTAGCTTCTACATAGGTACATTTATATTCAGTTATCAGCTTCTTACATGAGATCCTTGCCTGACTCATCAGATATTGTTTTGGGAAGGTAACACAATTACATAGGATAGAATAATACTACCTCTTGCTGGGTAAAACTGGACCTTTGTGCAGAGTCAGACAAAATCAAAAGCAGAATTCGAAGAAAACAAGAGAAGAGGCAAATGCTTCACACATGTAACTCCTGGAGACTCAAAGTACAGTGCTCACTCAAAGCCTGCTTATTTTCTTAACCTATTAGCTACATAACTTTGATATGAGTTACATTAATAATATTCTGCAAACATGAATTGAGTAATTAGAGAACCCTTCTTTATTACTGAACGTAAAATAGTAATCTCATAAGTGACAATCCTTACAGCTGCTATTTACATGTATGTACACAAATTGGAAAGTATTCAAATGATTAAGGCAGCAGCTGTCGTAGCAAATTATACCTCCTCCAGTTTAACAGTGAGAACGTGAAGACTGTGTTCATATGAACACTTATTTTTAGGTCTCCTCTTTTTACCAGTACCTAAATATTAGTCTCAATTTAACAGCACATTTCCTTAACGTCGTTAAGGCGTTTCTCTATGCCGTTTGATTCAGGGCTCCTGTAGACATTACTGGTTAGGCAGTTATAAATCACCTTCATTAATGGAACTTAAACGTAACTATCACATATACAAAATAAGATCAACTACTTATGAAAATACTTCAACTCCCGATGGGAATATAAACCCGTTATTTTCCCACTTTTAGGGTCAATCAATAGATAACTCCCAAGAGGGGATATTTTTACACTCTTATAACTGCCAGTATATAAAAGTTGATACTTAAAATTTTTGTTAGACAGAAATGATGATTTTGGGTGAGCTCTTAAAGGAATGTAACCTTCTACCTTGTATTTTTGTACTTGTTGCAGCTTCTCATCACAGTACAATTTACGTAAAAATGCCTGTTGTGTGAGTGCAAGTAATACTTTCCTTACCTTGTCCTCCTAGGAAAATTCTGCACTGCATACTCTCAGAACGGATTTATCCATTTATTTTTGTGTTTAGATGTACTTTTCAGATCAATTGTAGCAACTGTATGGTGGGCAGAGAAGATTGTTTGCAACCTTTTCAAAGCATTCCAAGTACTCAAACCATTAGGGTTGATGTTTGTGTGTATGTGTCCTAATGAATGTATTGAACTAATAAAGACATGTTCACAAGGATTTCCTTCTAGATGAAAAAACGAGATTAATATCGCTTAATGTCATGTTCATTTATAAATGTTTTACAAGTTTCACAGATAGAGCTAGATGCTTTGCTGAATAGCAGTGTGGCAGGTTTGTCAACTGTAATGAGTTACTATTTCCTTGATGACTGGAGCTGTTCCTATAGATTTTGTAGTGTGTAGCTTGACATACTTGGTGAATATGTCATATAGAGCTATGACAATTTAAACCAACGTCTTGGAGAGGGGAGAGGTCCTGAAACATCAATGTAAGCTATTTGAAGTGGTTGTGTGGTTTCACAGTCATATGGTCTACAAGCTAAGCAGCAACCACTGTGCTGCATTCTACATAGGCATGGCAACTAACAAGCTGTCTGTCCACATGAACGGCCGCTGGCAAACTGTGGTCAAGAAACAAGTGGACCACCTTGTTGCTGAACACGCTGCCAAACATGATATCCTTCATTTCAATGGCTGCTTCATTGCCTGTGCCATATGTACCCTTCCTACCAACACCAGCTTTTCTGAATTGCACGGGTGGAACTTTACCTGCAATACATCCTACATTTCCTCCTGGCCTCCAACTTCATTAGCCACTGTCCTCACCCATTCACCCCTTTCCCTGTTCCCATGCCAGTACTACGTAGCCATCATTCCACCACCACACCCAGCCATTTTATTTCTCTCCTTTTCCTCTACTTTTCCCCCTCCTCATCTCTCCCCTGCCCACTTTCTAACTTGCAGCACTTCACTGTCTACCACCCATCCCACCCCCCCCCCCCCAAAGCTCTTCCTTGTCCCCACCCAGCCGCCACTCCCATTGTGCACTTTTGCTGTTGCTTGCAGTGTGGCTTCAGTTGCCTGAGACTGCAGTTGTGTGTGTGAGCTGCATTTGTGTGAGTGTGTGTGTGTGTATGTGTTCATATGTGTGTCTATTGTTGATGAAGCCCATTGGCTGTAAGTTTTAGTTGTGAATGTCTTTTTGTTGTGTCCATCTGCGACTCAGCATCCCCACTATATGGTGAGTAGCAACTTTCTTTCTCATAATATTGTTACATTCCATTGTTTGATGATATACTGAGAACTATGCATGAAGGGCAACAGGCAGACTCCGTATTTCTATATATTCGGAAAGCATTTGACATAGTGCCCCATTGCAGGTGATTAATGAAAGTGCGAGCGTAAGTTCACAGATATGTGAGTGGCTTAAGACTTTTTGAATAATGAGACTCAGTATGTTGTCCTCGACAGTGAGCGTTCATCAAAGACAAGGGTATCGTCAGGAGTGCCCAGGGAAGTGTGATAGCACCGCTATTGTTCTCTATATACATAAATGATTTGGCAGATAGGGGAGTCATCAGTCTACGGTTGTTTGTTGATGATGCCGTGGTGTATGGTAAGGTGTCGAAGTTGAGAGACTGTAGGAAGTTATGACTTAGGCAAAATTTCCAGTTGGTGTGATGAATAGCAGATAGCCCTAAATGGGAGAAAATGTAAGTTAATGCGGATGAGTAGGAAGATCAAACCTGTACTACTAGTGTCATGCTTCACACACTCAAGTCATGTAAATATCCAGGTGTAACGTTGGAAAGCTATATGAGGTGGAACGAGTGTGTGAGAACTGTGATAGGAAAGACGAATGGCTGGCTTTGGTTTATTGGGAGAACTTTAGAAAAGAATGGTTCACCTGTAAAGGAGGCCGCATATAGGACGCAATCTATTCTTGAGGACTGCTCAAGTGTTTAGGATCTGTACCAGGTCAGATTGAAGTAAGCAATTCAGAGGCAGGCTGCTAGATTTGTTTTGATGGGTTTGAAAAACACACAAGCATTCCAGAGATGCTTCAGGAACTCAAATGGGAATCCCTGGAAGGAAGGTGACGTTCTTTTATAGAAACATTATTGAGAAAATTTAGAGAAATGGCATTTGAAGTTGACTGCTGAACGTTTCTATTGCCGCCAACATACATTGCCCGTAATGATCACAAAGATAAGATATGAGAAATTAGGGATCAATTGGAGGCACAAAGATAGTAGTTTTTCCCTTGTTCTATTTGTGAGTGAGACAGGAAGGGAAATGACAGGTAGTGGTACAGGGTACCCTGCACCAGCCACCAAAAGATGGCATCCGGAGTATCTATGTAGATGTAGATATATAAATCACTTCAAAATTTTATTCCTGAAGAAACAAATACCACTGCAACAAGAAGGGGTGTAGTAACTTGCTTGAAATGATAAAACTCAATGCCTGATGGTCACAATAGACTTTATTTTCCTTTCCGTAAATGTAATAGTGGACTTTTCTAAATGCCCAATCCAGATTCTAATCCAGTAGCAGAGTATGAACATTCGCATTCAGATAAGGTTTAACTAGCAGAAATTATAACTCGAATTTCTCCTTTTCCCTCTCTTCAGGTAACTGATATAAACAAACTCCTAATCCAGAAAATGATACTTCAGTAATTAAACACAAATTTTAAGCCATATCAAGATGATGCACAAAGTAGCTTCTTTTATTGCTGTAAAATCATTCTCACAACAATTTACCTAAATCCAAGGTGCATTTTTCTTCAAAATGCTTAGCAAGTTTGAACTGTTTAAAAGATGACAGGCTTCAAAATGACGAAAAAACGTGTGTAGGCCCATGAATGCTTTCAGTTGTTTCATTGTATGTGGCTATATAAAATTTTTGATGGCACTATTTGCATCGGGATCAGGTGTTGTTCCAGTAGAGGTGATGAAGAAATTTGACCTTCTTGCTGACAAATTACTTGCCACTCCTGCTGAGAATTTGTGTAGTATCTTGTCTAATGATTATACATGTTCTTCCCATGTGTGAATAGCTGTTAGTATATCATCATCGCACTTTGTAACTAGGTCATACAGTTCATGTCCTAAGATACTATCTAGGGTTGTTATAAATACTCCTGAACTCACATTTAAACGAAACGACTGTACATAGGACATCTCCTACTGCCGGTGTGAACCTAACAAATCGATGCTAGTGAGGAATATGACCCAAAGGAATTTCTGTAATTGTTCATCCAAATTCTCCAGATGAGTTTATAAAGGGATGATAATCTTGTTAATTATCCTCACATCCAAAACTAAGTAAACATTGGCTCCAAGTTTATCCAAAAGTAATACTCGACTACAATAGGGTGATGTGGGCAGTTCTGTTATATGCCACTCAAGCATCTGTTTTATTTCTCTACTAACTGCAGCTTTGTTAGGCTGTGGCATGGAATAGGTATTGTAGCAATAAATCTAATAGTGATTGCGACAGTACCTAATGGTTACTGCAATGACGCATTACTCTTCCAAGTAGCAGTCCATACAAACAAACCAGTGGTGTCTTTACCTGGGTTCATTCATACCTTAGGTACTGGGGCTATGCACGGCTCTGTTTAAAAGGAATAGTTCGATTTAGCATTGGATCAAGTCACTCATGTCTGCTTTCATGCCTTGCAGCTAAATAAATGCAAATAATAACCTGTAGCTGTGATCCTGTAATCAAATACTCTGTGTATTGGCTAGAACTGTGAGTTAATAAAATATGCAGAAATATAAAATAAAAGATAAACAAATAATTGAATAAAAAGCATTCTATTCTAACAACTATAAGTGATGAAGATGACAGAGAATTACGCTGATAATGTTTATTCAGGAACGGACAGCTCAAACAATGAGAATCTGTCCCTGGATATTCATTTAAAATACAGACAGAAAATATCCTAATCAAATGCGGTAAAGTTATGGAGGCCCATCCATACTTGTAAATAGCTCTGTGGAGTATAAAGTGAAAGACGATTTCTATTTTCTAAATGAAGAAGGTGTATTTGAAAGCTGCTCAATTGAATTAGAAAAGCAATGTATTGTTAATGTATCAATATACAGAATTCTAGGTCTTGAGGTAATAAAATTGTTTTTATCAAAATTAATGGAACTTTTACAGAAGTCAGCAATTAGAAAAATGAAAGGGTTTTAATACCTGCCATTTTCAATATAACTTTATCAAACGAAACCAGTGACTCAAAAAAACCTAATGGACTTAATCCAAAATTTTGGTTTCAAGAGAAACTTAATGGAAGTCACAAAAGAAAATGAAAATACACGAACCTGCATTGATAATATTTTGACAAATTATAAACTTGATGATACAAGGAAACTATGTATAGACTAAGGACTTTCGGGCTACTCTGCCCTGTTTTTTGAAATTACTAGTGCAAATGAACCAAGCACTAGAAAAACTTAAATCAAAAGACGTTTTACTGTTCTGCTCTGAATTAGAACAGCTGGAGCAACAAGTTTGACATGATATCCCAATCTCTGTGCATTTTAACATATTTTAGAAAAACATATTTTAGAAAATTATTTTATTTAATGAAATATTTCCCATTAGAGCATGCCACAAAAATGTGTAAAATAAGCGAAATTGGATCACTGCAGGATAGCAATATCCAATGGGAAAAAGACAACTGTGCAAGATACTGAAATACAACAAAGACCTTGTTTTCATTAATTATGATAAACAGTATAAAGCATATTTAAAAGGGTAGTGAAAAAAGCAAAAGAAATGGCGAATAATAAATACATCATGGCTCATCAACAGAAATCAAAGGCAGTGTCATCAAATCAAAACCGAAAATTAGAATAGACAGCAAAGATATTTCTAAAATCAAGGTGGGAAATGAAATTGTAACAAATCCTGCTCAAATGTCTCAATAATTCAATATTTTTTATAAATGTATCAAAATGAGATGTAGATGTAGATACTTGTATAGAAAAAGTACATTTAGGTCAGAAGAATACTTTTTAAAATGGAGTAAATTTCAGCCAAATATCTAGAGAAAATTATATTACAGCTGAGAAAGAAAAACTCTGCAGGGTGGGATGGCATACCTACCAAAGCAGTTAAAGCAACTGCCTGGATAATAGCTCACCCTCTTTACTTTATAATTAATACATAACTTGAAGAAGGCTCAAGTCTTCCAGTTTAAAAAAAAATATATTAAAAAGCAGTGGTGATGCAAATTAAAACATTTTTGAGAAATAAAACATAATTTCTGATAGTGAATATGCCTTCCAACAGGCAAAAGCATAATAGAGGCAATTAATGAATTCGTGAAAAAAATTAGATGTATCTTAGACAAGTCGAGAAAAGTTGCAGGATTATTCTGCGAGCTCACAAATGCATTTGATTGTGTAAACCAACACTTCTTCCTGTGCAAAATCAAATGATACAGAATTGAGGATTATGTTTTAGATTGGTTTAGGTCATATCTCACAAACAGAAAACAAAGTGCAGTTATCTTATCAAGCAAGGGAAATTCCTTTTCCAAATGGATAATTATTACATAAGGTGGTCGATGGGATTCAATTCCGTGGTTAATTTTATTTTCATTCTACATAAACGACCTGCCCCTAAACATAAATTCACACTCAATTTTATTAGCCAATGATACTTTGCCCTTGTCAAAAGCAGTGACCCAGAACAGATTCACTCAGCTGTCACAAATCTACTAGACACTTTAGAAAACTGGTTCCTACTAAATAGATTGAAATTGAACACCATAAAAAAGAAAAACAATTTATTGCAGTTTAAAACCAATAACCCTAAGGTAAATGAAACCCACATAATCACAGAAACCAAGAACTGAAAGAAACAGCCTGTGTCAAATTTTTAGGAATGCATCTAGACCAAAATTTGCCCTAGTCTCCACACATAAAGTACTTAGCAAATAATTTAAACTGCTGACCTTCACAATGAAGATTCTGTCATAGCCAACTAGTATGGAGATGAAAAAACTATTCATTTTGAATCGGTTGTAAGGTATGGCATTATTTTATGGTGTAACACAATTAAACTTGTGGTGACGTCATTTATCCACTGAGCCAAAAACAGCGGGTGAAAGCTGCAGCTGATATATATTTATCTTTGCCATAGTCGGCTTGCTTACGAGTTGTTTATTCTTGTTAGTTTTTGATCTGTGCTTGAAAAATAAAATGTTTTCTCATCTCATGAAAAAGCTGTTACTTCATAAAATATAAAGGCTCCCACAGTGGTGACCCCGAAAAATCGTAGCAGAAGCATAAAGAAATTATATACACCGACGAGAATAATGAATTCAGAGACAAAAGCATGGGGCAGTCGAATCAAGATTGGAGACTACAGTCTGTTCGACCAAGGATCGCGGTCCACGCCCTTTGATTCGCCACAAAACGGAACGACAGATGTTAACGCAAAAGATGGGAGTACCTACACGTGACACGGAAATGTTAAGCTTTCCGCGTTCTGGCCGACGCGCCCCCAGCTTTGGTTTACGCAGGCTGAATGCATATTTCGGCAGTGTGGGGTGTCTAACAACATTGACAAATTTAATATAGTGATTTCACATCTAAATTTAGAAGTGATAGAGCAAGTAGAAGAAACCTTGTCGCAAAAAAATTACTTTGTGCTAAAGGGCGCACCAGGTATGTGGGGAAACTTGCACTTGATTTTTCTACCAGCTCTCGTGAAAACATCTGGTGCAGGCAATGGCTGCTCCTGTCCTGAACTTGCTGCTTCGTTGTCCTCTTCTGAAACCGAGGGCTCGGCGAGACTCTCTGCTGTTTCTTTGGCCTCCACGTTTGAGGGTGATTTTGCAGACCGAGGAAGGAGTGTACCCTCTTCGGTGTAAGCAGTTTTAAGCCGCTCAATTGAGACTATCTCTTCTTTACCATCCTTATCGATTTTGAAGCTGTGGCTTCCTCTTGTGATTACCCTGTATAGTCCAGAGTAAGGCGAAACAATCGGCGGGCAACCGTATCATCCCTAAGCCACAAGTGGGACATTGCTTGCAGGTCTTTATGTACAAACACTCTCCGGTCTCCATGTCTGACAGGGTTAGTGGGTTTGATGTTTCTCATTCTAACGCTGAGTTGTCTCGCGAATTGCGTGCATAGCTCAGGGGCGAACGGCTGTGTAGATGCTGGAACGATAAATTCTCCAGGAACCCTCAATTGCTCGCCATAAACCAATTCTGCGGAAGAGCATTGTAAGTCCTCCTTCACGGCCGTTCTCAATCCGAGTAGGAGCAGCGGTAGTGCTTCAGGCCATGAAGTGGAACTACACATTAATGCAGCTTTGATCGTGGGGTGTAGTCGTTCCACCATTCCATTACTAGATGGATGACAGCTTGTGGTGCGTAGGTGGTTGCACCCGCACAGTAGTAAAAGTTCATTGAAAAGTTGGCTTTCAAACTGCCTTCCGCGATCTGTTGTTACGTTTTGCGGAACGCCAAACCTGGAGAACCATGAATGCAACAGTGCTTTTGCAACCGACTCCGCAGAAATGTCTTGTATTACAACTACTTCTGGCCACCTGGTAAAACGATCAATGATTGTGAGCAAATAGCGTTGTTCTGAAGAGCATGATAGCGGGCCCACAATGTCCACATGTATATGTGAAAATCTTGCAGATGGCGTCGGGAAGTCAGCAATAGGTGCAAAGACATGTCTGCTGATTTTATTACGCTGGCATGTTAGGCATGCACGCGCCCATGCACGACAATCTTTTTGTATTCTAGGCCACACTACTTTGGAGGAAACTAACTTGGCTGTAGCTCGTACTCCTGGATGTGATAGGATATGTAGTGCACTATAAATCTCGCGACGATATTGTCCTGGTATGTAAGGTCGCTCCTTTCCTTTTGTTACATCACACCAAATTCCGTCTGAAACATTTGGGACAGACACACGTCTGAGCTGCAGCGCAGTTCTCTGTTCCCCTATTAGACGGCGCAAGAAAGGATCTTCTCGTTGCTTAGACGCTAACTCGGTCCAACGAATTGAATTTAAACTGGCACAATTCCTAGACAGGCAATCTGCGACCATGTTATCTTTTCCTGAAATGTGACGCACGTCAGTTGTGAACTGTGCATTGTACTCGACTTGCCTGCACTGACGTGATGAATTGAGCTCTGTGTCTCGTTGAAATATAGCTACTAACGGCTTGTGATCGGTAAAAATTGCAAAGTGCCACCCTTCGACAGTCGTGCGAAAATGCTTTATGGCTAAGTAAATAGCAAGCAACTCACAGTCAATAGCACTCCATTTTTGCTGCTGTCGAGTCAGGTTTTTAGAGAAAAATGCGAGCGGCTGCCATCTGCCATCAACTTCTTGCTGTAGCGCTGCACCCACTGCTGTTTGGCTCGTTGCCCGAGAAAGACATTTCTTTAAGTCATGGAAAGCTGCTTCAGCATCTGGACTCCATGGAATTTTACGATTTCCTATTGTATTTTTACCTGCAAGTAACGTTGTGAGTGGCTCTTGGGCGGCAGCTAATTTAGGTAAGTGATGTCTGTAACAGTTGAGCATGCCTAAAAATCTGCGAAGTCCTTTGTAAGTTGTGGGAAGGGGCATCTGTTGTACTGCTTCAACCCACTCAGGCAAAGGTGACAGGCCTGCTGCTGAAACCAAATATCCCAGGAACTTAACCTATACAATGACCGTAAGTTATTCACAGACAATAATTTTAAACATCAATATGACACTAGGAACATGGAGAATTTCATGCTTCCTGCTCATAGATTAGAGCTATATGCACAAAGCCTGGAATACATGGACTTGAAAATTATCTACATTCTAAAAAAGAAACAAATCCACAGCACGGATTTAGGGCAATGTAAACAAAAGTTGTTAGTCTATGAATGCTATTATTCCTTAGAAGAATTTCTGAATGATATTATGAAAATATGAGTAAGAAAGCAAATGGTTGACACACATTGTTATTTAGGCTTAGCAGTTTTATCAAATAAATGACTTTAATAATTATTTCTTTTATATTAATGATATTTCAAAGTATTGTTCTGTAACACATACGAATTTTAACTGAAGTGTTGATGGATTCCCTGTACATTAAATTTATTATTTAACTTTGTATGGTACGGGACAATAAAAACTTTGTTTCTGATTCTGAATCTGGCCTTTCAGATCTTTTTTTGTGTTAAACAAAAATTTTGCATTTGTTTGTTTCTTACCTGAAATTAAAACACCTACATGTGGTTCTCTTTGTGAGACTGTAAATTTTCTTGTATGGCTTTCAGACAGTTTTCAGCATTATCTGATATCATTTCTTCTTCCAGTGTCAAAGGATCAGTGTCAGTTGACTGTTTTGACGTATAGCTTTTGAAGTCATGCAGGTTGTTTAGTTTTCAAATTCTGGATGACTTTCATAGTGACTCAAACTGCTCCAGTTGCCCGTTATCATAATTTACATTTTCTGGACTTGATCCCTGATTGCTACTATTGTTTCTTGAAACATTGATGTGACAGTGTCAGGTGTAGGTTCTTGCTTCTTTTCTGTTAGTGGAAGAAACAACAGACTTGGTTTCTGTCGCTCAGATTCCTCTTTATACTGTTCAGAAGTTGTTGTTGCTGTGGTCTTCAGTCCTGAGACTGGTTTGATGCAGCTCTCCATGCTACTCTATTCTGTGCAAGCTTCTTCATCTCCCAGTACCTACTGCAACCTACATCCTTCTGTATCTGCTTAGAGTATTGATCTCTTGGTCTCCCTCTACGATTTTTACCCTCCACGCTGCCCTCCAATGCTAAATTTGTGATCCCTTGATGCCTCGAAACATGTCCTACCAACCGATCCCTTCTTCTAGTCAAGTTGTGCCACAAACTTCTCTTCTCCCCAATCCTATTCAATGCCTCCTCATTAGTTACGTGATCTACCCACCTTATCTTCAGCATTCTTCTGTAGCACCACATTTCGAAAGCTTCTATTCTCTTCTTGTCCAAACTGGTTATCGTCCATGTTTCACTTCCATACATGGCTACACTCCATACAAATACTTTGAGAAACGACTTCCTGACACTTAAATCTATACTCGATATTAACAAATTTCTCTTCTTCAGAAACTATTTCCTTGCCATTGCCAGTCTACATTTTATATCCTCTCTACTTAGACCATCATCAGTTATTTTAATCCCTAAATAGCAAAACTCCTTTACTACTTTAAGTGTCTCATTTCCTAATCTAATCCCCTCAGCATCACCCGATTTAATTTGACTACATTCCATTGTCCTCGTTTTCCTTTTGTTGATGTTCATCTTATATCATCCTTTCAAGACACTGTCCATTCCGTTCAACTGCTCTTCCAAGTCCTTTGCTGTCTCTGACAGAATTACAATGTCATCGGCGAACCTCAAAGTTTTTACTTTTTCTCCTTGAATTTTAATTCCTACTCCGAATTTTTCTTTTGTTTCCTTTACTGCTTGCTCAATATACAGATTGAATAACATCGCGGAGAGGCTACAACCCTGTCTCACTCCTTTCCCAACCACTGCTTCCCTTTCATGCCCTCGACTCTTATAACTGCCATCTGGTTTCTGTACAAATTGTAAATAGCCTTTCGCTCTCTGTATTTTACCCCTGCCACCTTCAGAATTTGAAAGAGAGTATTCCAGTTAACGTTGTCAAAAGCTTTCTCTAAGTCTACAAATGCTAGAAACGTAGGTTTGCCTTTTCTTAATCTTTCTTCTAAGATAAGTCGTAAGGTTAGTATTGCCTCACGTGTTCCAGTGTTTCTACGGAATCCAAACTGATCTTCCCCGAGGTTGGCTTCTACTAGTTTTTCCATTCGTCTGTAAAGAATTCGTGTTAGTATTTTGCAGCTGTGACTTATTAAGCTGATAGTTCGGTAATTTTCACATCTGTCAACACCTGCTTTCTTTGGGATTGGAATTATTATATTCTTCTTGAAGTCTGAGGGTATTTTGCCTGTTTCATACATCTTGCTCACCAGATGGTAGAGTTTTGTCAGGACTGGCTCTCCCACGGCCGTCAGTAGTTCCAGTGGAATATTGTCTACTCCTGGGGCCTTGTTTCGACTCAGGTCTTTCAGTGCTCTGTCAAACTCTTCGCGCAGTATCATATCTCCCATTTCATCTTCATCTACATCCTCTTCCATTTCCATAATATTGTCCTCAAGTACATCGCCCTTGTATAGACCCTCTATATACTCCTTCCACCTTTCTGCTTTCCCTTCTTTGCTTAGAACTGGGTTTCCATCTGAGCTCTTGATATTCATACAAGTCGTTCTCTTATCTCCAAAGGTCTCTTTAATTTTCCTGTAGGCGGTATCTATCTTACCCCTAGTGAGATAGGCCTCTACATCCTTACATTTGTCCTCTAGCCATCCCTGCTTAGCCATTTTGCACTTCCTGTCGATCTCATTTTTGAGACGTTTGTATTCCTTTTTGCCTGTTTGACTTACTGCATTTTTATATTTTCTCCTTTCATCAATTAAATTCAATATTTCTGCTGTTACCCAAGGATTTCTACTAGCCCTCGTCTTTTTACCTACTTGATCCTCTGCTGCCTTCACTACTTCATCCCTCAAAGCTACCCATTCTTCTTCTACTGTATTTATTTCCCCCATTCCTGTCAATTGCTCCCTTATGCTCTCCCTGAAACTCTGTACAACCTCTGGTTCTCTCAGTTTATCCAGGTCCCATCTCCTTAAATTCCCACCTTTTTGCAGTTTCTTCAGTTTCAATCTGCAGTTCATAACCAATAGATTGTGGTCAGAATCCACATCTGCCCCTGGAAATGTCTTACAATTTAAAACCTGGTTCCTAAATCTCTGTCTTACCATTGTATAATCTATCTTATACCTTTTGGTATCTTCAGGATTCTTCCAGGTATACAACCTTCTTTCATGATTCTTGAACCAAGTGTTAGCTATGATTAAGTTATGCTCTGTGCAAAATTCTACAAGGCGGCTTCCTCTTTCATTTCTTCCCCCCAATCCATATTCACCTACTATGTTTCCTTCTCTCCCTTTTCCTACTGACGAATTCCGGTCACCCATGACTATTAAATTTTCGTCTCCCTTCACTACCTGAATAATTTCTTTTATCTCGTCATACATTTCATCAATTTCTTCATCATCTGCAGAGCTAGTTGGCATATAAACTTGTACTACTGTAGTAGGCATGGGCTTTGTGTCTATCGTGGCCACAATAATGCGTTCACTATGCTGTTTGTAGTAGCTAACCCGCACTCCTATTTTTTTATTCACTATTAAACCTACTCCTGCATTACCCCTATTTGATTTTGTATTTATAACCCTGTAATCACCTGACCAAAAGTCTTGTTCCTCCTGCCACCGAACTTCACTAATTCCCACTATATCTAACTTTAACCTATCCATTTCCCTTTTTAAATTTTTAACCTACCTGCCCGATTAAGGGATCTGACATTCCACGCTCCGATCCGTAGAATGCCAGTTTTTTTCTCCTGATAACGACGTCCTCTTGAGTAGTCCCCGCCCGGAGATCCGAATGGGGGACTATTTTACCTCCGGAATATTTTACCCAAGAGGACGCCATCATCATTTAATCACACAGTAAAGCTGCATGTCCTCGGGAAAAATTATGGCTGTAGTTTCCCCTTGCTTTCAGCCGTTCGCAGTACCAGCACAGCAAGGCCGTTTTGGTTAATGTTACAAGGCCAGATCAGTCAATCATCCAGACTGTTGCCCCTGCAACTACTGAAAAGGCTGCTGCCCCTCTTCAGGAACCACATGTTTGTCTGGCCTCTCAACAGATACCCCTCCATTGTGGTTGCACCTACGGAATATTTTACCCAAGAGGACGCCATCATCATTTAATCGTACAGTAAAGCTGTATGTCCTCGGGAAAAATTATGGCTGTAGTTTCCCTTTGCTTTCAGCCGTTCGCAGTACCAGCACAGCAAGGCCGTTTTGGTTAATGTTACAAGGCCAGATCAGTCAATCATCCAGACTGTTGCCCCTGCAACTACTGAAAAGGCTGCTGCCCCTCTTCAGGAACCACATGTCTGTCTGGCCTCTCAACAGATACCCCTCCATTGTGGTTGCACCTACGGTACGGCCATCTGTATCGCTGAGGCACTCAAGCCTCCCCACCAATGGCAAGATCCATGGTTCAGAAGTATCTTCTTCAAAAACAGCAACCTTTTCTCGTTTTTATGATTCTCTGGAAATAAGATTTGAAAAATGTTTCTGATCCTTCGCAGTATCCTACCAATGTACATTCAATACCTTTTGGTCCTATTTCCATCGGTTGCCTCTTGGGAAGTGAACAGAGGCCTTTATCTCCATATATTTTTAGATGTCAAAGATCCAGCTTCTTGTTTGTTCGAACTTCTTCTAGCTTTTTCGTGCCTCAGTTGGACATCGATTAATCAAGTAGACTGCACTAATCTGTACGCTAATTGAGCCATATGAAGACAGAACTTTCAAAAGTTACTCAATTTTATAAGTAAAGCAACATCTATGATAATGAAGTAAATTGCAAACTACGCCAAAATGTGACTATTTTAAAAAGCTATAAGGACTTTCTGGGCATAGTAGCTATGGTTAAAAAGAATTGCGAAGTTTGTGATTCTAGAGTAATAATGAAATAAAATTTCATGATCTTCTGAAGCAATGTATTGCCTATAATCACTTAGGAAAAGTTAATAATAGTTTACCAAATAATCATTTTTTAAAAGATAATTTCTTTCTGATACCTTCTCAATTGTTTCAATTAAATTATAAAAGGAAAACAGAATGTAGAATAAATTATGTCTTTCGTCAGATGTAAGCTGAGAAGAGAAGCTTAGGCTATGTTTCCATTTCTCAGAGACATGGAGGTGTCATGAAAGGTAGCCTACAAGCTGTATTGGAGAAGGAACTGAGAAGGACACATATGAGAGTGACACCTCTCCTTTTTGGTATTGTAATAGATTATCGCGAAGAATGCCATATGTAGAGACTTCCCATCCTTTACCTTAAATGTTTTAGTGAAAGTGGTTCATCGAACACACATCAAAGTGCCTAAAATTGTGATTAAATGAGTGATTACTAAAAGCAAAATTTTTTTGTGTTTCTCTTTCAGCCAAGACTGAAAATTCTAAATCACAAAATTAATTTTGTAATAATCGAAAATTTTGTTTTATGTTTCTATGTTATTTTGTATAAATGATTAGTAAAAATCCACTATATATTAAATGAAGTATGTGTGTGTGTGTGTGTGTGTGTGTGTGTGTGTGTGTGTGTGTGTGTGTGTGTGGTTAATTCTGTGGGTGTAGTGTTAAGGGAAATTTAGCTAAAATCAATTTCATTTAAAAGAGGACAGCTACAGTGACATCACTTCTTTCTAATACTGTATTTAATTTTGTTCAAAAATAAATTTTTACACAAAAATAAATGGACAGTGATGTGGTGAAACAAGTCCTGTTTCAGTATGACAGATACAGCAGCGAGCAAGTGTCCCAGGACTTACCCCAGTTCACTGCTACTCATTATACGCCTGTTCATAGCATACAAAGTATTGTGCCATAAACTAAGAATGAAATCAAAAAGGGGACTGATGACCTCAGATGTTAAGTCCCATAGTGCTCAGAGCCATTTGAAATCAAAAATTAAAATAACGTTCATAACCTTTGTCAGTGTGTGCTTTAGTATATTAATGTTAACGTTGCGAAGCCTCAAAATGAGCTAATGAATATGTTTTGCTAAATATATTATCTTAAGGAAAAAAGAAATGACGCTAAATAATGAAGCTAAAAATCGTTCAGACTGTGCGGATGTATGTCACAATCAAAAGTTACAGGTCTCTACTTGATCGGAGCAATATTTCGGTCAAAATCGGCGTTTTTACGAAAATTTGAAGGCCCTAGGTATGAGACTTAGTTTGCCATAAAAATATTAACTATCTGACTGCATTAATCTACCTCTAATAGTTTTCAAGCTGTTTATTAAAAACTAAATTTGGAACAAAAACATTCTCATTTGTAACAGATTAAGTTTCATTTGTATTTGTGATAGAAAGTTTTAATGACAGCACTTGATTATGCTGACAAAATAATACAACTGTACCAAGTTTTAAAACTTAAGTATAAATAAACATTATTACTAGGAATCTTAAGGAGGCAGTTTAGAAGTCATGTTCTACTGTCAGTTCCATTCTAAAAGTTCTAGCTAGTGAAATTTAAATGCAGTCAAACTAAAACTTTTTCAGTAACTGAAGCAAACTTAACTCCAGTCATATAAAAGATAAGAAAACCATAAACTACTAAACGACAGATATATTAATTAATATGTGTCCAAGAAAGCGATAATTTAGATGCTGCTATCTGTGCCTAGAGCAGTTGGTAGCAAATGATCCGTTCGGCAAGTCACTGTGCCCATTTATAAATACAGACAGACAGGCAGTAAACAGAGACACTTTGCACTGAGATGTCAATTTGTCCACATCTGTCAAATGCCTGTGTGCGCTGTGCCTTAGATGAAGTCGCACCCAGGCAGCTACTAAACGCATTTTTGATAAAAGTGGGAAAGTGAACTCATGAGGACTGTACACCATCCTGGATATCTTAGATTTTACAGAAGTAACTATTTGCCAGGCAACCATAGTATTGATAAAACTGTATGGCAATTGGTGAGACTATTTCCCACTTCTAAAGTGAGCAGTGAGCAATTAACTCTCAGTGATAAAAAGTCAGAGCGATAGACCATTTTGCTTGGAATTTAGCATCAAGGTCAACTCTGAACCGCTTATAGTGCTGTTTCCAATAGGGACATTACTATTATTATCATGAATATTATCATGTTTGTGCATGTGAACTTTTACTGAATGTACCTATCAGTTAAAACTCAAAACTTTTATTTATAGTTATAGTACCTGATCGCGCTGAGTAAATAGCAAGTAAGAACTCTTCTTCCAGTGAGCACAAAAAAAATGTGGAATTGGAGACTGGAAATTATGGTCAGTATGTTCTCCATCGCTTTCTGGATGACCAGAAAAATAGTTTCAGTCTCTTGTATGAGACGGTAATTTACCCACTGCCACACTCTGTACACTGGTATCAGCTGGTTGATTCGAACACACCACTCAGTCCAGCAAACGAATGTTTTCTTTCGCGGATGGGTACCACATTGCTTTGCCTATGTTAGGGAGATGGCTGCATGTCGTTAGTCTAGAGCGTTGCTACACTGTCTTAGACACTTGGCGAGCTGGGCTAAACCACGCTATAAGGCGTTTTTCCAATTTTGTTTGCATTCAGATGCGCCTACATACGCCGCGCTGCGTGAAAACGCGCACAGGGCGCAAAACCTCAGGGTTCCAGCCATAGTCAGCTCCTTTGCTGCGTGGGCATATTCTTTAGTCTGTGTCGCCACCACGTCGCCGTGGGTGCCAGTCAGACCTGAGCCACAGGCGCCGCCATTGGGTGACGCTGCCCCCTGTGTGACAGGCTAATCTTTCAGAGTACTGGTCGCTGTCCGTGCCGTCGACGCCGAAAAAGTTCAAAGAAGGGCAGCACGTTTTGTATTATCGCGGAATAGGGGAGAGAGTGTCACTGAAATGATACAGGATTTGGGGTGGACATCATCAAAACAAAGGCGTTTTTCGTTGCGGCAGAATCTTCTCACGAAATTCCAACCACTAACTTTCTCCTCCGAATACGAAAATATTTTGTTGGCACCGACCTACGTAGGGAGAAACGACCAGCATGATAAAACAAGGGAAATCAGAGCTCATACGGAAAGGTACGCTATACGTGATTGGAACAATAGAGAACTGTGGAGATGGTTCGATAAACCCTCTGCGAGGCACTTAAATGTGAGCTGCAGAGTATCTATCTAGATGTAGCTGTAGATATAGAAACAGAACGAGGCTAAAGTTGTTAGGTGCCGCACGTACATGCTTGGAATCTGACAATACATTACAACATGCAGTAACATTTAAAACCGTGGCGCACGGATTAGCAGAGTGCTATCCCGCAAAAGAGGAATCAGTTACTAAACAGATCGTTTATTCATCATACAGCAAAAGCCGACTGAAGATTTCGAAGATTTTGCCGACTAAATACGAGATGTGTCATGTCGCATGTACTTGCTAGGACGGACTGCCACATGTAATGTCTTGTTAATTAAGGAAGGTAATGCCAGAGCAGCTGCTGTCTTCATACTTGGAATAAATTCGCAGATAGGCAGTGAAGTCAAAGTCGTTTCACATACTTCATTACATGAGGCAGTGACATTAGCCTTGTTGCCCGATGAGGCTAAACTGCTCGTTACCACTCCATCACAAAGTGATGAGTCACTGTAAACAACACAAATTGTAGACGTTGTGGGAAGCCAGACCAAACCAGTAAGCACTGTTGTACGCTGTGTTGTACCAAACGCCATGTGGTACGACCCACGAGCAATAGCTACCCACAATATTAGAAACAGAGTCCTCAAAGTAGAATCCTCTGTGAAATAAGAGACAAAATGCGAGTACATGGTAGCCAAATGGACCTTTCAAAGGCACATTTGCAGGATGGGCGTTGATATATTGCAAAAAAAGTTGATATAAGTTGAGAATATAAACAAATAATTATTTAAGAAATTAATTAGTAAAGGAAGTAAAAGAAAGGCATTTTTCGTTGCGACGGGAGCTTCTCATGAAATTTTAATCGCCAGTTTTCTCCTCCGATTGCGAAAACGTTCTGTTGGCACCCGCCTATGTAGGGAGAAATGATCATCATGATGAAATAAGAGAAATCAGGGCTGTCACAGAAGAATTTAAGTGCTCGTTTTTTCTGCGCGCTGTTCGAGAGTGGAATGGTAGAAAGATAGCTTGAAGGTGGTTCATTGAACCCTCTGCCAAGCACTTTATTGTGAATAGCAGAGTAATCATGTAGATGTAGATATAGATGTATCGATTGTGGCGTGCAACCACTGAAACATTAGAATAATTACGCAGTTCAGTTGTCTTGCCGAGAAGAAGGTAACTTTTTTGTTCTAGTAGCGGTCCAGATCGGATGCATAACTGCCATTGCTGCAGATAATTATTTGGCACACCGCCATTATTCTATTTTATTAGGACGCAATTTAATTTTGTATAATATTTTGTGAATACAATTATATTATATAATCTTGTGCTTCATTTATGTTGCAAGCTATTGTCCCAATTAAACAGCGTCATGACCTGGCTAAAGGTACCGTATTAGAAACCTTATGAACGGCCCAGCATGAGCCCAAACTTTGGAATTACTCAAGCCGATAAAGAAATATTTTCAGAAGAGTCACACAAGGTCAAACTTACAATGAACGGACTTTACGCAAAAAGCCATTGTCAAGGGCCCAAAGTTTGCGTTAAGCGCCATTAAAAATTTATACTTTGGTCATATACTACTATCATGTTATATTATTATTTATCTGTTGGCTGATATTCTCAAATCAGACTGGAAAATCCGATAAACCTACTGCGCACCCTCACTCCAAAACATGACTAATGAATAATGAATCCTGTTCAATATGGAAATGTAAAATGTAAATGAGGTGTTTAATGTATTTTAGAAGATAGCATCAAGGGAAAGACTTTCAAAGTATTAGTAGATACAGGGGATCAACTTAGTCTGCTATTTGTTTCTTATAGTGATAACCACATGCTCAAGCCACCACTATGTAACTTTAGTGGATTGGGGGAAGAAATAATAGTATCTGCAGGAACATGTTCTGTAAAATTGCAGATAGTAAGAAATATGGTTCTGATTTGGAAGTTGTGAGGAGATACATAAGGGATTTCAATGTCATCCCAGGGAATGGTTTCCTACACTGATACCGGGTGGTGGGGGATTGCAGGATGGATGCAGTTAGATTCGATAATGCATCTCACTGTTTTGGCAGTGCCCACGCCCTTCAGTTGTGAGGAACTTGAGGAATGAAGACTCCTCCATCAGCTCCAACAAAACCAGGTACGTGAGCATTAAAAACTATCACCTCTGTTACAATCAGTACTGACACAGGGAAGGTTCTATACACAAGTGTCAATACCTGAAAACCAGTGAGATCGGGCTTACTGGTTGATCTGCTCAGTCAGAACGACAATCTCGACACGTAGCAGATTCATGTGAGAAGTGGTAACAGTAAAACAGAGATAGTAGGGAACATGTTTTTTGTTCCAGTATGTACTGATAATTCTGGTAAAGATATATTGAGTTTCCACGTGCTTGCTACTGTCAGGTGGTAACAGAGGAAGAATTTCAGTGTGAAAATATTTTTGCGTAATCGCGCCTTTACTTAGAAATCATTTAGGTGAAAAATTGGCTATCTGTTGAATCAGCAGAAAAATTTTTATACCAAGTATTAGAGGAATATGCTTGGTTGTTCAACAAATGGTTTGCCAGCGGCTGGAGAGGTCAAGCCAATTGCTGAGAAACTATATGGCCTCCCACTCAGCATACAATCTGTTGTTGAAGATACTAAAACAACATCTGGCTGCAGGAATAATTCAACCCTCTGCAAACATCTGGTCGTTGACTTTAGTTGTGATACTCAAAATGTGAATCGATGAGGAGAAAGCCTATCATGTATGCGTTAATATGTGCATGGTGAACAAGGTAATGACACCTGATACTTACCTTTTACCCTGTATCGACGAAACACTGGACAGATTGGGCAACTGTAGATATTTTACCACCACTGATATGCGTTCTGGTTACCACCAAATTCCAATCGCACCACCAGACCAACTAAAGGCCATATTTTTGGTCCCCTCAGTGATGTATGAGTTTTTAAGCATACCTTCTGGCTTTAGAAATGCGCCTGCCTATTTACAAAGATTTGCTGACTTGGTGTTAAGATAATTGAAGCCTAGTATGTTTTTAGTTTATTTGAATGATACTATATTTTACAGGACTAATGAGGAGAGACTAAGGAACGTATTTTCGAGGTTACAGTGTGAACATTTGAGTCTAAAGATAGAAGTGTTCTTTTGCACAGTAATAAGACCAATACTTGAGACATACAAACAGTTCAGATGGGGTTAAGCTGGATCCACAGTTAACCAAAGCAGTTGAGACTTTTCCATTGCCCATCAATGTGGAGGACCCAACAGAAGACTATGAGTCACCTATGAGGAATATCGAAGATGTTTTGATGAATTCACCTTTATTAATAAATCCAAATTTTGACTCGCCTTTTAGCTTATCAACAGATGCCTTTGATTATGCAATTGGTGCTGTTCTTAGTCAGGAATATAATGGTGGGAAAAGTCATATAGGCTAAGCTTCTAGGGAGTTAAATCAAGCAGAAACCCATTACAGTGTCGCTGGGAAAAGTTTCTACCACTTGTATTCAGAGTGAACTATTTCAAATGTTGTTTGTGTGGAAGAAAATTTGCTGTGGTCACCGACCAAGCCGCTATTATGAGGATTCTCAGTCTAAAGGCCTCCAGCAGCCATTCAACTTTTTCGTTATTAAAATTATCTGCATCTGACTATGAAGTACACCACAAACAAACTGATACATTAAGTCGTAAGTTCAGAGTTGTTCAGACAGATGATGTTTTAACAGAAGAATTGAGAGAAGCACAGGAGAGAGATATAGAATGCGACCAGTTACAGATAATGGTATTCTATACCGCAAGACGCCCACTGGGTTATAGAGAAGTAATTCCCAAAGATTTGCAACTGTGTATAATACATTAGTGTTATGGAAAATTAGCAGGAATGTCCTAGTGGACGAATGCCAGAAGAGCCACATGGTTTTGGTAGAAGAGTAGGTAGATGTACACACATCAAAGAACGTTTTGTATCACATCTGTTCTGAGAGTTCGGAACCTGTACAGAAAATTGGAATAGAGATCAACACAAACATCATTTCTGCCCTTTTTATTGCTCATGAAAACCACACACTGCATGTTATAGCACCATACAGCGAGTCCTTCAGAGGTGGTGGTCCAGGATGCAGTACACACCAGCACCTCTAATACCCAGTAGAACGTCCTCTTGCACTGATGCGTGACTGCATTCGTCGTGGCATACTATCCACAAGTTCATCAAGTCACTGTTGGTCCAGATTGTCCCACTCCTCAAGGGCGATTCATCCTAGATCCGTCAGAGTGGTTTGTGGAAAATTTTTGTCGTAAGGTCGTTTGGGACCAAACTGCTGAGGTCATCGGTCCCTAAGCTTACCCACTACTTAATCTAACATAAACTAACTTACTCTAAGGACAACACACACACCCATGCCCGAGGGAGGACTCGAACCTCCGACAGGGGGTGCCACGCGAACTGTGACAAGGCGCCCTAGACGCTGCGGCTACCACACGCCTCTGTGGTTGGTGGGTCACGTCGTTAATAAACAGCCCTTTTCAGTTTATCCCAGGCATGATCGATAGGGTTCATGTCTGGAGAAAATGCTGGCCACTCTAGTCGAGTGATGTCGTTATCCTGAAGGAAACCTACTCACCATTTTCAAGCGCAATCACAATTAAAAAAAGCGATGCAATTGTTTAAATAGTCCATACTACGTCTGATTTCCTGACAAATTCTTTAAATAAACTACATTCCATGCACCACCTAGTATCCTGCAAACTGTTTAGATAAACTGTATTCCATACACTGCAGTCAATTTCCTGACAAATTCTTTAATTAAATAGATAAACTCTATTCCAGACACCCCCTTGTATCCCATAAATTGTTTGAATAAACATTATTCAACACATTCTCAAAATTGTTTAAAGAATATTCTATACACTGCAATGGATTTCTCACCAAATTCCTTAAATAAATAAATAAACCATATCCCACATACTACCATAAAGAAATATCCAATATTCCACATGACGTCTAAATTGTTTATACAATATTCCCTACACGACAATAGATTTCCCGCCAACCACCAAATTCTTTACATAAACAAATAAACTATATACCATACATTGTCTCATTTCATATAAATTGTTTAAATAAACAAATTCCACACAATGCAATCGATTTCCTTGCAAATGACCGATCAACTGAGACCTTTTCCCACCACTTTTGGAGTGCGGGAGGGGAGAGGACGGTTCGGGTTTTCCAAAAGCGTGGATTTAATTAATTGATCGATTAATTTAATTAGTCAATAAAATTGATATCAAAAATGCTTGTACCAGTGAGAGGAGTTCCCTGTGGGATAGGGGAGGAGGGGATGGAGAATGAGGAGGAGGCAGAGGGGGGAGGGGTGGGGGACCAATAGGTTAAGGACCTATCATTCAAAAGGGAGCATTGTTCCCAGGGGGCCATAACCTGTCAATCAAAAGGGAGGATTATTCCCAGGGGGTCTTAATCCTCTTTGTAGAACAATAGGTTAAGGACCTGTTAATCAAAAGAGAACAATAGGTTTGCCTCTGAATGTATGCTTGCCCCTAATGTAGGGAACGCAAAGTGCGCTGATGGCGCTGTTGCCTTACTACTTGTCCCATCTTCCATGTGCCAGCTGGACACACATAGCTGTGTATTGAAATGTGCAGACACTCTTATTCGAGGTGATCGACAGGTCACAATCAATCATTTCTCTCCTCAACCAGGTGTCTCTGTTGATAGTTTCGACACACTGGTCTATCATTTGGTGTAATCAAAGGTATTAGCCGACTGGGTTCCTCGCTGCCTAACAGAAGACTATAAAGAGCAGCGGACGACCGTCTGTGTAGCATTGCTCATGGTAGCAATTTTTTGTCGAACATCGTTGCAGATGGTGGGCTCATCACTTCGAACCAGAAACAAAATGGCAGTCCATGGAGTGGTGCCACACACCCTCTCCTCCAAGGAAATCGTTCAAAGCCTCACCCTTAAACGGTAAAGTCAAGGTGACGTCTTTTGGACCTCTGAAGGGGTTATGCTGTTCGGTTTCCTCCCTCCTAGTGCAATGATCTACACTGAAATGTATTGTTGTACCCTCAGGAAATTGAAGAAACGACTTCAGTTTGTTCGTCGCCTTGAGAATACTAATGAATTTCTCTTTCTCCATGACAAAGTAGGGCCTCACACAAACCAGTGCATCCAAGAGGAACTCACAAAACTTCATTCCATTTTTCTTTCTCATTCACCCTATGGGATGGATCTCGCAGCTTCCGACTTCTGTCTGTTTGGCCCAGGATGATGGGGAGATTATTGAAGCAAGAAGCCGTTGACTTCGACGTCGACCAGTAAGGTGGTGCCATTCAGGCATACAGGTCCTTCAGTAAGGTGGCATATGGCTGCCACATTGAACGGAGCTTATGTTGAAAAATAGGATTTTGTAGCCAAAGGAGTGGGAAATAGTATGGTGTATTGGAGTACTGAATTGAATGCCCCTTGTGTTACATTCTCCCATGAATATAAAGCGGTGTTTGAGTGTACAGAGTTATGTTTAGCGATCAGATCCTGGCTCACGTACCTGGCGTCATGCCAACTTCAGCTTCGCTCATAATTTCAAATAAAATGTGAAGAATGAAGTCTTCTTCCGATATGGCCACTACCAACATTATCAGTTATATTCACACTCTAATTAAAGATTCTCTGACCCATAAATTCGCGCACTTGTCCCTCCTACTGATGTGTTTTGACTAATCACCCTTATACTTTCCAGTCAGGCACTGCTATTTTTATGATGTGAATGCAGACTCGTCTGATGACGACTATTTTGCTAGTGGAAAGATTTTGCTTCCTTCATGCAACTCATTCATTAGCTCTACCCTTAAAACAACACTTGCTACAACTACAAATTAATGTCCTCTTTGCCAGTACTACTTCGTTGTTCAAAAATTCAAATGATATAGCTCTTTTAAGGCATTTACTGACCTCACAGACGTACTGGCCTTTCTTTGCAGCTTCACATTGCTTTTTTCTCTATCCTTGGCATACCTTTTGTAACTGCATAACATTATGTATATGGCTTCACTACACATTTCTGGTATGGCAGCTGCACACTCACTTCGATTTCTACCACTCATAGGCTTCATTACACCCTGATATGCTGACGAGATGACTAAAAACGTCAGACTTATCTAGAAAAAAAATCTCCTGTGGTTTCTTTTGTCTGCCTTTATCGTTAAATGTACGCTGCAATTATTGTAATGCATTATATCATCTCTTTTCCTCTTCCTGTATATACACCTTTTGACTTTGTCATGTTCTGCCAACTGGTCTTTTCGTCTGATTTAATTAGTACTGGTGTGGACCACTAGGGTCCCTGAGTAGTTACAACACTAGATTCCTTTTCAAAAAGTTACTATTGTGAACACTTGTTTCCAGTTTGTCGCACAATGGGCTACCCCGTCTGGTGCACAACGCGCCAATTTGCTTAGAACGCTACGAAGTTGAACAACTGATCACGATTGCCTTCCTAGCCTAACCTCATATCCTTATCGCATCCTCTCATATATTTCAATATATTGTACGCAGTTAAGAAATCCTCTCAACGTTAATTTCGTCACAAATACAGTAATTGAGACTGGTTTGGCTACGGATACACATAGCTTATGTGGCTGATGTTCTGAAAAAACGCATTCATGCTCTCATTCGTTTTTCCTGTGAAGGTTGGAATAAGGGCAACAGCCGGTAGGCCATTTACAATAACCAGCTGCTGCGTGGTTTCTTGCTGCCTGGACCCTCAATTCAGTCTAGCAGCAAGCTTACCTCTACTTTAGCTACTGGTTTCTTTTTTCATTAAATGGCCGTCCTTGACCTGCCACATGCCTGGTCACTAGTCCTTACCCTTTCTAAAAGCCTGCACAAGTCTCGCTACTTTTACCATTAGCTGTGTATTTATGATTCTCAATATTCAACCCCACTCATTATAAATCTTCACTACCTTCTCGTAAGAATAATGAACTTGTGAACTTGTGCAAAGATTCTGAACTGCTAGCGTCTGCCAGTATGTTACAAATCCTGCTGATCGGTGGTTTCGATTGCGAGGGAATCGATCCTCAGTATTCTATTATACTTACCTCCGCGTGAGTGCTGACACTTGCGATTTGCAAGCATAAATGACCAGACAATGCCTCCTGCGTCCTCTGTCTGTTCATACTGACTTAGTTCTCCTTCACTGCGTTATTGACATCGTTCGACCTGTGAACATCCTGTCAGTTATTCGAGTGTGAAGTCACGCAAGTCCAACGTTATGTATCACTGTTTTACTAGTTCATCGGAACATGCCAGAACATTGAATCTACTGCCTTGTGCAAAACGTACTATTTGCCACATTGTAACATTTTGTGCTGGTGCTTTTACAGATAATTGAGTTTGTGAGCGATATGGCCGATGCACCCCAAATTGGTGTTGTTGTGCCTTCGTTTATTGTCGCCAGTTAATTAAGATGAACTGCTGCACGAGTATGTTGTCTGCTTTGTTTGCTGATGTTGCAGACACTTTGCCATTCTGAAACCACCCTTCATCTTCCAGCATAATGTTTCAATGGTTGGACAATCTATTGTATACTCCGCACCAGGTCGTGATAATGGCTGATATGGATTTAATGTTGTTAAATGAAGAAAAAATAGCGTGAGGCAAATTACAAATCGCCTTTTAGCGAGTGAATCCCTGTTATGGCAATCTGGACAGAGAGGGATCCTCTATATGTTGTGAAATGTAATCAACCCACTGTTACGTTGTCTTCTCGTTTCACTTACTTCACAATACTAGTGTTAAACCTTTGCTGTTGTCCTTCGACTGGTTATGTGTATCGTGAGTAACCTATAACTACTGCTCCGCTCGTTATACTGACATGCAGTTTACCTACTGACGAAAAGGTTTATTTTTGTCACAAGGCAGCCACATATAACACTACAGCGGTACTAAATTTGCCAAATATGGCCTAAACTTGCAGTAAATGTTACCCTCTGAGAGGAATTTAGAAATTTGACCGAGTTTACCTAACGGAATATTGGAATCGAACCTTAATTTTGTAAGAATAGCTGTAGATAGATGACAGAAAGAAATAACTTTGCAAGGAGTAACAGTAACTGATTACTATTAAATGAAATAGTTATACGGTCGCCAGCCTAATTAGGCATAATAATGTAAAAGCATTATTCATCAAGAACCTGTTTTTATTACTTCAAAGCGAACTTTCATTAAATGCAGTTCTATGAAGAGCAAAGAACACACCCAAACGGACAAATTGCACGGTGGGTATCAGTAGTTGTCACTTTAGTAGTTAAGTAGTCATTAGATTTGCAAATGAGCCCTTTTCTTGTTTACTTCAATCATTACTTTTGTCTTTAACTAATATTGCTGAAACCTGCCCTTCACTAACCACACAAGACCAGATAGCACGTAATAATTGTCAAGTACAATTAATACACACATTCACTATAAAGAAGCGAATAGGACACACAGTACACAAACCTTTTATCTATGTTTCTCAGTGATTACTTCAAGAATCATTAGTTAGAAACTTACTACACTGATTTATTCTTTTTGTTGTGATGAGAAAGAAATGTGAGCCAACAAACTAGCGCTTTCATTGTAATAACAAAATTGTATACACTTTAAAATTTATGTATCATTAAGGTAGAATTGGAGTACTCTCTCAATTTGAGATAATTAAGTTTGAACTATTTTAACATTCTTTACCCAGACAATAACCTCTACAAAACAGAGACAATTTCCAGTAAAATTTTACTTCAAACAACCTCTAAACAAAATGTTCATGGTACCACTTGTGAAACAAGTAAGTTTTGAAAACAATTTTAAATCAGCAAACATTAGTATCTCTTTTCCAAGTAATACTCTTTTCTAAACTGACTTTTAAGTTCATTTTCTAGTTAAGTTTCAAAACATTCAAACATGGACAGTCACTGTTATATGTATGAGAAACAAGTAATTCTTGCCTTTCATATTAATTGTACTGACATGAAACTTAGCCACACATCAAAAAAATACACCACAGAATTGTTAATGCTTTTTATGCAAAAGGATATTCTCGGGTTTCATTACTTAACAGAGAGGATCCCACTTGGAAAAGTACATAGGATGGACACTTTGTTCAAACACGTTCTTGAACATTAGGATTATATTTCGATAAACCAAACACAACATTACTGGTTCACACATTAAAACATGTCTGACCTCTTGTGAGTGTGACAAAGTGGTTGCGTAATCAAGGTGGCGAGTATGTGTCAGCTAGGTAGTCTTTCTATTGGCAATAATAGGTTCTATTTACCTCTTCTTGGCGTTGTTAATAATAATTTTAGAGCTTTTCCCAAATCGAGAGCACCATTTTAGAGCTGCATATTAAATCCGAGGCCATTCCATTCCACTTGTAATACTATAAGCCTCACTCAGTACCTGCGCTGTCTGCTCATCAGTTACTTGCTGTCGACTGCTTACTGTGCTCTCTCGTTTGGCGCACAGACGAGCGCCACATCCACTTTTTCCTAGCACGCCAACTTGCTGGGTCTAGTGCAGCAGGGGATACAACCCGTCGGCTTTGAACAATGACGTCATTCCTTAGTCATAGATCGTAATGTCTTCACTTCGAGGCATAGATAATAAAGCAGTTCTGTGTTCTAATAAGCTTTTGCTGTTAAGTTTCAATTTCGTTTTTTTACTGATTGCTTAATAAAGTAGGATCAGTTTATTCTATCTCGTGAGATTTTTTTTTTAAAGCCAAAAAAACACTATTGCTTAATAAAGTAGGATCAGTTTATTCTATCTCGTGAGATTTTTTTTTTTAAGTCAAAAAACACTTATTACGTACTGAAGGGAGCTAGAACATTAAGAACAATCGCTTCTCGGCTTTTGACAAGATATTGCTTAATAAAGTAGGATCAGTTTATTCTATCTCGTGAGATTTATTTTTTTAAAAAGTCAAAAAACACTTATGCTTTTGACAAGATCAATGTTTATCTCTCTCGCATTCCTTTGTTTCTCAACATTCTCCTCAGCTCTTTCATCACTGTAATACATGCTCTCTGGCGACTTGTGACGTCATTGTTCAAAGCCGACGGGTTGTATCCCCTGCTGCACTAGTCCCAACTTGCTTCCATTGCAGAGGGGAACTGCATTGTGTTTTTCTTTATATTATGCAAAGTCCCTGTGTATGAACCAGTTACAATCTAGTTACCAACAAACATATTTTTAAAAATCTCATCATTTAAGCATATGAAGAAGTCAACGTAATTAAATGCTACTCTCCTCCAAATAATACTGAGAACTTGACTTGCAAAGAGTAAACATATCACAAAACCTTTACATTTCTTTAAAGTAGATCAAAGATATTACATATTAAAGAATATATGCTTTACATTACTCATAATAAATCAATACAAATTATTTACAGTATTAATCTGTGGTGTTACAAACAGAGAATATTGTGAATGACGCAAATCGCCAAAACCAGCTCTTCCCAAGCAGTCGTCGTAGGATGATTATCATAACTGGAAGCATCTTAAAATTGGTTTTATCCAGGCATGGCTCTCATTTATAACTGAGCATTAGGGGATGTTTATATGTATTAGTTTGCTTCCATTAGATAATTTGGTCCTTTTTGACTGTTTTGTAATATGATTGTACCTTGATCTGGGACAAAATAAGTAATTTGTCATAGGAAATGAGGATTTAACAATTAATATTAGTCCCTATTGAGAGGTATATGAATTAAGTTTAAAAACTTGTCTTAAGAATTGTGTTAATAGAACCTGTTCATGAGTAATCAGCTTATAAAATATCTTTTCAATAACTTTAGACATCATAATGTCTGTATAAGAAACTATAGAGTTTGCAGGAAAGGCAGTGAACTGTAGCAATTTTCTTAGGGTAAACCCTCCTACTTGTATTGAAACACCCCACGAGCTTCCGCTACTGTGCCTCCTTGATGGAGTGCTAGAATCTCCCATGATCTTTGAGACTAGACTCCACACTTCACAACCATTTTCAGCAGCCCAACCACAATACTCTATCACTGTGTTCAAGCATGGCCACTGTGCCACCCATTGCCCAGCTGATACACCTCAGCAATCCTGACATTGTCCTTCCTGGCTCAGTACAGTGTTGCCACACCTGGCATCATCTCTGCACCACCACACCACCACATCAGTGCACCACTCAGTTGGCCACATACTTTTCTGTTCTATTAACTAAAATCAGCCAATTAAAACTCTAAGTTATTCTATTACTATTTATAAAATGAAAAATTATTTCAGGCTTCCTACCTCTGTCCCCTTTCTACTACATTCAGAAATTTTGTTTTATGTATATATATATATATATATATATATATATATATATATATATATATATATATATTAGCCCCATTAAGTATAGCACCCCTTAGCAACCACCACCTGTTCAAGGGAGCATTTTTAAAATCCAACTACCATGTTTGTAATTTTGGGATCAATAACCTGCTCCTATGGAAGGGGAGAGGGAATGTGCATGGTGGACTGACAGCCTGGGTGGGGAAAGCTTTATTTTTAATTCAAATCTTTAATTTTACAAGTTTTGTTCTATATGCCACTGAGCTACGTTTTACTGCAGAGCCATATCTAGGTGTGAGCTGGTTCAGGGCCATTTAACATTGGATATCCACATTTTGTTCAAATGCATACCATTCTCACAGCGAGAAAATTTATGAGGTTGTGGTTAGATGAAGCCTCACTGATGAGGGAAAACTTCTAGAAAACGCTCCAGCAACCAATCAGAGGGCTGCAAATGGTCATGTGGGGGCCACAGAGTTGGCTAGCAAGAATGGACCGGAAATGACCAGACTCTCTTGGCAATCAATTTCAACACAACCTGACGTGACTTCCATCCCTCTCTTAGGCAGTATGCCCCTGAGTCTGTTAGTGGCCGGCTGGGCATCACTAGTACCCCTTAGAGGAAGATTTTGGAAATAAATACCAGTCAGTTGCTTTTAACCATATTCTGTTGTTCGCAATTGAACAATTCCCTTGTTTTCATGCCCTCCCAGATGCCCATGTCCTGAAATTGCCTTACCTTCGCCAATTCCTGTACACAGGGAGGTGCAATCCTCAATGCAAATTAATAGTGAAATAATAACACAACAAGTATAGAAATGGTTCACAGCAATTAGTGTGTCATTAAAACTCCCGAAAAATAAATTTAATGCAGCTTCAGACAGCAGGTAACAAGCTACAAGTCCTTGTAATAGATATCAATTATCAGAAAATGAAGGAAAATTAATGTATAAGATTTCTAGGCATGTGAATGGATAATAAATTAAGATGAAATGAACATATTGAACACCTACCCAAGAAACTAGACTTGGCATGCTTTACAGTAAGAGCTATTTTGGATAATAATGTTGTCCTATTCTGCATGTTTCCACTTTCTGATCTTGGGTGCTATAATACTCTTGTGAAACGCTGCAAAAATGAAAAAAAATTAAATTACAAAACGAGCTGTGGGAGTGATCGGTGTTACAAATCGGCCAACCTGTAGGCATATGTTCAAAACTCTTGAGGTACTGACAGTCACAAGTCAGTAATCTACTCGATGATGGCGTTTGTAATCAGCAACCAGAAAGCTTTCCAAATTACCCATCATATTCACAATTATGACACAAGGCAGAAACAAAGCTTTCACAAAGATCAATAACTCTCAGTATAGTACAAAAGGAGTTATGCAGTCTGCAATAAGAATTTACAATAAGCTACTACTCAGTATAAAAAAAGGACATTGACAATTCTCTTGTATTCAAGAGGAACTGAAATAATTCGTCAGAAACAATACTGCATGTAATTAAAATTAATTTCCAGAGCTATACGTTTTGTATGAAATATGTTATATTATGAATAATGTAATTTGTATGCAAATAAAGTAATATTGTACATATTTTATGTATATTGTCTATAGTACTGTATTTTTCTTGAATCCTTGATGGTAATGCTGTAGTTATACCTTTTATTTATATGTTTACATTATTATTTTTTCTCCTCTTTTTGAACATGTAATATTGTATTCTTTGACTTCTCCTACATTACAGTGCAACCTTCATACAGAGTGTAATTTAACAGGACCAAATAAAAATCAGACAGTCAGTCCAACCTCAATGAGTGGAAACTGTCATGTAAAGATAGTGTGGGAGGATGAATTTGAAAGTAATTAATGCTTGATTGATTCTTATTTGATCCCATTTGATTAAATTATGTATAGAGTTATAGTTGTAATTTAGGACAAATCAACTTAAACCTAATATTTAGACTACCTATTACCATATAAGATATCAAATTGGTAACAGTGAAAATAAGGAAATAAAACTATATGGCCGCAGAGACCTTTTCAAGTCTCAAGTCGCTTCAGTTTGCATATATCAGTGATAATAATGTTGCATAATTTTTTTCTCTTGATTAATATTTAGGTCTTAAAATTATTACTTAATACATGTCACAATATATTCAAGTGATGTCTCTACATACATACAAATATAATGGCATTTCTAGTTCATTATACATACATCCTCTATATCATAAAATTATTTTTCCATTAAATATTTCAGTAGAAGTTTCAGGAATGTATTTTCACTTATACTGTCCTGTACACTCTTAGGAAGATGCTTCACTAACTGTATATTGAACACCTTTCTCAGGAGTTCTCAGTTTGTGTTTTATACTTACCATCTGGTCTTTATTTCTTGTGTCACATGAATGACCATCATTTTTTATAGTAATGCGTTGCCTTTGATTAATAATATTATTGTTCTGTACATGTACATACATGGAAATATCAGTACTTTTAGATTATGGAAGGCAGTTCTGCATAGGTCTGTTTCTTTTTTATGTAATGTCGTTCTAATGGCCTTGTTTGCAATACAAAAATTCTGTTTGTACTATTGCTGTTCAAATTTCCCCAAAGAGTAACTGCATACAATATGTATGGCTCAAATAGAGCATGGTACACTATACATAAAAGTTCTTTGTTAGCAAGATGTGCAATGCCTATGGAAACTTGGCCTTAGGTGAATGCAGGGGAGTCGGATTCAGACAAGAAAGTCATACATGTTTTAACTTTCGTAGCTTATGCGTCAGTTGACATGATGGAATACAAGTAGGGTGTTTTCACATGAAATTTGACTTACATGAACATTTGTGGGAGCTTGTTTCTATTATGATAAACACATGGCATGATCTTATGTAAGTTACATAATCAAATAGCTGCAGATAAAATTAACTAGGTCAATTTAAGTGAATAAATTTTCTGATTTAGAAATTTGCCAACAAAGAAGGAAAGGAAAACTAAGAAATTAATACTTCATACCATCTGTCAGCAGTAGTGTAGGCTCTTGACTAACAGGGGGAAAATGACATAATCATTCTAGTAGGTTAAATGGCTTTCAACTTTTCCATCACACCTGGTGGCTGTGCATAGTACTGGGGGTTCTAATGAAAATAAGTTACATCACACAAATGAAACAACGAAGAATGCACATATAATATGACTTTTTAATGACAGTTGCTGTTACAGCGTGAAGTCAGGCACTGGAAAGCCAGTTGGGAACGATAGAAAAGCGATGGTTGTGAGACGACGTCAGCCAATTGCAAGCTGACCAACCCCTCTTTGGGACACCAACATGACAGCAACGGCCCCTGTATGAAGAGGACATAAGTGAGACACCCAACTGGTCGCGCCTCAGTTATGCAGCTGGTTCAAGACAAGCAACCTGGATAGAAGCATCAACGCTAATCACTAGCCTATACTATGTCGGACAGACTTGGGAATCGTTATACTGAAGAGATTTCTTATTTTGTCTGTCGCCCTTTACTTGCGACACATCTGTGTAACACAAAGTTAAGTAGATGCCCCATATTTGACGACTAGGCTGGATTTAACAGTTGCAATGGAAACGATAAACAGTGGAAGTTGTAAACTATGCATAACTGAATTTTTCGCTAACGATCTGAAAACTGTCTGACTTTTAAATTTCGACTGCAAATTCTAATCTACAGGAGGGGGAGAAGTCGCTCCCTAGTTATAAATGTCTATAAGTTATGTGAATGCTGATGTTTGTTAATGAACATTGTTGTGTTTTGTTACAGGTTCCCTGAGAATACTGTCCATAGCATCTTGTCATGGTTAATGATGAGATGGCACGGATGTTGATATTACAAGAGTGTGCCCAGGTCGCTTCATGGTTTCAAGTGTGGCGATCTGTATCCCATATTGAGCTATGGTGATGGGGTGTTCATGACACTCGTGCCTCACTTGATGCTAAAACCATTAGGAATTCTCACACCAAGCTAATGACAACTCATCAGTTGTGGACAAAACAAGAGGAGAACAACCATCATTGCCGTGATCTCACGAAAATGTAGTGACGTGGAGGGACATCATCACACACATTCCTGGTAAATCGACGCACCAGGCAGGTCGTGAGAGTGGAATCAGCAGGCACACAGTGCATATTGGATAAAGAAGAGCCTGATCTGGAAACACTGGAAACTCCATTATGGTCATGTGTTATTTTTGGACGATTGTGACGGGTGAACGGAATGTGGGGAAATTATGCTGTCATGGCGTAACAGTAGGCCAGATTTGTTGAAGAACATTATTTGGAGAGGTGAGGCGGTGTTTCATGTTGGAGTATTCGTCAACTGCTATTACTGGGCAGAAACAAAGCCAGGAATGACAACTGAAAAATCACAAAGTCGGCCAAAATTGACAGTCTGGTGTGGTAAGACCGCAGATCGTCTCACTGGTCCATTCAAACTGCGAGACACAATGAACAGCGACCGGCATGGCTAGACGCTGAATGAATATGCGTGACCACTGATATCACATTCAGACAATGTTGCGGATATCCTTTCTCAGCAAGACAGAACTCTACCTCATTTTGCCTGCATCATTTGTGACTGGCTGGATGAACACTTTTCGAGATGTTGGTTTGGGCAGCGAGGACTCCATGAATGGTCTCCCTTGTAACTTTTTGTTGTTGGGGTGAACCAAAGAAAGGGTTTACTGAACAAACCAACGCATTCTAAATGTATTAGATGAGAGGATCACAGTTGTCTTCAGAAATGTAACAGGACTTTTCTGTACAAATTAATTGATGGTATTCCTATATGTCTACATCATTTGGTCAACAACGCAGGAGTATATAAGGAATTGTAATGTAGTACTCATATTTTCATTGTCCTGAGAACAGACTCCTGCTTGTTCCACGTGCAAATATTCGTTAATAAAAATTTATGGAGATTTAAAACTGAGGTGCGACCTCTCACTCACTCTATAGACTCGGCATGACTACCCTACTTTTGCACACGAACTTATTTATGCAAATTACTTTTTAGGAAGGTGATTTTAATGAATAAAATGAATGATACACAAGAATATGCAGAATGACTAACTGTTAAATAATTTAAATGTGGCCTATGACAAAAATGCATCTGTTGCATATACAAGAAATTTCACTAATTGAGAACTGTTCCTAATATTCTGTCCAAATGTTCATTTAAGCCCTACAACACATCCTTACTTTGCGATGGATAACTTGACTCTGTTCTGTTTCTATTGTAAAAAAAATTAAAAAATGATGTACTGAAATAAATCACTGTGCCACGATTTTCCTTCATTTCTTATTTCTCTTAAAGTGCTGTTTTAACTAATTAATTTTTTGATTCTCTTTTCAACATTACTAATTACTATTCACAAAAATGGGCAAGGTATGAGAGTGCAAATTTTACCATACACAGCCCAGACCATTACGGAGCCACCATTAGCTGGCACAGTGCCTTGTTGACAACTTGGGCCCATGGAGTCATGACGTCTGCTCCAAACTTCAACCCTACTATCAACTCCTACCAACTGAAATCGGGCCAGGTCATGGTTTTACAGTCATCTAGGCCCAACCAATATGATCACGAGCCAGGAGAGGTGCTGCAGGTGATGGCATAATTTTAACAAAGCGGCTCACATTGGTCATTTGCTTCCATAGCCCATTATCGTCAAATTTCGCCGCACTGTCCTAATGTATACTTTCTTTGCGCATCCCACATTGACCTCTGTGGTATTTTCACACAGTGTTGCTTGTCTGTTACCACTGAAAACTCTATGTAAACGCTGCTGCTCTCGATCGCTAAGGCAAGGCCATCATCCACTCCAGTGTTCTTGGTGAGAGGTAATGCCTGAAATTTAGTTTTCTCAGCACGCTGTTGACACTGTGGATCTCGGAGTATTGAATTCCCTAACAATTTCCAAAATGAAATGTCCCATGTGTCTAACTTCAAAGTCTCTTAATTCCCACTGTACAACCACAATCACATTAGAAACCTTAACACATGAATCGCCTGAGTACAAATGACAGCTCCACCAATGCAAGGCCCTTTTGTACTCTTATCTTGTATATGCGATACTACCGCCATCTGCATATGTGTATATCACTATCTCGTGACTTAGGTCACCTCAGTGTGAAACGTGTCTCTCACTGCTAAAAGATAGATGAAGCACTGAGGGCAAGGTGATGGTCCGACTGGATCAACATGTGTATGCGAGAAGCAACTGCCGACTTTACTGAAAGCTCCACAGGTACTGGCTGTATGTTTTGAAATTCTTGCTCATTTACAGCGAACATATGTTTTTGCCCACAGCTTTATATCGTGTTTCAATGAAGTCCAAATGAAGCGCTGTCGATCCAGTCTACTGTGCCTTTGATGCCAGGGTGACCTAAGTCATGTAGTTTATGGAAGACTTGTTGTCAGTAAGGATGAGGAGCAGACGGCCTGAGTTTACATGTACAGGGCGTCTCAAAAACGTCTTTACAACTTTGAAAATTCATATAAATTAATTCATAGTACCTACAGAGATGATTGTAGTGTCAATTAGCAGGAAAATACATCAAGTTTTGTCTCACGAATACGCTACTACCAAATCGCACTGTAAGGAGCGCTAGCGGCAGTTGTGTTAAAGATGGTTGCTTTCACTGGATCCGAGCATGTGTGTTTTGGTTTGAAGAATTGAAGTCTGCGACAACAGTTCAGCGTAATTTCCGTACCAAATACGCTAAAGATCCTCCCAGTAAGCACACATTTTGTGAGTCGCATAAATGTTTTGTAGAAACAGGGTGCTCGTTAATACATGGGAAATCATCAGGTCGTCCAAGCACATCTGACGCGTCGTTGAGCGAGTGAGACAATGTTTTGTCAACAGCCCTACAAAATCGACCGGGCGCGCATCTCACGAGCTGCAAAACCCCGCATACGACTGTTGGCGTGAGTTGAGAAACCGTTTTCATTTGAAACCGTACAGATTGACGATCGTACAAGCAATAAAAGACACTGATAAAATTGCTCGCAACGACTTCTGTGCGGATATGTTAAATCGGTTGTATGAGGATGAACATTTCTTGGACAAAATCATCTTTTCTGATGAGTCGACTTTTCACTTGCGTGGCGAGGTTAACACACATAAGTGTAGGATTTGGCGCAGTGGAAATCCACATCAACCATTGCAACATGTTCGTGATAGCCCTAAACTGAACGTTTTTCGTGCACTGAGCAAGAACAAACTGTATGGCCCCATTTTTCCAAGGAGAACCATCAACAGGATGGTGTACCTGGATATGTTACAACAGTTTTTGATACCACAGATCGATGAAGATGACCAAGAACGAAATGTTTACTTCATGCAAAATGGTGCACCACCCCACTACCTGGCTAACGTTCCCTAATTTGTCAGTGACCACTTTCCAGGTCAGCGGATTAGTCGTGATACGCCAATTGCATGGTCCCCACGTTCCCCAGAACTGACACCACACGATTTTTTTTTTAAGGGCATTCATCAAGGATATCATGTTTGTACCTCCTCTGCCAGTATCTCTACCTGAACTTAGGGCAAGAATTTAGGGCGTCATTGAACAAGTTACACCCGCAATACTACAGAGTTTGGGAAGAAATTGACTTCTGATGAGATGTCTGCAGGATAACCAATGGAAGCCACAAACAACATCTTTAGTTTAAGATAAAAAACTTGTTGTGTTTCCCTACAAAGTAACACTAAACCAGCTCTGTATCTTCTCTCAATAAATTAATATGAATTTTTAAATTTGTCACACCCTGTAGAATTATAACAAATTAGCTGCAATGCTTCAGCAATAACAACAGTAACAACACTGCTACAAACACTAAGGAACAGGAGGCTGAACTGTTCACTTTGGCCAGTTTTGGGTCACTGCTTTGTGCGTTTGTAATATCTTCCTAAGAAATGCTCGCTGTTAACATGATACAAAAAGTGTATTAAAATTTGCGAATATGATCAGACTCCAGATGCATGACAATGAAAATCTATGCTCGACTGGTCCTCGAACCTGGATGTCCCGCTTTACATAAGTGGTTGACTTAACGACCATGGCCATCTGAGCATGCTTCCAGAACCGACCTGAACTTTCATATGTCACTGAGTGTCTACATCCTGTACTTCCACACTTGCTGTGATTCCTGGACAGGGAGACCTATAATTATTAAAGCAACCTTGTCTTGACATGAAATACTATTTGCAATGCATGTGTTTTTACGTGCAAGCATGTGCAAAGGACACTGCAGAGCACATCGTAGAACACAGGCACTGCAATACAGTATGTCAGGCCAAGACAGGGCTGCAACAATAATCATAAGTTTCTCCATGTGCGAGAATCACAGCAATTGCGAAAGTGCAGGACATAGACACACAATGACATATGGAAGTTTGGGTTGGTCCTAGATGCGTGCTCGAATGGCTGAATCGGGTAAGACGACTCCGCGCGTTAAGCGGGAAATCCAGATTCGAATCCCCATCTCGTGGCTGTGCAGCTGGAAACTGGTCATATTCGCAAATGCGAATACATTTCTTGTATTTCATACAGCTGTCGATCGCAGCAGTGACTGTTCCTTCAGATATGCATGCTGTCACACCGGCCGGCGAATATGGTGGTAACCTGATGTCTGCAGTGTAATAAAACGCTGCAAAAATGTTTTTGTGATGAAGTTTTTGATGTTTATCGTTGTTTAACACAAGAAAATCAATGTTCAATATTCCACGTCTTACTATGGATATCCTCCACCAAAAAAATAATACATATCTTGTGTAATGTGAGGTGATGCTTCTTAATGCTGCCGTAGGTTTATCTTGATCATCTGCATCGCCACATGGGACTGACGTAATGGTTTCAATAAGTTTCTGTACTTCTTGTTCACAGAGAATTTTATTTCTCATGCTAAATGTTCGGCAGCAAACATACAAAGTCTGACTACATGCTGTTTGATTCAGTCCAAGACTGACTTAAGACTGACCTCTGGTGGCCTACAAATCGTCTCTATTTATATGATTTTTAAACAATTACTGTCATTGTTACATATTGAATTTTGCATATTAACAATTAAAGGTCTTACATACATCTTCTCAAATTATATAGGAAATTACATGGAATAACAGTGAATAATTTCATACAAAGACAGGAAAGGATCTGTTTCTATTAAGACTATAAATTATGTGCCATTTTGTCTAAAACGGACATGGTGAGGCAGTGGCTGTGTACAATTAACGTAGTTTGATTCTTACAAGGAAGAGGACAGCAACCAGCCACTATTAATACTGCTATTTATTTAAGTAAATAGCGCAGTAACCGGTTTCGAACTGACAAGTTTATCATCAGACGGCTGTTCACAAGATTTACAAGATGCACTTTACAGATCGTCGGTTTTAGATTTTACTTCTTCCACTGTAGCGAAATATTCTTGGTGTGTTGGTGCCCTACGGTAGAAAACAGTGTTAGAAAGGCGCCATGTAAACATAACTAACATCCCAACATCTTATAAATCTTGTGAATAGCCATCTGACGATGAACTTGTCAGTTCGAAACCGGTTATGGCGCTATTTACTTAAATATATAGCAGTATCAATAATGGCTGGTTGCTGTCTTCTTCTTTGTAAGAATCAACCTACTTTATATAAATTACATGTTTTATTATTGCAACAACACATTTAATTAATTTCCATGTATTATTTTACTGACTCAAAGGAAAATTATCCTATCGTTTTCAGGTGAACAGAGTGATCAGTTTTATTGAATGAAAGGCCTAGATTCAATTAATTAAATTTTGTATAAGTAAAATTTTACATATCTATATGGTTGTAATTACAGCTCAATTAACTAATACCAATTAGAACGCGAGCATGTTTGATTCTGACTGAAAAATCATGGTGTCATATTTCTCTCTGGAGGACAAACAATTTCTGACTTAAAAAACATAAAAATAGCTGCCTTCCGATGACTTGAAATATTGGAACTTTAATCGTTAATTACTTCATAATTACAGTAGCTAATTTATTCGTACCATGTGCCTGTTGTTTGTATTTTGTGTAAATAATTATGGTGCATTAGTTTTTAATCCAGTATGTTTCCTTCATTCTGGAACATGTCTTAGCAAGAATGTTGTCTCCTCCAGGAAGGTATCGATTATCTGTGGTGAATTGACCAAGAAACTCCAAATTGAGCAATTGATTGGGTGTCTTTAAAGGCAAAGGTTAATGACTTATGCTTTGTGAATACTGTGAATTCTCTGCCTTTCGACTGATAACAAAAAAAAAAAAATGTTTGACTATCAAATATGCTGCTAAGAATTCATAGTTGCAGGTAATAAAATTACGTTGTGTATCAGTGAGAGACTGGAGAAAAACACAAGTGGTTCAGATGTTCCTTCCTGCAATTAGTGTAACGAAGAATCTATAGCATAGTCTGAAGCATCAGCCATTAAAATTAGGAAAATTAAGGAAAGATCGGTTGAGGGATGAGCAAGCTGAGTTTTATTCTTCTTTTCACTTTTTGAACGATTTACCTGCTTCAATGGTCCATGTAACAGAGCGATTAAGTTTCCTGTTGGTGTTTTTGCACAAGTTAGCAAAGACTGTTAGAGTTCTGCAGTGTGCTGTAGGAATCATCGGTAGAAATACCCCAGTCCTAAAAACGATGAAGATCTAAAAGTATTTTAGGACTAGGAAAGTCCTTCAGTATTTTCACTTTTTCTTCCGATCATGGAATTCCTTGGTGTGACGCACGATAACCCAAGAATGATATCTCTTTCTCTCCAAAAATGCATTTTCCCACTTTTATATTAATATGATATTTAGCCAGCCATTGAAGAAGCTGTTGCAGATGCGTTGTGTGTTCTTTAATTGACGCTGAAGCAACAAGAATATCATCTAAATAGGAATACATCAAAGGGAAATCATTCAAAATCGTATGAACAAATTGCTGACATGTTTGCGCTGCATTATTTTGACCTAATGATATCTTTAAAAATTCGAAAAGTCCAAATGGAGCTGTTTTAGGTACATCTGCTTTTGCGACAGGAATATGGTGATAAGCCCACATACGGTTAGTTTTAGAGAATATATTTCTGTTGTGCAGTTTACAGTTGAAATCTTGTAAATACTGTATTGGATAGCGGTCTGGGACTGTGATAGCATTTAAAACTCTATAGCTCCACGGGACATCAAGTTCAATCTTCCTTTGGAATGAGATGAAGGGAAACTGACAAGGACCTTTTGGAAGACGACATATGGCATGACGATCATCTTCTGAAATTCAAATTTTGGTTTCGCCAATTTTTTAGGTGATTTGTGGCTTGTGCATGCAGTGGAGGTACTGTCATTGTGATTGTATGTTGCACATTAATTTCAGAAAAATTGTTATCAGATTTCTCCATGAGAATGACAGGATATCTCTTTACAAAATCTCGATATTCATTCTGTGGGTCGATCAAAAACACTAAACTGTCAGCAGGCACGTCTACAGATAGAGCAACTTTTATGACTTAATATCAAGTAACGACACTGTGTAACAGCATAGATTAAGGGTCGACCTGCGACAGCAATCGCACAACTTGCGTACGAGCCGCTAGACGCCGCCGCGAGCGCTAAGAGTGCATTGCGATAGCAGGCGCGCGTGTTGCGTACGGGCCGCGAGGTGCCGTCACGAGCGCAACCGTATATAAGTGCCGACGGAGTTCGGCCATCTCTCAGTTTGTTGCATTCTCATTTTTGCCTATTCTCTTATTTGCTTAGTTGCTTAGCTCTTATTCGTTTATGGCTCATGTTACTGCGCTCTCTTTCAGCCATTCTGATTTCACTTTTGCATATTTCTCATTTTGCTAATAATATGTTCCTTAGCTTTTTACAGTTGAATTGATTGACATAGTCTCATGTACTGTTTATATTTTGATGTTCTTTAAATACTGTAATAATTATCGGAAGCATTTTTTCCCTTAAACTCGTGTAAAGTATTCTCGATGTAGGATTTGTTCTGTGACACAGGTGTAAGGTTTTGAATATAAATTATATACGAAACTGTGCTTTAAAAGGAATTTATTTTTTCAGTTTGTACTACATCAGACGACAATTTTTGTGATATGAGCGAGAAATTTGAGGGGCGAACCCATGGAAATAGTCTTAAGTGATCCCCTTTAAAAATAAAAATTTGTGTGACACTGAAAGGCGTGACACTGTAGGCACCGAAAATTTATATATATATATATATATATATATATCAAAATTGTACGTCACAACTGGCGCAAAAAACTGTTCGGCGAACATCTACAAGAAGAAATGGCCATGGAAAATTTTCGTCGAAGGTCTGTTTCGGTGTTCAGTAGTCTTTCACCATAGACATGTATTATGGAACTGGTGGCAACAGAGAGTTGCCGTTTCTGAAGGTTTTTGTGATCTAATACTGTTGCTGGCAATAAGGAAAGGTCTGCTCTGGAAACGACCAAAAATCTATGAGTGTTGCGATCCGTTTTGGACTGACGGTGAGATGATTCACCTTCCTCGCCCTGTGCTGCGACAAGCGAGTAGCGTACTAGTTTTCCATCTGAGCGTTCGCAGACTGTTGAGAAATAAATGAACGTGGTGGTGTGCATTTCTTCACGTTCTGTTTATAATGATATCAAATACGGAATGTTCCTGTGCGCGCTGCGATGATATCGATCTGCTTCTCTATCGTGTCCCAGTTCGCACTTTCTGAATCTGGGTCGTTAGTTTAGAAATCTGTCTTTCCATACGGGAAAATCTGTCATCCTTAGATAGAGACGAAATAGTTTCCATAGTATACACCACCTGAATAATAGCCGTAATCTCTACAATTTTGTCGGCCGTAGAAGCCACTACTTCGAGATTTATATTTTGAGTAGCTGCTAGTATAGAGTGCTCATTGGTTGGTAGCTGTTGGAGAAATATAGTTCTTAAGAAATCACCGGTTCCTCTCGTTCCAGTAAGACCACGCGTCTCTCGGAGCAAAGTAGATGGGTTCTTTGTTGTCTATTTCGGTTTGCAGTTTTTAACTTCACTACCAGACAATCCCAAAACGTAATGATATAATGCCATCTCAGTGCTAACATTTGCTGTAGTAAATTGGGATTCCACTTCCAAGCGATATTTCCATACCGGTGTCGTTCGATGATGAGTATTCATTAAAAAACGTATTTAAATTGCCACAGCGAAATTGAAATAGTGATTACAATGATTCCTGTGTACTCATTATCAAATCGGCGTCGGCATTCTTGGGTTCTGGTAAAAAGAATTATTTATTTCTCACCATATAAATGAAACTACCAACATACCATAACTTTATAACAGGTGCATGGAAACGATAAAAAGATAAACATAAGATTTTTTTTCTATATGCAAGCTGGCTGGTGCGAATGGAGAAAACTGGTGCGACATACCAGTGCAAGTTTTCAAAGCATTTGAAGCACATCTAACTTTTTAACAACGCCAAAGTCAAAGTTGATGTGCAACTGTAATCATAACAAGTAACAGTAAAATCTGTGACATATTTGGAAGTGGTATGTGTCACTGAAGTTGACAGGAGTAGGAAGGGAAGGGTATGTTTAAGCCGTAATATTTCTTATTTATTAAGTGTCACTGCTACTCTAGTTGCCGGAAACTAGTTAGACTGCGTACGACGTCGCGTCAACAGAGAGACCGCGCGGGAATGTACATGTCACAGTAGAGAAGTCAGTTCGACAGTAGTGCAGCACATTCTTATAGAAAAGTTAGTCGTAATGCATCGGAATCCCGGCTGTATGAATAAGTTATTTAGGACGCCCAGTGAATTATATATAATTTGATGGTTTACAACTACGAACATAAAGCAGCCGAAATCTATAAAGAAACAAGCAGAAAGATTTAAACGTTCAGGAAACCAGACAGAGAAAGGATAGTGCCATACCTCTGTGAGGAATTTGAAACTTTTAATTAAGGACAGGAACATGTAGAGAAACCACGGCTAAAGTTTGAATGAATAGTTGACTATGTGCTTTTAGGTGTGTGCCCAGTAGGACAGTTCATAATGGGAGAAATTCTCCTTGGTGTACAGTGACAGTGATAAACTTCTAAAGAAACACACTACTGAATAATGTGTATATAAAATAAAACATAGGCTATAGGTAGATTTTGAATGAAACCTGTTTTGCACTCGATAGACTCAACACTTGAAGCCTTCAGTGACTACTGTATCTGAATGTTATTAAATGATTTTTCACAATACTCGAGGAAATTCTAGGTGTATGTAAAGGCGACATTGTTTCTCGTACCACTGAAGAGATGAGTAAGAGATATTTGTGTTAGTGGCATTGAGAATGACTGAAGTCATTAAAACTGAAGGAAGCTCCTTGACCTATCAGATTCTACAATAAATTTTCAGCTGAGTTAGATTAGATTAATACTGGTTCCATGGATCATGAATACGATATTTCGTAATGATGTGGAACGAGTTAACCTCTGCTAACTATATTCTATCATAGGTCCCTTGACACACTGCTAAATATTGCTCGCATACAGATCGTGAGGATAAGATTAGAATAATTGCAGCATGCACAGAGGCATTTAAACGCTGATTTTTCCCACATTTCATACTTGGATGGTACAGTGAGACCTACGCTCTGCTGTACACTTCACAGTGGTTTCTAGAGTATAGATCTAGATGCAAAGGTGTATGCAAATAAATCGGTATTATAGTTAACGAACTGGCAGGGTGAAAGTTTCAATTTGTTTATTCAAAAAATATTCTTCTAAGACGTGAAAAGAGGAGGCACTGTGCAACATCAAAAACCAAATAACTGTACTCATATTTGAGTGCTGTTTATATTGACAGTGTCCAGTGGAAAATTCTGAGAGCTTTAACAACATTTTGATTTGAACCCTTATACTGTGCTTTCTCCTAGTACTCCGAAAAATTACATACATGTAGGTAAAACGTTTCATTACATTGTGTTCTCTGTGTCTTGTGGAGAGGATGTATACTTTGAGTGTATGGTAGTTCGCGTGTACACTACTACAAATTTTATGAGGGCAAAGGCCTATGTATTGCTTCAGAATGGTATTTCTAAAAGAGTTTGTAGTTATCACGTATGGTTGGTCAGTAATAACACACACTAAGTATTGAATATGCATTTGTTAATCACTGAGCCAAAATGAACAAACATAACAGAAGAACAAGTTACATGACGAGAAGATGCTAGAACAAAAGCAGTCCAAAGAAATGTCAAAGGTAGGGCACTCTGCGCCAGAGATGCCACAAGTTAAATTGAAATCTCCACATTATTTTATTATGTAGGTAATAAAATTTTTTAAAAAGTACATCACACATTTTAATGAATAATTTTAAATTACCAACAAACACTCTGCATTACTGTGATCTTTCCATGAATTTCTACCACTGTAGTTTCAAAATGCTTATTACAGGATCTCTAACTTTCAGTGTTCCTATATTTATATCCTTTCTTTGATAAGTTACTTGTTTCAAATCCTTTGTATCCACTTAGTGAGCGATTCGCTTGATGTAGGCCCTAGGTAGAGTCTGAACACATTTTTCAACACCCCCCCCCCGTAGCGGCGAGTAAGGCAGAGGAAAGCTTCGTCACAAGAATTCATAATCTTCATGCCAGTGCAGCGGTTGGAGGCGGCGTCTAGTGCGAGAAGTAGGCGCGTCGGGATCTGCGGTGCAAGGGTCCCGTGGTTCCAACAGCTGCGCAGGCGGAGAAATATTGGCCGAAGGCAGGTCAGTGAGTGACGACACTGGTTTCAGTTGATTAACAGACACAGTCTGTGGGCGTCCATGTAGATGGATGATGAACGTGTTCGTACCATGATGTAGTACATGGTGAGGGCCCGAATAAGACGGCTGCAAGGCTGCTCACACAATGTCATCCTGCAGCATCACAGTCGCACAAAGCGAGGTCCTTGTGGATGAACATAGGTGGGGTGGAGTGAGGGAATGGAAGGTGGGTGCGGAGGCATGCGATGTACGTATGAGCTCGGTCAACCAGAGTGGGAAGATCCACGGTAGTCGCTGATAGTGAATCGTTCACGAACTCGGTGGGAAAGAGGAGGGGTTCACCGTATAGAATCTCAATGTGCGGTGACACCGTTCGACCAGGCCGTTCTCCTGCGGGTGGTAAGCCGTGGTGTGAAATTTGGCAACGCCGCAGAGTCGTGCTAAGAGGATGGACTGAAACTGGCATCCCTGGTCGGTCGTGAGAGACGGGGGACAGCCGAAACGAGCAACCTACACCCAGATGAAAGAGCATGCTATGGCCTCGGCCATGATGTCGATAAGAGGAACCACCTCAACCCAGTGGGTCACAGTCGATGATTGATAAGATGTATCTGTAACCCTTGGAAGGAGGGTGGGGACCTATGATGTCAATATGGAAGTGCCAAAAACTCCCTGTTGGAATGTCAGACTTGCCCAATGGAGGTTGAGTGTACCTGCCAACCTTGCTGCGCTGGCACGGGACACATGCATGGGCCTAAGTGCAGCAGTTGTGCTTCATACCTGGCCAGACAAAACGCTCCTTAAACAGCCGTGTCGTAGCTTGCATTCCACGATTGGCCAAGCTGTGCAAGCCAGTAGGGACCAGGGGGCAGGGTGTGCCTGTAGAGGTGTCACAAAGGACAGGGATCGTCAACCCTTGTAGTATGTGGGGCTGAACAGAGAGCAATGACTCTTCTGATGTTATTCGCTGTATATCATCATCTTTGGCCTGAAGTCGGGCGAGCTCTTCCAGATTCAGTGGTGCGGTTTGCGTGCAGGTGCCGGAAAGGTAGTCCGCCACAATGTTCTCCACACCGTGAATATAGCACCTGTCTGAAGAATGTTGACAGATGTAGTCCATTGGCGGAAACACCTCGGCGGAAGGATAACAAGTAGCATCTACGAGTGGCTTGTGATCTGTATACAGGGTGAAAAGTATTTAAACTGACAAACTCTGGGATGTTGTAGGATACATCAAAACAAATATTTTTCCCTAATGTAATTTTTTCCTATGAGGAGTATTTAAACCAGTAGAGGGAGATTTCACGGGAAGCAAATTAATTAAACCAACAGACACTTTTCTATTTTTTTTATGACCAAGAGACAACACATTAACACAACCCAATTTCAGTTACAGTAGATTTTCAAAAATGCCTCCATTGACATGTAAAAAAAGATTACACTGTAGGATCATGTTCTGACACGGGCAACCAGATCCTCTTCTGATGCAACAGGAGTTTGTGTAAACAAGGTTGTGATTCTCTCCCCACACAAAAAAAAGTTCAAGAGAGGACATATCTGGGGATCGAGCAGGCCTTGGTACAGGAGCACCTCTGCCAATCCACATTTATGGGAACCGTCGGTCCAGGAATTGATGTACACGATGACTGAAATGTGCCGGTGCTCTGTCATGTTTGAACCACATGCGTTGTCTTGTAGGGAGTGGGACGTCTTCCACAAATTTCGGCAATGCTCTGGCGAGAAAATTGTAATAGTGCCTGCCATTTAATGGCCTAGGTAGCAGATACGGCCCAATTAAACAGTCCCCAACAACACCGACCCACACATTAATGAAGAACCGCACTTGATGAGCACTATAGTTCAATTCTTTTATCTTGGCGGTTCGCGCATGCCCTCCCAGACGAGGGAGATTGCTGCATTGCCAGTTGCACGCACCAAGAGAAGCAGCGCCATAGTATAGTTCGCAAACTTATGTTTAGGGAGGAGCGCACAGTTTATGAAATAAAAGCCACCACGGCCGCATTAACCCTTTCACTGCTACAGAGATGTGCTCCCCGCATTCCATGCTGTGCCCGATTTTCTCGTGACTGCACTGCTCGCCTGTGCAGACAATATGGTGTTTCGACTGCTTTGACACACATTATCATTTGATTTCACAAAAACTATTTTGCTCAAAAATTTGATTTTTACACATCTTCTTGACTGATACCTTCCCCCCCCCCCCCCCCCCCCCCCCCCCCCTCCCTCCTATAAATGACTTAATTTTGTTTCGATGTTCAACACAGTTCTTGTATAGCATTAGATGTAGTAAACCATTGCTTGAAATTTTGAAGAATTTTCAGAGGTAAAAGTCCATAGCGTATACTTTCCGTATGGTTGATTTTAGTTGCCACTAGAAATTTCAAAAAATTACATTCAAATGAATAAAATTCATGAAGTAAGACACTTCGATATTGTTTTTAAATAAAGATAATATTAGGCACCAAACAAGGTTTCAACTCAGAACCTTTCGGTTATCAGCGAAACACTTTAACCATTACGCTAACCCAGCTCGTCATTCAATTGATCTACCGGAGGACTTTAAAATATCATGCAAAATACCGACAAACACTGTCGGTATGACTATGAATTACTCACGTGTCGTTGAAGTACAATAGGAAATAAGCAATTACCGCTATTTTTTATTGCAAAAAAGCCGTTAGTGAGAATGATACAAACACCTTCCCTTGCTATTGCCTGAATTAGGAGGCTTATTGCTTGTTTGGTTTAATTAATTAATAGAATGTGAAGTAATTTGTATAAAGAATGCTTTTTCCAAACTTTCTATAAAAGAAAGTCTGCTATCAAGACATTGCTTTTGTTCAATTACTTTATTTATGACTGAACGTTTCTAAAACTGAAGACACTCGTCCGTGCTCTGCACTGCAGTCGAGCTCTGTCAACGTCGTTCTCTGTTCATTGGCTGACTGTGTTTTGTGACGTCAGATGCGCAGAACTAACCTAAACTCGGCCGTTGTCATAAATGACGCGCACTTTAGTAACTGTGGCATATGGATTATCCTCACTCCAAACATGCGAATTGTGCATGTTGAAGACTCCATCACGCCCGAACGTTGCTTCATCGGTAAACAACACAGAGAATGGAAATATAGGATGCATTTCACAATGTTCCAGGTACCACTGCGAGAACTGTGCTCTGGGTGGATAATCAGCTGGTTCCAGGTTGTGGACACGCTGTAAGTGAAATGGACATAACAATTGCTCTTGAAGGACTGTTCTTACATTTGTCTGATTCGTCCCCATGTTACGTGCCATTGCACGAGTGCTGATGGAAGGATCCCGCTCCACATGCTGCAAGATAGCTTCCTCATATTGCAGCGTTCTTACCATGTGACGGCGTCCCTGTCCAGGTAATCTTCTAAATGATCCAGTCTCACACAGCTGTTGGTACACAGCAGCAAAGGTTGTATGATGCGGGATACGGGGATTAGGGTATTGTTGTTGATAAACCCGTTGTGCAGCTTATCCCTTGTAGTGCGCTACGTAGTATGCACCAACCATATCAGTGTACGAACTCCAGGTGAATCACTCCATTAATAAACAGACAATGCACTACTACACTGGTGGACAGCAGTTGCCTACAACTGAAGATCGTAATACAGCCTCCATTGGTTTAAATAATCCTCATATGAGAAAATGACATTAGGGAAAAATATTTGTTTTGATGTCCCCTACAACCTCCCAGAGTTTGTCGGTTTAAATACTTTCCACCCTGTAGATCAAGATAGGTCGCCCCTTCAGGTCACTGTGGAAAATTGCCTCGTACACTGCGAGGAACTCATGGTCGAAAGCTGACCATTTACACTGGCTCTTAGTTAGTTTCTTGGAAAAGAAGTGGAGGGATTGGGTGGAATCACCGGTGTGCTGGTGTAAAACAGCGCCCACAGCTGAGTCACTGGCATCTGTAGCGATTGAGACATGGGCCTCAGGATTATGGTGGGCGAGTGTGACAGCATTGGCGATGGCAGTTTTAAGGTTACAAAATGCATCGAGCATGGGTTTGGTCCACTCCAACTTCCATTTCCCAGTGGTGTTCTTGCCAAAGAGGGCATTGGTGAGGGCCAGTTGGTTGGAGGCACCCTGAGGAATATGGTGGCAATAAAAATTAGCGATACTCAGAAAACGACGGAGCTGGGCTTAATCCTTGGGGAGAGGGATATCAAGTATGGTTTTGGCATGAGAACTTATCGGTCAGAGGCCGTCGGCGGAGACGGTATGGCCTAGGAAGGTCACTGATGTGGAACACAGTTGAGATTTACCATGGTTGATCACGACACGGTTGGCAGTGAGGACCGAATGAATGGCATCAAGGTGAACTTGATACTCCTCAGCGGAGGAAGAAAAGATCACTGTATCATCTAAGTAAGCGTAAGCAAATGGCAAAGGGAGCAGAATGGAGTCAATGAACTGCTGCCATGTTTGCGCAGCATTTTTCAATCCGTAAGGTGTGTAACAGTATTCAAATAGGCCGAAGGGTGTGATGATGGCCGTCTTAGGAATGCCCGGTGCATGCACAGGGATCTGATGGTATGCCTTGGAACAATCTGCAACAGAGAAAAAAATTAAAACCATATAGTAATTGCGTGAAATCCTGTATATGAGGAATTGGGTAGATATCAATAGTGATGCAAGTGTTAAGTGACCTGTAGTCCCTGCACATGCGTAAGGTGCCGTCGTTTTTAGGAACAAGGTGAATGGCTGAAGACCAGTTGCTATCGGAGGGGTGGAGGACGCCCAAAACCAACAGATCCTGAATTATTGCCTTGGCGCGCAGAAGTTTGGAAGTGTTAAGGCGTCTGGGCTTATAACAGGTGGACCGTTGGTGGTGCAAAATCCTACAAAAAGTGCCATTACTGATGGCCAATACTCGCGAAGGGTGGTCAGCAAGAGGGGTCAAGAAGAGATCCGCAGGCAAAGTTGCTTCACTGACCTTGGTAAACCGAGGCGGCATAGGTGGGACGTTGGCTCTAGTAGATGATGGAAGGCATGGTGAAGGAGTGACCCGGTGCAAAGAATCAGGAGGGGCGCATGCAGGTGCATCTTGGAGATTCGTCCGCAGCGATGCGAAAATGACAGCAAGCGGTTGAATGCTCGACACAGGAGCAGGTTGGTGAGAAGGCGTGGTAGAGGCGTATGTTGGGTTGCCTCGTTGCAGTTCTGCAGATAGACGATGTATTGACAACTCAGCAGAGGTAGAGGCAATGCGGGTGCATAAAGCAGCATTCTGGATGCAGAGTTTGTTGATTTGTGAGTGCACGTCTGACAGGTCAGTGAACTGTGCAGTAATGCGCTTAAGCAGGGATGCACATGTGGAAAGCGTAGCCAAGGAGGCATAGAGCAAAGTCGTCCTGAACTGATGCGAGCACGGAACAGTAGAGTCAGATGGCGGCTTGCAGGTCTGGTGAAAGGTCATAACAATGTAGAAAATCCAAGCCTGATCACAGGTTCATCCACATCAGCAACATGGAAAGTCCAAGGGAAGGTGTGGACAGGTGATAGGGGAAGCGACATCATGATGGAGCCATGGACTGCAATAGGAGAATGATTATCAGCAATCAAGGAGAAGGTAGTAGGTTAAAGTGTCACCAGCATGCTTGGCCGGCATAACGCTAACTGTTGACGAGAAAGCGAATGCCTGATGACGTGTCTGTGGCATAGAGACATCGCGTCACTGAAGCGAGTGGTGCAGTGTCGGACAGTAGGCGCCGTGAAGGAACATGGCGGGATGTGGCACCTAAACATGCCCGCCAGAATTGTTTGGGTATCGCGCAAGGTGCACAACAGTTGCGGGTGGCATCCCCGCTAGTAGCATGGAACCAGCACAGCAGATAGGCCAGTAAGCAGGGCAGTGCGGAGTGAGAGGGGGCCACAGCTGATTGCGTTGGGGCTGGTAACCAATCGGGTTGCTGCTCAAGCGAGGTCAGCGGCCGTCAGGAAACTGTAGGCAGTACCTTCTCTAGACTGCTAGGTGGCAGCTCTTGACTGGCAGCTGAGGCCCTAATGCGAGTGCGCTGGTCTCTGCCGGCAGGGCGCAGAACCGAAGGTGCAGGTGTGCCACCTGAGGGTGATGGAGATGTCATCCATGACAGGCGGTGTTGGTGACAAATGATAGTCTAAGCCCGATCTGCCATGCATAAACAAACCTCAAGTAGATCGGTGACGTGAGGCAGTAGATGTATTTGCAGATCTGAAGGCTTTTTGACCATCCACAGGGTCCAAAATGCGACATCAGGTAAGGCTTGATCGTCAATTAATACACATAGCTGCCGCCAAAGCTGGGAAGGAGTGCGGTTGTTGAGAAGCTCGTTGTGAATAATGTGGTGGATGGTCTCCGCTGGAGGGCGGCAAAAGCACTTGATGAGCAGTGCTTTTGCTGTCTAATACTTGTGCAAGTTTCTGTTGAGGTTCGGATGAGCAGGTAGCTTGGGAAACCTGCCGGGTAATACATGTTGAGGCAGCACCAGCAGTCGGAGATATGTGCAATCAGAGCAGGATGCCTCCGACACTGGAAGTGCAGTAGCGGTGAATGGTACATTGCCCGAGGTCTGCGTGGGGCGGCGGCCGCATGCAGCACACGGTGTAGAGGTGGTGGGCATAAAGGTCGCCATGGTGTGTCCCAACAGCAGGCCTGACAAAGAACACGGCGTGGGTATAACAGCCAGTGCCGTTGCAACAGTGGGCGGAAGGCAGTCGAAGTGCAGCCAAGGGGAGGCTGACCTGGGAACCGCAAGAATGTGCAATCCTGTGCATAGAAATGTTTGATTCGCGGTTCTGGATCTTCTTTGGCATGTCAAACCATTCTGAAGATAAAGGCGTTGATGAAGGATAAACCGCAATGTCTTTAACTGGAAGGTCATCCACAATGTCATTAGGCGGCGTGCACTGTTAATGTTGTGGCTGTTGTGCTGCCACACTAGACGGCCATGTTGAGCTGGTTAAGGTTAGGTGGCCGTCGGCATGGCCGGGCATAAGTAATTGTTCACTTTTAACCAAAGTCACATTAGATACATTTGACCACTCGTGGTCCCAAGCTCCCAAGCATGGTTAATAGGGTATGTGGCACTTGCACCGAAAGACACTGGTAGATCCATTGGGGCGGAAGCAATGTGGGCTGGCACATGAAGTTCATAAATGACGAAAACAAGCACAAAAAACTCGCAATGAGACGATGATGATGATGGTGTTGGGGTCACCACTGTGGTTATCACATATGGTTGGTCAGTAATAACACACACTAAGTAGATTTATTAATCACTGAGACAAAACAATCAAACGTGGAAGAACAAGAAGTTACACTCCGAGAAGCAGCTAGAACAAAAGCAGTCCAAAGAAATAAGAGTCAAAGTTAGGGCACTCTGCGCCAGAGATGCCACAAGTTAAGTTGAAATCTCCACATGGTTTATTTTATTATGTAGGATATAAAATTTTTAAAAAAGTTCATCACACATTTTAATGAATAATGTTAAATTACCAGCAAACTCTATGCATTACTGTGATCTCTCCACGAATTTCTAGCACTGTGGTTTCAAAATGCCCATTACAGGAGCTCAGAATTTCAGTGTTTCTATATTTGTATTCCTTCTTTGCTATTTGTTTCAAATCCTTTGTATCCACTTAGTAAGCGATTCACTTGATGTAGGTAGAGTCGGAACACATTTTTCAAAGCTTATTTCAGGTATAACTGCAAGATAGCCCTACATGGAATATAAGAATTAAAAAATAAAGAATTGTTCGATAAACATCAGCACAGTGCAGGAGTTTTTCAAATTTCCCCATTAATGTAAATGAGTGCCCACTAGCAGCTACATTTCATAATTCCTTTGTATCTTGACTGATAGTGGCTGTATGATCAAAATGGTGTGTGTTCTTTCTGACATGTACAAAAGAGCAGACTCTACATATACAATTAAGGGGAGATTGGCCAGTGATCTCGTCAGTGCAGATTCACACCACATTCGAATTCTTATGGGATTTGGCAAAACGCTACGAATAATGAGGATAATGGGCAGGAGCACTACATCAGTAGTTTGCAGGTAAGTTGAGAATTTGGGTCTGACGAGAGGCATGCTAGGGAAGTCTGTGCAGTTGCAATGACCACTGTGTCCAGATGGCTCAGTGGTCATGTGAACTCCATTTTCGATGATGCGATTCAGAACATGAAGAAATGAGAGACAATTTGATCTTTGAAAAACAAATACGATCAAGTGACGAACATCACTATCTGGTTTAGACTTGGATTTTTTCTAAAATTCCAAGGAACCTGTAATTAATTTTAGTTTGTTTTATTACTTTTAAATGTCAGTTGAAAATTATGTACTTAAAAAAAAAGTGGTCAGAGCATCTGCCTAGTAAGCAGGAGGCCTGGGTTCAAATCCCGGTGTGGCATAAATTTTAAACTTTCTCCATTGGCATAAATCAGTGTCCACTAGCAGCTACATGTCGTAATTCCTTTGTGTCTTAATCTCTACCTCCTCCATATCTGTGCTGCATTGAAGTAGAAGTTATAGCCACACACATTCAGCATTCCTATTTCACTGCTGAAATGATGTCCTGAAATTTGTATATGTGAAGTGCTTTGGAACATGATTAAGAATGGAACAAACTCTGTTAAACTCTTCTTTCTAACATTAGCATTGTGAGAGATGATATTAAATTCAAATGATTGGCTACCATATTCAGTGAATTGTTCCTATAGTAGCTGATAACATGGGGGGGGGGGGGGGGGGGGGGAGGGGAGGGGTGTGAACATAGAAAGCAGATTTATTGGACTTGGTTAGGCATTGAATGCACCATCAAACAGCAGTTTTGACAAATCATATATTATAGAAGTCACAAGAATCATTAGGTCACTGAAAAGCAATAGGCTAATTCTTAAATTTCTATTTCAGTGAAAGTACTAATGTCTTGTGCCAAGATAAAAATCTTCTCGGTTTTGAAGCCACATCAATTCCAATAAAATTCTCGAGTTTTTGTGGCTAGTTCTACCATTGTCATCAGGAGTAAAATTACTGACTGCCAGAGATGGCACTGTCTTGTGCCAACTTGGTAATGCCTTGTCTGAGTTACCTTTGCGACCAGATGGTGGGTCAAGGTATAGGTCTTGAAATATTGAAGTATGTGGTAGTACACTCATTTATAAAAGTGGAGATAAACAAGTGACCTCTTGTTATGGACCCATCTCTCTCCTTTCCATGCGATCTAACAGCTTTGAGAAGGTATCACAACAGAGCATTGAACCACTTCTCTGACAATCTGTCAACAGCAGCTCAGTTCAGCTTCTATAAGAGCTTCTGTACAGAGGAACTAGTAGATATCCACAAAAACTCAGTTCTAGTTTAATAAAACAAGAAAAGCTGTGCTGTTGCCATTTTATGTGATCTTACCAAATTCTGTGATTATGTAGATCATAAATTCCATTAGGGAAACTAAAACGATACGGCATTAAATGGTGGAGTCATGTATTAACAATACAAAACAGAGGGTCACATTGACAAGTGCTACAATAGAAATAAGACTGAATTCAAAGTGGACATCTTTAAATATTGTTTTTCCACAATATTTGGCAATTGGCTCCTCCTGTTCTTGGCCTTTGTAAATAACTTACCTGAGACATTGAAGAACACTTCTGAAATGTCAATATTTGTCTTAAAGTTTAACATCTGATCTTACAAAGATTGGTATAATGCAATTTCAAGCAAATAAAACTGATTTGCAGACAACAGAAGTAGAGGTCAATTGGCACACTCTGAGTGAGGCTCTGTGTACGAAATTCTTAGGCATCTAGATGGATAATAAACTGAGATGGCACCTGCATGCGAACATGGAGAAAGTATCAAGAACAGTCAGCTGTAATTTCATCTACAATTTATTTTCCACACTACTTTTTCAGTGATACAATACGCCACCATGAGGCCCTAAACAACAAAATTAGCAGCAGTATTACTAACAAGACTTGCATGACGTAAAGGTACAAACTGGATACATTAGAGCATATTTGTCATTGATAATATCTGAGTAAGTCTCAAAAATGCCAATATGTACGGATAATCCACAAGCTATGTTTCTCATGTAATATGGAGGATAATAAGAACTGTAAAAACAAGTCTCCAAATATGGGTAAGCCAATAACGAAGTATATGTTCTTAGTATATAAGTGACAGTGTGACAGTCAAATATCAGTTAGATAAGCGGACAGTTATAATAGCAGTCTAATCTTGCTACTAATAAACCTACACACAAATTTATTCATTATTTTATTTATTTGTCTGTGGACCATTTGGTACAATAGTATTGGATATGTCAGCATCATACAGAAATATTTACATATAAATTTTTACAAAATAAGGTAGGATAAGATGAGGATATGGCAGGAAATCTACTATGACCTCATCAAAGGAACCATCATAGCATTCACCTCTGCTACAAGGGGACACTATGGAAAACCCAAGTCAGAATGGCTGGACTGAGGATAAACTCCAGTCCTTCTGAATGTGAGTCCACTACATTAAGACTGGAGTAGCAAACTCCCTCAGTCATGCTTGAATGGAGAATAAAAAATCTAGATTGTGAGTGCAACATGTGCAGTCAATAAGTAAATAAATGAAAAAGAAATTTTGAAAATAAAACTGCTTCTGAAAAAGTGAAAACATATGAACAAATCACATGACACTGCATAAAAGTACAAAATACACAATAAGTCAATCAGTAATGTCGGTAAAATGTGAAACTTTGATTTAAAACACAATAGCATATTGTGTAGCACCGCTAAAAGGTATAAAGCACAAGGATATGAAACCTGCTAAGAATATAATATAACCATCACAATTAGGTTAGCACCAGAAATTTTCTCAGCAAAGGTGTGTCGCGCTGCATCTAAAACAGAGGATACAGAAGACCAACAGCAAAATCATTCTTTGCAAAGACCAACACAGTGCTATAGCTCCACCAGCAGTTAACAGAATCACAGGAACTCAACATAGAATCCTACAGGGTAACGTATTCATTTACATTGTAGAAACTCTTCTGAACAAAAAGTGATTTTAACTATGATCTAAAAGCTGTTTCCATCTCCAGCGTCTTTGTATATGTTGGCAGTGCATTATTTTAAAGAACGGCACCAACATGACTCGTGTGTCTTTGAGTGTGCAGGTTGTTGTTCTGTATGGAGGGACCAACAGTTGCGAGTATTATAACTGTGATAGATGGGGTTGGTTAGCAGATTACCAACTCTAGCTCGTCATCAAGCCACATTTGTATATGTACAAGGAGGGGAAAAAAGTCCAAACTGAGCTACGTGACAAGATTCAAATAGCCCTTCACTGTAGTGTAAAAATTTCATTTAATCAGCTACTAATTTACCCCAGAAAACTATTCCATAAGCTACAAGGACTAGAAGTAACCAAAATAAGCCATTCTAGCAACATGTATTAAGCAGACTTTAGAAATAATTCTCAAAGCAAAACATGCAGAACTGAGTTTCTGGGAGGTTAGGTACATGGTATTTTCAGTTTGTCTTGGTCAACACACATACCTAAGTTTTGTGCACCATGTCCTTTGGCTCATTTCCACCCAGTACCAGATGGAGATCTTGGTTTTGACTAGCCTTCCCAAATTTTACTATAGCATGTTTTCTTCACATTTAGGGCCAGCCTGTTGGCACAAAACCATGAATGAAAGGACTTAAGTCCTTGGTCATTTGTAGTGAACAGAGATTTCTTAATGTCACAGACTAATCTGATTTTATGATTAGCATGAACTGATGATTTCCACAACCTGTAATCTAGTTTGCAGATATGATTGAACCATTCATTTTCTGTTCCTCTTATCCACATTACATCCAACTTTATCCAAAAGGATTTCATAACTACCCGTATCGAAACCTTTTGAGAGCACTAAAGTAACTCAGACAACAGTAATGTTGTTATCAAAATTACTAACTATTTTAGTTGTGTAATAATTTCTTACTGTTTCTATACTTCTACTAGTTAAAGAGCCATGCTGGTTATTATTCAGTGGGCTGTGTTCATCTAAGTACTTCGCGAGTCCTGGTTTCGTTAACCTGTCAATTACTTTAGAGAATGTCGAGAGGAGTGAAATGGGTTGGTGATTTTCAGCATCATGCCTATTCCCACACTTGAATACAGACAATTTTTGATCTTTCATGGACCAAATCCTACGAAACTTAAAATCATCATGTGGATAACTGTATGCCATTTTAGCTGTATGCTCGAGGCCTACGTTAAACTAGAGACAATCTCAAAAATTAGAAGAATGGAAAACCTTCTTGTGAGAATCGAATGTGTTAATAGCAGTATCAGTATGAAAGTAGACAGCCATAACAAATATCACACAATCAGTATAGGGAAAGTTGTAAACAGAAATCAATAGAAGACATTTTTTTTTTTGAAATATAATAAGTGGGTTATGTCAATATCATTTGTAAATACATTGTATTTGCACAACTTAACTATTTATGTAGGTAGACTGACATAAAAGAAAATGTACTAATCAAATCTAATAATTAGAATGGGGCACTGTGCGCTGTAGGATTGCCACCAGTGACACCGGTCATGCAGAAGCTGGTCTGTTACAACATACAGAACATTGCAATGCTGGGACAATTTACACTATCTGCCTCTTACAAGTCACTTGTCCGTTCCATTACATTTTTGGTGGTTGCTGATGCCGGTGTTGAGAACTTGATTAGAGTGGGTGCATTTTGGACATCCGGATTTTCTGTCACTAACCTTGTGTGCGTTCAGGTGCTGTATATTCAATTAGAAACACTGTGAGAAGTTTATGGACCTTTTTTTTCGGAAGGTATAGGGTGTGCCATGAATTTTTCTTCTCGAATTTCTTTGGAAACCATGGTTCGGCCTTGTTTTTGTCATGCACATCCTATTCCTGTCACCCTGAAAGATCAAATGAAAGCAGAACTGAACAGACTTCAATCTGTAGGAGCAGTGCAAACCTATTATGGCTGCTGAATGGTCATCTCTGCTGGTTGTAGTTCAGAAGCCGTTGGGTAAACTTCACCACTGTGGTGACTTCAGTATTACTGTCAACGTGCAGTCGATCAAGGATACATATCCTCTACCGCACCAGGAGAAACTGTGAAAATTGATTTGTCTGAAGCATATCTGCTGGTCCCTGTGGACAAAGATTCTCAGCAAGTTCTGGTTTTGAATACTCCTTTTTGTCTCTCTCAATATATGGTGTGGGTAGCACCCCTGCTATTTTCTAATGATTTTTAGAGTAGTTGACAATGTCTACCAGGTTGCATTAATTATCTGGATGATATTGTTGTCACAGGCTCCTCCATGGCTGATCACTTGAAAAATTTGTGGACTTTGTTTTCTGTCTTACAGTCCACAGGCTTACATCATAACCTCATGAAATCTCAGTTTTTTTTTCAACTGGTCTGTGTTTATTTAGGGTTCGAGGTCTTGCGGAATGGGGCACACCACATTGTTGCTGTTACATCTATGCCTCCCCTCTCATTGTCCACAGTAGAGCTTCAGGGCTTGGTAGGAAAGATACCATAAATGGTGCACAGCTAGTTGCAATATATGACATAGCTCCATTCAGCAGTACTAAGCAGTCCTCGAAAGTAGTACATTCAGTCAAGATTTAACAATTGCAAATTTCAGGGAAAGCCTACAGCAGTTAGACTGGGATGAGGTGTACCGTGAACCTGATGCCAATTTAAAATACAATTTACTTCATGACACTTTTGTAAATGCATTTGAAAACTGCTTCCCCAAGAAAATAGTTAAATATACTCGTAAGAAACCATGTAACAAACCATGGCGTACTAAGGGTGTAAAAATATCTTGTAACCGGAAAAGGGAAATGTATCTGACAGCAAGAAAGAGTAGTGACGCAGAAACTATCAAACATTATAAAAACTACTGTGCTGTATTAAGAAAAGTTATTAAAAAATCCAGAAGTATGTGTATCATGTCTGAAATCAGCAACTGTGATAATAAAATTAAAACAGTTTGGAATATTATTAAAAGAGAAACAGGTCAACCAAGAGCACAGGAAGACAGTATTACCATCATATTGAATGAAAACTTTACGAACAAAAAGTCAAAAGTTGAAAATATTTTTAATAATCATTTTCTAAATGTTGTGGATATAGTAGGATCCAGGTGTTCATTAGAATGGCTCTGCGCACAGCGGGACTTAACATCTGAGGTCATCAGTCCCCTTGTTCATTAGAAGATGCTAGGCTGTTAATGGAAGAGGCCATACCTACGCAGTTTGATACAATTGAAATCTCACCCACTTCCCGCTCTGAAATTAGGAAAATAATAAACTTGCTTAAAAGCAAAAACTCACATGGAATTGATGGCATTTCCAGCAAAATACTAAAAGCTTGTTCTCAACAAATAAGTAAGATTCTCAGCCACCTGTGTAATAGCTCTTTGGAACAGGGCATTTTCCCTGATAGACTGAAATATGCTATTGTTATAGCTTTGCATAAAAAAGGGGATAGATCTGATGTCAACAATTACCGTCCAATCTCCCTTCTAACAGCTTTATCCAAAATTTTTGAGAAAGTAATGTATTCAAGAGTAGCTTCACATATCTGTAAAAATGAAGTACTAACAAAATGTCAGTTTGGTTTCCAGAAAGGTTTTTCAGCAGAAAATGCCGTATATGCTTTCATCAATCAAATTTTGAATGATCTGAAAACCGAACACCATCCATTGGGATTTTTTGTGATCTCTCAAAGGCTTTTGATTGTGTAAATCATGAAATTCTGCTAGACAAGCTCAAGTATTGTGGCATGAGTGGGACAGTACACAAATGGTTTAATTCGTACCTAACTGGAAGAGTGCAGAAAGTTGAAATAAGCAGTTCTCATAATATGCAAAGATCAGCACATTCCTCAAACTGGGGAACTATCAAGAATGGGATTCCACAAGGGTCGGTCTTGGGTCCTTTGTTGTTCTTAATATATATTAATAACTTGCCATTCTATATTCATGAAGAGGCAAAGTTAGTTCTCTTTGCTGATGATACAAGTATAGTAATCACACCTGACAAACAAGAATTAACTGATGAAATTGTCAATAATGTCTTTCAGAAAATTACTAAGTGGTTCCTTGTAAACGGACTCTCACTGAATTTTGATAAAATACAGTACATACAGTTCCTTACAGTAAATGGTATGACACCATTAATAAATATAGACCTTAATCAAAAGCATATAGCTAAGGTAGAATATTCAAAATTTTTAGGTGTGTGCATTGATGAGACATTAAATTGGAAGAAACAAATTGATGATCTGCTGAAACGTTTGAGTCCAGCTACTTATGCAATAAGGGTCATTGCAAATTTTGGTGATAAACATCTTAGTAAATTAGCTTACTACGCCTATTTTCACTCATTGCTTGCATATGGCATCATATTTTGGGGTAATTCATCACTGAGGAATAAAGTATTTATTGCACAAAAGCGTGTAATCAGCATAATAGCTGGAGTCCACCCAAGATCATCCTGCAGACATTTATTTAAGGATCTAGGGATATTCACAGTAGCTTCTCAGTATATATACTCTCTTATGAAATTTGTTACTAACAACTAAACCCAATTCAAAAGTAATAGCAGTGTGCATAACTATAATACTAGGAGAAAGGATGATCTTCACTATTCAAGATTAAATCTAACTTTGGCACAGAAAGTGGTGAATTATACTGCCACTAAAGTCTCTGGTCACTTACCAAATAGTATCAAAAGTCTGACAGATAACCAACAAGTATTTAAGAAGAAATTAAAAGAATTTCTGAATGACAACTCCTTCTACTCCATAGAGGAATTTTTAGATATAAATTAAGAAAAAAGAAAAAAAACAAGCAAACAAAAAAAATTAAAAAAATAAAAAGTTGTTATATTAACTTAATTATGTTGTTAAATTAACTTAATTATGTCATGTATTGGAAAATTTGACTCGTTCCACATCATTACGAAATATCGTATTCATGATCCATGGAACTAGTATTAATCTAATCTAATCTAATCTAACCTACCAGCAACGGCCACTTTGGCCTATCCATTGCATGCAAGAATGTACCTTTTTGCTGGAGCACATATTGTAAACTTGCTTTTCAAACATTGAAATCCAAGCTACTCTTGGTCCTTTGTTTAGCTACGTTATAATTGGTGGAGACTTCAGTCTACCCTCGATTTGTTGGCGAAAATACATGTTCAAAGCTGGCAGTAGACAGAAAACATCTTCCGAAATTGTACTAAATGCTTTCGCTGAGAATTTCTTTGAACAGTTAGTTCATGAGGAACCCACATGAATTGTAAATGGTTGCGAAAACACTCTTAACCTCATAGCCACAAATAATCCTGATCTAATAGAGAGCGTCATGGCGGATACAGGGATTAGTGAACACAAGGTCATAGTAGCGAAGCTCAAAACCATATCAACCGAAACCACTATAAATAAACACAAAATATATCTCTACTTAAAACAGCAGATAAAAATTCGCTTGATGCCTTCCAAGGAGAGAGTCTTCATTCTTTCCAAGCTAATTATGTAAGTGTAGACCAGATATGGCTCAAATTCAGAGATACAGTATTAACAGCAATAGATAGATTCATACCGCATAAGTTAATAAAAGATGGGACTGATCCACCATGGTACACAAAACACGTCAGAACACTGTTGCAGAAGCAACGAAAAAAGCATGCCAAATTCAGAAGAACACAAAATCCTCAAGACTGGTTAAGTTTCACAGAAGCTCGAAATTTAGTGCGGACATCAATGAGAGATGCTTTTAATAGTTTCTGCAATGAAACATTGTCTCAAAATATGGTGTTGTTGTTGTGGTCTTCAGTCCTGAGACTGGTATGATGCAGCTCTCCATGCTACTCTATCCTGTGCAAGCTTCTTCATCTCCCAGTACTTACTGCAACCTACAGCCTTCTGAATCTGCTTAGCGTATTCATCTCTTGGTCTCCCTCTATGATTTTTACCCTCCACGCTGCCCTCCAATACTAAATTGGTGGTCCCTTGATGCCTCAACACATGTCCTACCAACCGACCCCTTCTTCTAGTCAAGTTCTGCCACAAACTTCTCTTCTCCCCAATCCTATTCAATACTTCCTCATTAGTTATGTGATCTACCCATCTAATCTTCAGCATTCTTTTGTAGCACCACATTTCAAAAGCTTCTATTCTCTTCTTGTCTAAGCTATTTATCGTCCACGTTTCACTTCCATACATGGCTACACTCCATACAAATACTTTCAGAAACGACTTCCTGACACTTAAATCAATACTCGATGTTAACAAATTTCTCTTCTTAAGAAACGCTTTCCTTGCCATTGCCAGTCTACATTTTATATCCTCTCTACTTCGACCATCATCAGTTAGTTTGCTCCCCAAATAGCAGAACTCCTTTACTACTTTAAGTGTCTCATTTCCTAATCTAATTCCCTCAGCATCACCCGACTTAATTCGACTACATTCCATTATCCTCGTTTTGCTTTTGTTGATGTTCATCTTATACCCTCCTTTCAAGACACTGTCCATTCCATTCAACTGCTCTTCCAAGTTCTTTGCTGTCTCTGACAGAATTACAATGTCATCGGCGAACCTCAAAGTTTTTATTTCTTCTCCATGGATTTTAATACCTACTCTGAACTTTTCTTTTGTTTCCTTTATTGCTTGCTCAATATACAGATTGAATAACATCGGTGAGAGGCTACAACCCTGTCTCACTCCTTTCCCAACCACTGCTTCCCTTTCATGCCCCTCGACTCTTATAACTGCCATCTGGTTTCTGTACAAATTGTAAATAGCCTTTCGCTCCCTGTATTTTACCCCTGCCACCTTCAGAATTTGAAAGAGAGTATTCCAGTTAACGTTGTCAAAAGCTTTCTCTAAGTCTACAAATGCTAGAAACGTAGGTTTGCCTTTCCTTAATCTTTCTTCTAAGATAAGTCGTAGGGTCAGTATTGCCTCACGTGTTCCAACATTTCTACGGAATCCAAACTGATCTTCCCCGAGGTCGGCTTCTATCAGTTTTTCCATTCGTCTGTAAAGAATTCGCGTTAGTATTTTGCAGCTGTGACTTATTAAACTGATAGTTCGGTAATTTTCACATCTGTCAACACCTGCTTTCTTTGGGATTGGGATTATTATATTCTTCTTGAAGTCTGAGGATATTTCACCTATCTCATACATCTTGCTCACCAGATGGTAGAGTTTTGTCAGGACTGGCTCTCCCAAGGTTGTCAGTAGTTCTAATGGAATGTTGTCTACTCCGGGGTCCTTGTTTGCTTATAACTGGGTTTCCATCTGAGCTCTTGATATTCATGCAAGTGGTTCTCCTTTCTCCAAAGGTCTCTTTAATTTTCCTGTAGGCAGTATCAATCTTACCCCTAGTGAGATAAGCCGCTACATCCTTACATTTGTCCTCTAGCCATCCCTGCTTAGCCATTTTGCACTTCCTGTCGATATCATTTTTGAGACGTTTGTATTCCTTTTTGCCTGCTTCATTTACTGCATTTTTATATTTTCTCCTTTCATCAATTAAATTCAATATTTCTTCTGTTACCCAAGGGTTTCTACTAGCCCTCGTCCTTTTACCTATTTCATCCTCTGCTGCCTTCACTATTTCATCCCTCAAAGCTACCCATTCTTCTTCTACTGTATTACTTTCTGTCCCAAAAATATGGTAGATAACTTAAAGTGATTCTGGTTGTATGTAAAGTACACCAGTGGCAAAAAACCAATCAATACTGTCACTGCGCGATAGCGATCGAAATGTTACCTATGATGGTGCCACTAAAGCGGAGTTACTAAATACAGTTTTCCATCGTTCCTTCAAGAAGGAAGACGAAGTAAATATTCCAGAATTTGAAACCAGAACAGCTGTTAGCATGAGTGACATAAAAGTAGTTAGGTGTTGCGAAACAACTCAAATCACGTAAGAAAGGCAAGTCTTCTGGTCCAGATGGTATACCAATCAGGTTCCTTTCAGAGTATGCACACACAATAGCACCTTTCTTAGCAATCATATACAACCGCTCACTTGACGAAAGGTCTGTTCCTAAAGACTGGAAAGTAGCACTGGTCATACCAATATTCAAGAAAGGGAAAAAGAAATAGGAGTAACCCATTGAATTACAGACCCATAGCACTGACATCAATTTGCAGTAGGAGTTTGGAGCATATACTGTACTCGAACATTATGAATCCTCTTGAAGAAAATGACTTGTTGATACATAACCAACACGGATTCAGAAAATATTGTTTTTGTGCAACACAATTAGCTCTTTATTCCCATGAAGCAATGAGTGCTGTTAACAAGGGATCTTAGATCCTAGATTTCCAGAAGGCTTTTGATACCATTCCTCACAAGTGACTATTAATCAAATTGTGTGCATGTGGAGTATTGTCTGAGTTGTGTGACTGGATTTGTGATTTCCTCTCAGAGAGGTCACAGTTCGTAGTGATAGACAGTAAATCATTGAGTAGAAGAGAAGTGATATCTGGCATTTCACAAGGTAGTGTCATAGGCCCTCTGCTGTTCCTGATTTACATAAATGATCTAGGTGGTAATCTGAGCAGCCACCTTAGATTGTTTGCGGATGACACTGTAATTTACCATCTAGTAAAATCATCAGACGATCAATTCCAATTACAAAATGATCTAGAGAGAATTTCTGTATGGTGAGAAAAGTGGCAATTGGCACTAAACAAAGAAAAGTGTGAGGTCATCCACATGGGTACTACTGCATCAAAACAGTCTTTGGACTGAAGACAACAACAACAAGTAGTTCAGCAGGCTCAACTCTGGCGTAAAGGATTATTTTTCTGTCAGAACTGATGGAATAAAAGTTCAACAATAAAAACAACTATTACTATGCAATTTGAAACAAATTTCGTGTTTTTTTTTTTTTTTTGTGTGTGTGTGTGCGTGTGCGTGTGCGTGTGTGCGTGCGCGCGTGCGCGCGCTTGCTAGCTCCATCGTTGACCAGGACTATAAATTTTTGATGTATTTAGCAGTTTTCGGTATGGAATCAAAGACTTGCATGCTGTGTCAGTGTGAGTTGCCCTGGAAGAAAGCAGCTGAATCACACCTCACTAATCTGTACAAGGACATTGATCAGCTGAGCGAGGTGGCACAGTGGTTAGCATACTGGACTCGGATTCGGGAGGACGATGGTTCAATCCCACATCCGGCCATCCTGATTTAGGTTTTCCGTGATTTCCCTAAATCACTCCAGGCAAATGCTGGGATGGTTCCTTTGAAAGGGCATGGCCGATTTCCTTCCTCATCCTTCCCCAATCCTATGATACCAATGACCTCGCTGTTTGGTCTCCTCCCCCAAACAATCCAACCCAACCCAACCCAACCCAACCCAACACTGATCCCGAAGAAACTGTGGAGTAAAACCAATGGCTCCAGACAGATTATGCATCACTTGAAACAAAGCAACTGTCAGTAGACAATTTTTTCACTGAGATAGCATAAAAAATCTCTGACCTCACCATTCACCACTTTGTTTAAAAAAAATAAAATGCAATACCTGAAAACTGTGAAATAAAATCTTGTCTGGTGAAGTAGATGAAGTGCTAGATTTTGCAGAGAATTGCTCCTTTGTTGTCCGGAATGCTCTCCATGGTTTTCACTGGGAAAAATAGTCCAGCTGCTGTGCATTCAATTTTTATGTATTTTGTTAAAAATGAACAAATACAATGTAACAGGTTTTGAATAATTAGTGACGGTCCAAGACATGATACAGTTACAGTTGCCTTTCGATGAAAAGTGAATTTACGGAAACAAAATGGGACAAATCTGCAGAAAATAACATACTTCAGCAATGAGTATGTAGCTATTAGAAAAATTTCTGTGCTACCAACTCAAAGATTTTGGTGTAAATGCTGAGTGGAACTTTTTTTTTGTTTTTTTTTTTCTTCCAGGAAGTCATGAAAAATTTGCATGTGCTGCGATTGGAGACACTGGAGCACAAGGTAGCCTGTAGCACATAAAGAAAAAACTAAATTCTCACACATTTTGATTTACATAAATTCTGTGAGTAAAATTTGAATAAAATTGAAATAATTTTTGTTGAGAAGCCCCAAATTGAATCTGCCAGATCTTCTCAGTGTTTTCTTTGGTACAAGAGAAAATGAGCAGTTTATTGCAGTTGATCTGAAAACAATTCAAGTGAAAAAGGTTGTCAGGAAACTTCATGTCGTTAGTTCCCAAAATATCAGAACCAACTGATCATATCTCAGAATTTATGGTTTCAACATTGGAACCAGTGTAGTATGTTGCATGCATGTGTGACCACAGCTGGTGGGTTGGGAGTGTTTGTCATTTCATTTGAGGTGAATGGTGCTCTTGGATCAGCAATATAGTTTATCAGAATCAGTAAATAGAGTTGATGAGAAATTTTAATCACTGCAACAATGATGCTGTGAAAATCTTTATGTCAGCTTGGGAATTGTAAACAGGGCCAAACAAGAGGTTTGAGAAACTCTGCTCAGTCTGTTTAAGGAACCCATGCAAGGATTGGTAACTTTTATTAAGCAAGCTCCTGTAGTGACCCGTGTAAGATTCCACACCTGCAATCTGAGCATACAGCTGTATAGTGCACCACAAGTCACAAGACGCTAGCATCGGCAGAGAGGCCTCCACTCTCGGGGTGCACGTAGCCTCTCTGTAGTGCACTGTACTGACTGGGTGATGACTTATAGACTTGGGCCAGTTCAGCCTTGCTCTCAGTCATATGTTGACATTCAACCTGTGTATCTCGCGCTAGTAGTGTAGCCACTCCATGTTTCTGTATCCTTGAAGTAATAAAGTGTTAGGTTTGTTATTATCTGTGTGTTCTTGTAGTCAGAACACATTGGCTATTTTTCACGTGTTTCATTGTACAGTTGCTTTTCACATTTAGTTGTGACCCCTTTTTTTTAATATATATAATAGAAGGAAACATTCCACGTGGGAAAAATTATATATAAAAACAAAGATGAGGTGACTTACCGAACGAAAGCGCTGGCAGGTCGATAGACACTTGTTTGTGTGTCTATCGACCTGCCAGCACTTTCGTTCGGTAAGTCACCTCATCTTTGTTTTTTTTATATATATATATATTTTTTTTTTTTACATGGAAGCTCTGCTTCACATGGAACTTCTTATGGTCATGTGACAGGCTGTGTCGGAGTTGTTCTGTCCCCTTTTGTCCCCCTCTGTTTCCTCCTCCATTCCTGCCATTTGATGAGGCAGCAGAAGATTGGGAAACATACAAACACCACTCACAGCAACATTTTTACACCATCCATGGTACAGATGCGGAGGTATGTCATACACTGTTTTTGTCTTGTATTTCTCCTGCTTTGTATCAGATGTTGCGGAATTCCTATTATCCCCACCACACACGTGCTGTGGCCACTAGGGTTGAATTCTATGTATGGAAGAAACAGCCCCATCAGCCTTACCATGCCGGGGCTGCGACTCAAAAGCCTTAGTAGCCAATGCCATTTTGTCACATCCAATTCTAAAGAGTTGTATGTGAATGTTGTGATTCAAGAAGTTATAACCTGCTCTGCCCTGGATAAGGAAGTCCGGCAGTGGGCTATCCAATTAGAAAATCCATCCATCGATTAGGTATTGTCCATCGCTGAGTCACATGAGGTCTCTCACACCGCTGGTCAGCAGCTGGAAGCATAGTGCAGTGTCATGGTCATGCAAGGTGGCCCGGCTGCATCCACTGCAACTGGGGATGATGACATAGTGGCAGTTCAAGCTGATGATTCCAGTGACTTCTGCACAGTGTGTAAACAGTGTCCCAGCAGCTGCTCTCTGTTGCCTCGTGTGCATCTTGTTACTCACAACATGTGTCCTCAGCATTGGGATATCTGTCGTAAGTGTCGGAGAGAAGGCACATTGTAGCAGTCTGCCAACCAATGGCCGGAAAACAGTTTCAGAGAATATGGATATGGATATGCAGGAAGTGTCATTCTCGCGGCTGGTTCGTGATCAGAAGCCTTAACAACATTTTTATTGAGGGTTTGGTTCACTCACGGCAGATGTGTTTGCAGATGGATATCAGCATGGCAGTTTCCCTGCTTAATGCCCAAACATATTCAGACGTTGGCTCTTCTCCACTGTCACCTGTAAACAGGAGCCTACGGGGCTATGGTAAACAGCAAATCCACTTGCTTGGTCAATTCACTGTTGACCTTATCTATAGATCAGTAACTTGGGCTATTACAATTATTGTTGTTCATTATGTTAGTTCAGCAAACCTTTACGGGTTTGATGCCTTTTAGACCTTTGACTTTTTGGTCACCGACTCCGTAGAATTGGTATCTGCTGACATCCATTATCAGTCATTGGAATCTCTGTGCTCTGAATTTCAGGATATTTTTGAAGAAGGCCTAGTGTTTGCATTAGACCTTAAAGCAGTCAGCTTGTTCTAGATTTTTTCGGGCTCGGCATATTCTGATAACCCTCCACTTCCAAGTCAAGGCGGAGATGGACCAGCACGCGTCTCTCAGGGTTGTGGTTCATATTTCCTCTAGTAAATAGGCCACACCCCTTATCATGATGAAGCCCTACCCATTGTCATGCCTGGGAGAGCTGTTCACATGCTTAGCAGGAGTGAGTTCTTCTCAAAACTTGATCTTTTCAAAGCATATCACCAGTTATCTTGGGATGAGGGTTCAACTGTATCATGGTTCTTAATATGCCTTTCGGCTTGTAACAGTACCAACGGTTAATGTTTGGCATCGCAAGTGCCCCTGCAATTTTTCAATGCTATACGGAACATGTCACATCCACTTTTCTGTTTCAGCTACCTGGATGAGATTGTGATTATTGTACATACCATGAATGACCACCTGCATAATCTCTGGACTCTTTTTCAAAAATTTTTGGCCGTGGGTCTGTATTGCAATCTACAGCAGTCTTAAATTTTTCCATTGCACCCTTGAGTATCTGGGGCACACCATATCACAAAATGGTGTCCAAGCCTTTACAAGTCTGGTCTAGGCCATTATGGATCTGCTGTGTCCCTTATTGTTGCATGAACTGTAGGCTTTCTTGGGTAAAACTGATATATTATCACTGGTTCATTCCTGGAGCGTCCACCAATACATACCCTCACTACCTTCTTCTCCACAAGGTTGCTTTCTTTGTCTGGTCTCCAGCAAGCGACCAAGCCTTTTCCATGCCAAAGGATTGCCCACCTTGGTACCTAAACTTTTGCTCCTAACAAACCATTGGTTTTGGCTACAGACGCCTTGTGGTACAGTTTGGGGGCAGTCTTCACCAGTCAGAATGCAGACGGCTTGGAGCAGCAACTGGAGTTTGCATCCAAAACTCTGTCCAGCACGGGTCCACTACTCTCATGTCAAGGAAGAGGCTTTTGCCATTGTGTATGTGGTCACCAAATTTCACGTTCTTGTGTGGCGCCAAATTCCAACTGATTACAGACCACAACCTGTTAGTTTCATAATGCAGTCTGTCTGGCCAGATCCTCTATAAGGCAGCCCACAGGTTGCAGCAGCTAGCCTTGTTCGTCTCCAGATACGACTGTGACATGAATTTTCACCTCACTGGATGCCATGCCAACACGGACACCTTATCCAGGCTGCCTGTCTGTCCAGATCCCAAGTTTGGTCGAGAGGAACTCGTGTGTTTTTATTTGGATGTCTTCTCTTGCCAAGTGGTAGACGGCTCTCTGATCACTAGTGCCCAGGTCGCCAAGGACACAGTGTCTAACCCCGTCCTCAAACAGTCTTTACTGCTGGATGCAGTGCACACTCCACCTTTTATGTCTTACCATCTTTGTACTCCTCCATCAAAAGTTCTACATCGGAAACCCAACACAGTAGTCATCCTATTTTGGGGGTGGTTGTCAAGAACCTGCACAGTGGTAGCACACTGGTCATGCATCACACTATTGCTACCTGAGCAGGAACACCCTGTGCATGCCAATGAGTATGTGCCCATCATAACTGGGACACAGGTACTCTGGGCAATGGTTAACCAGCCAGGCTGCAACTGCTATGGCTGAGTGGTGCCCATGAGAAGAGCCCCTGTTCAGTGGCACCAAATCTGATGGCTCACAAATTAAGCAGTTAAGCCTTCCTTCCAATAGTCACCACATGGTCTCATCTGTCTCTTCAGAAGGAAAGGATTACTACAGTGCAGAAAGATATGACCCCACAGTGCTTCCTCCTCCGACTAAACTGTAGGAGGAATTGTAGAGCTAAAAGACAAGGGGAGACATACTCCCCAGAATACTTAGTTTGCTCTAAGACTGATGGGGACTCGTTTTAGGCCACAAAGCCATTACTTTTTGTTGAGCATTTTGGGGAAGTACCAGTGAATTCAAAAATGAAAAGTTGTTCACTTCTGAATAAAGCAGCATCTCCTGCACTCCCCACTGGTACTGCTCACTTGTAACAAGCTGGATTACATTCCTGCAGCTGTTAACACCCCTCCCCCCCCCCCCCCCCCCCCCCCAATAACGGCCTCAATATAATACAAAGTATCATCCTCCATCCTGACCTCCTTTTACAGACCGATGTCAAGTGATGTGCCAATTTGGAGTGACAGTATTTTGTCCTTTGTGTACAGGGAGTATGACAGACAATGTGGTTAATAATAGACTTTTCACCATGGCCTTAGAAGGTGACTTGTTGCCATTTATGGCAAGGTCAAGGTGATGGAGTATCAAAGTGATGTGAAACCGTTTTTTCCTCCTCCCATGCAGTGTTTCAAATGTGTGGATTTTGGGCACATGTCTTGAAATTGTAATGCCAGCCCCATCTGTACAGATTGTGGATGACAGTTGCACATGAATACTCCTTGTGCCCCTTCCCCTGTCTATCCCAACTGCAGGGAGCAGCATTCCCCCTCGTCACCGGACTGCACCGTCTTTCAAGGAGAAAATAGAATAAAAGACTCTTTGAATGACTTAGGTATCAGGAGGACAAAAGCAAATACGATCGTTTGCATCCTGTACATATGAAGTTGACCTTTGCTATCTCTACAATGATGTAATCCTCTCTAGTGACTGTATCGTTGTCCTTTGTGCCTTCCTTCTGCATCGGGCCCTTGGGGCTGCTCAACTACACCTGCTTCCCTCATGGTTAGGGTTCCTACTATTTCTGCCACACCCACTTTGGGAGTGTCAACACCACATACACCTTGGATGTCTATCACCTTCCCCCAGCCAGAGAAGCAATACCCTCCTGTGGCATCTTTCACTGTGAAGGGGGCTCTTGAGTCACTCCCGTCCCAGCTATCTGCTGATCTGCATCTGTATGCCAGCTAAGTATACCTGATTTCTCCCTGAATGGTGTAGTCTACGGTGACCCAGATGATGTCGCCGCATTATTCAGGAGCCTCTGTGTGTGAGAATTCATGTCCTCAGACAGAACGTGGAGCAAATTTCACTACACGTAATCTAGAGCCATAGAATGCTCTGTTTAGTGAGTGGGAATCCCTCAGTACTCTAGCCCTACAAGCTGACATGTCTACAGGGTCAAACTACATCACAGCCAGACGCCCACACCTATCGGTGGATAACCAATGTCCCATCCTTGCCGTTTTCAACCGTATGTAGAGTGAGGGTGAGTTCCCATTTCAGTGGTGAGAAAACGTGATCATCCTGGTACCAAGACTGGGTGAACACCCTCTCCAGATGGACGGCTATTTCTCAGCTAGCCTCACTAATTTTCTTTGCAAGTTGTGCAAATATATGGTGAACTGGTGGCTGTGTTGGTATCTTGAATCTCATGGTTTTTTGGCTTTGTCCCAGGGCGTTTTCACCAAGGTGCCTCTACAACTCACAATTTGATCTGCCTAGAACCTACCATCTGGTCAGCTCTTGCCCAGTGCCAAAATCTTATCACTGTCTTCTTCAACTTGCAAAAGGTTTATGACACCACATTGGATCATCACATCCTCATTATCCCACATGAGTGGGATCTCTGGGCATGCTGTTAATTCTGGTCTGGAACTTCTTGCCAAAACTTACTTTCTGGGTTAAAGTTGGTACTTCCTGCTGGGCCCTGCATTGAGGTCCTCCTTTTTCTAATGGCTATCAATGGTCTAGCTGCAGTTTTGGGGTCTACAGTGTCCCCTCCCTGTAGGCTGATGATTTTTGCATTGCTATTGCCCCTGTACTGTGAGTGTTGGTGAATACTGATTGCTGGGTGCCATACGAAAGGTGCAGCCCTGGGCTTTCACCCTTGGCTTCTGGTTTCCAGTCACCAAGAAATGCATCAAGCACTTATCTCACTGTCACACTGGCACTCCGCGACCTGAATGGTGCTTCAGTAACTAATTGCTCAGTTTGCTAAAGTCGTATTGCTTTCAGGGAATGGTCTTCAAAGCCCAGTTGATGTGGCTTTCCCATCTTTGCCAACTTAAACAAATGTGTTGAAGGCTCGGTAACACCAGCTGGGGTGCAGCCCACTGTACACATATGAGGCTTTACAAAGCTCTGATTCTGTCCCACCTCACTTATGGAAGTCTGACATATGGCTTGATATCACATGCAGCATTGTGGATGCTGGAACCTGTACACCATTAGAGGGTCCAACTTGCAACAGGTGCCTTTTGGACCAGCCCTGCTACTCATGGAGAATGGGTTCCTCAACTGCAGATCAGACACCAACAACTGCTGCTCAGCCATGTGATACACATTCACTGCCCCTCCCCCTACCCCCCACCCCACCCCCATCCACCCACGAGCATCCAAACTACTGAACCCTTTTCCAGGTTGGGAAATCCACTTCCCGTAGCTGAGATGTGAGACTGGAGTCTTGATCATAGTTTTCATACGATGTCTCTGCTCTGATCTCGAGCTCTCCTCCCACCCCTAAGTCGCCTCTTGTCAGTGAGCAGTTACATATGCCCCCGTGGTGTGTACCTCATTCTTGGATCTGTCTCGACCTATCACCTCTTGGTTTACCACCGTGTGTCCCTGGCCATGCTTGATGTGTTTCTCGGTTGAGAAGTGGTATATACTGATGGATGAATTGCTTTTGCTGTGCATGTGCAAGGTACTGTGAGCCACACTCCTTGCCAGACAGATGCAGTGTATTTACTGCACAACTGGTGATCACTGCTTGAGTCCTCAGTCACATTCGTTCTCAGTTCAGCAAGACTTTCTTGATCAGCAGTGACTCCTGACTCATGACCAGTGCTACGCTCATCGCTCACTGGTCATGACTATCCAACATCTCCTTTCTGGCTTCCATCAAGCTGGACAGTTGGTCATACTTGTCTGGGCACCAGGTTATGCTAGGATTCCAGGGAAGGAACATGCTGAACAGTTAGCCAAGTTGATTAGCAGGATGCCAACTTTGGAGGTGAGGGTACTGGAACCAGACCTTCAGTCTACTACACACCATCGGTTGCTGGAGGCTTGGAACATAGATTGGTGTGCCCTGTCTTCTCCAAACAAGCTGCAAGTAATAAATGGAACCACGACCATGTGGCTCTCTTCCTTTATGCTACCCGCAGGAAATGTACTGTTCTGTGAGCTTCACATTGGCCGCACTTGGCTGACCCATGACCACATCCTGCAATATGAACGTCCACCCTTCTGTCAGTATGGTGCCTGTCTGCAGTGGCCCACATCCTACTGGACTGCCGCATTTAGGCCACATTATGTTGGAACCTTACTTAAGCGTGCTATCAAGCTGCCTCTGGTGTTAGTGGACGATGCAAAGCAGCTGATCTGGTTTTACATTTTATTTGTGATTGTGGTCACTACTCCTGTCTGTAAGGTAGGGCACACAGGCCTCATTGGCCACTTGAGGGATTGGAGAGGTGTCTTATTGCCTGCTTGACCAGTGGGCCTATGGCTGTCCTTGCTCACTATTCCAGCCTGGTTCCTGCCCTTGCCGCCTTTTTAACTCTTCTTACTCTTTCACATCTGTCTCTGATTTACTGTCTTGTTGCTATTGTTCTGTTTCCTGAGATTTTATCAACTTATCTATGTTGCCAGTTTCTTGTGGTAATGGAGGTTGAAGAAACATTGCTTGGATGCAGAGGGTGTCTCCCCCATTGCATAACATGTTTCAAGTGGCTCCAGCTGCCTTCAACTCTCCCACCTTCACCCTCTTACAGCTCTCGTACTTCTACTTGCTTCTATGTCTTGGTTTTATTGATTTTCAGTAACAATCGGGTTCATCGAGATTTGACTTCTGTGTTCTTTTTCACTGAGATCTCCTCCTGGCTTGAAGTAGTTTGCTCCCTTTTAAGTCCATCAATCCAATCCAGTCTTTATGCATTAAATGTCTGCTACCACCTCTGTCTTAGCCCATTCTTCCTAGCCCATTGCATTCACCCTTTTTTCTCTTCCATTATTTTTTCTCTCTCTCCTCCCATCACATTGTTCACCTACCCTATTCATTGCCTACTCCTTCCATTGCATCCATCTCTGACAATATGCCCACCTTTCCCTGTGTGTGTGTGTGTGTGTGTGTGTGTGAGAGAGAGAGAGAGAGAGAGAGAGAGAGAGAGAGAGAGATGGTGTTGTCAGCATTGGCACAATTACTGCACCCTTAGCCATCACTACTGACAGCTATTCATGTCCCCTCTCCTACTTCTGAACAATTCCCTATCCTTTTCCTTACCCTGCATGTCTTACTTCCTCACAGCAGCCTCAATCCCCCCCTCCCCCCTTCTCCTTCCATGTTGGTCATATCACACAATGTAAGTTCGAATCAACATAATATTTTGGGTTTTTTTAGGAGAAAGTTGATGATAGGAATTTCTTAAAAATATATTGCCACATTGAGGGAAGCCTTTGCTTTAATGATTACCAACCAAACGTGCTTATCATATCTGTGACACTCCCTACCCTGTTTTCCAATAATGCAAAATGAGCTTCCCTTCTTTGAAACTTTTCAAAGTCTTCCATCAATCCTATTTGTTAAGGATCTGAATGTATATTTGCAACATTTGGGGCACAGTCCCATCATTTTCATGCTGTCCTGTAGGGTCCTAATCCCTGTGTGTGTGTGTGTGTGTGTGTGTGTGTAGGGCCTCTTTTCATTCTTTGATGTCAAATATAGCGTGTTTCATGGTTAGGTTCACAGTGCATGGCATATCCTGAAGAGCTTAGGCAATTCTCTTGAATATTTTCTGCTATATTTGCTACATTAAACAAGCCCCAAATATGATTAGTTCTGAGGGCCATTTCCCAGGCCAGTGTCTCTGTAACCTGGAGCTTCCGTTCGCCTTATTTGTGTGTTGCCTAGCGTGCTGAACTGTACATTAGAGCTGGTCTTATCACTCACTTTTATGTATTTCTTCTCACTTTCATAGGCATTTTCGCCCTCAGGGGCTCAGCATTGATTTGCTGGGTACAGGCTTGGCGACACCAGGGTTCCTGAGCTGGGGACTGGTAAGCACCACCAATGCCCCGTCACCGCAAGCTCTGAGCATGCTTCAGTGACCACTGCACATTGGTGGAACATCGTGTGTCTCAGGGAGCGGGGATCTTGGCTTGACCGTCCGGATCACGAGGACGGGATAAACCTCTATAAATAAAACCTAAATCTCAAGGTGTGCTGCATGCTGACGGGGTGCATGGCTGTTGAGGTGGAACAGTCATTAGTGGGCAACCTTTGGGGAACTTGCACCTCAGTTGTATAAGGCTTACTCAGTCACATGGGGCTCTGTCTGAGTAGACCCTTATTTCCATAGCTGCTCATGGGACTGAGATGGAACCTGTGCCGAAGCAAGCTAGGATATTTTTTATGTCCCCTCTTGTTTTGCAAACTGCCTCCTTAAAATTCATTTTTTTTCTCGACTAATTACCATTAACATACGTGAGTATAATCTGCATTTTCATAAATGAGAGAGGTTGGCCCTCAGTTCTAAAGAATATAGCACCAGATCTAATTTCATGCTTAATTTTATGTATGTAATTGATTTTCTGATTTATGTAGACTATTCCTAGTTAGTACCTTTCATTATAGGATGAAATCAGAATTGTTTCATAACGTAAATTCTATTGTTGACTTATAAACAAATATAAATTCTGTACTAATTATAAATATTTGGAGGAACAACTAATAGTATTCATAAAGGATCTATTTGGCTCTGTTCGAGAACATGTTAGCAAAGCCAGCCCTTAATTAATTCCAAAGTAATTAACAGTTTTGTCTGAAGCATTGTTTGCATAATGATATCTGTTATTTCATCATTTAAACAAATAATTGGGCCTAACTCTTGTACTAGAAGAAACTGTTAAAAAGAACCAATTTTTTCAATGTGTTCAGTTAATCGAATGACTTAAGTTTCAGTTGTAATTTCTGTAAATTAAATGTCGAAAATGTGTAGTTTCAGTGTCTATTATTGTGAGGATATATAAGGGCCCGATTTTTGGTCCCAAGATAGTAAGTCCATGGCAGAGATTCAGATGAGAAATCTGTGTTGGTTAGAACAACAATATCCATCAACTTAACTGTGAAATAAGTGTAACACAATTAAGCCATGTGGTAAAACAATCACAGTGTCTGTTCCGTACGTACCTGATTATTCAGAAAGAACTGTGAATTATGTGGTTATGTTTCTTACTGCTCGTAGATATTCAACAGTGAACTATTGTAGCAGTATGTGGATGTTTTCCTGCAACTTGTTAATGAGGCTTATCGAAAGTTAAACAATAGTGCACTGGACATATAACTGTGTAATTTTGGGGGGAGGTGGTTGTGAACAGTGAAAGTAAAGAACTGTGAAACGCAACTGTGCACGTGTCGGCTACATCATTTACAGTAGTCAGTAGTGCACTTCCACCCCCTAGCCCTTTAAAGATACAGATGTCCTTGTGCTACAGGGCTATATGCTATACTGCAAGGATGACCTATCGGGGGGAAAGGGCCAAGGGAGGTGTTGTAGTGTTTGTCACTAATGGGGACCACTCCTCTGCTCTCCCCTTGGCTGCTGACCTGCAAGCAGTTTCAGTTCAAATTCATGTGTGTTGAAGGATCATTGTTTGCTCACTGTATTCACCTCTGCAAGATGCACTAGACTCTGAGGCTCTCACGGATCTTATTGCACAACTCCTGCGACCATTCCTCCTCCTGGGAGACTTCAGTGCTCATCGTGTCCTGTGGGGCTCGACAATACTTGCTCTCGGGGTCAGGTTTTGGAGGGCCTCATGTCTCAACATGGGTACTCGGACACATTTCTCCACCAGTACTGGGTCATTCTCAGCCATCAACCTCTCTTTTTGTTCTCCCACCCACACTGACTCTGTTCGGTGGGAGGTCATTGACGACCTTCATTCCAGTGACCACTTCCCAGTCTGCCGTCACCTATTAAATGCCTCACCACCTGAAGTTAAGCCCCCAAAATGGGTGGTCAGCAGGGCTAACTGGACACTTTTCAGCCAGCTGGCTGTGTTTGAACACTGCGACAGCGTCCCAGGATGGGTGGACCACATCACACGAGTGATCCATTGTGCCATTGACCTCTCCAACCCACAGTCCTCAGGCCATCTTAGGAAACAACCAGTACCTTGGTGGAGTGCAGTTCCATGATCTGGGAAAGGCGTGCAGCTCTTCGACATTTTAAATGCCGACTGACAGCAGACAACCTTAGGGCCTTTCAGGTCATGAGGGCCAAGGCTCGACGTGTCACTTGGGAGAGTAAGAAAAGGCCAAGCGTTCCTGGACTCCATCAATCATTTCACTTCTTCTATAAAAGTTTGGGAAGCTGTCCAGAGGATTTCTGGTAAACGCAACCATTTACCAGTAGCAGCAGTGCTGAAACAGGGGTGCCTCCAAACAACATCCAGAGACATTGCTCAGAAGCTGGCTGAACATTTTGCACAAACTACTGCCAACGCAGGCCAGGATCCAGCTTTCTGTCACTATCATGCGACTGTAGAGAGGAAAAAGTTGAACTTCAGTTCCAACAGTTCTGAGGCCTACATGTCCCCTTTCTGCATGTGGGAGCTTGAATCAGCACTGAGATCTGTGACATTGCACCTGGTCCCGACCAAATCCAGTATGCATGCTTCACCATTTGCCAGTGGCATCAAAGGAAATCCTTCTCGAATGTTTTAATCTAATATGGCAGACAGGCAACTTCCCCAACTCGTGGAGGTAGGCAATTCTGATCCCTCTCCTCAAACCAGGAAGGGGCTGCACATGTCCCAGTAGTCATTGAAGTATCACCTTAATGAGCTGTGTAAGACAGACCCTGGTACGAACGGTTAACCATCATCTGGTCTGGTTGTTTGAGACCAGGCAACTCCTTAGCTGCTCTCAGTGTGGATTCTGAAGATTTTGGTCCACTATTGACAATCTGACCCTGCTAGAGGCAGCTATTTGCAGGTTTTCCCCCGCAAGCATCACCGTATTGGCATATTCTTCAATATAAGTAAGGAATACGATACTAGAATGATATTTTCACTCTGCCGTGGAGTGTGCACTGATATGAAACTTCCTGGCAGATTAAAACTGTGTGCCAGACTGAGACTCGAACTCAGGACCTTTGCCTTTTGTGGGCAAGTGCTCTACCATCTGAGCTACCCAAGCATGACTCATGCCCCGTCCTCACACCTTTACTTCTGCCAGTAGCTCATCTCCTACCTTCCAAACTTCACAGGAGAGCTCCTGTGAAGTTTGGAAGGTAGGAGAATTTACCGTCTTCGATGCAGAATTGTATGCAATCTTGTGAGCACTGGTGCAGATGAGACGTTCTTGCAGTGTTGTATTTCTCATCTACTCAGATTCTCTGAGCTCCCTTTACTCTCTCCAGTGTTTGTACCCAGCAGATACAGTAACCCAGAAATCCAGGATGCCCTTGTACAACTACATTGACTGGAGAAGGAGGTGTCTTTCTGCTGGGTGCCTGGGCATATTGGAACTGCGGGCAATAAAAAGGCAGATCGAGCAGCCGAGGAGGCATGTCATGATCCTCTGGTATTTCGGTGTACTATCCGTCTGCATGCTATCACTTTGCTGTTGAGGTACAAAGTCATGCGTCAACGGAGAGATGAGTGGCTGGCTCCGTATCATCAAGCCCACAACTCAGCCGTGGAGCACTTTGTTTCACCTATGTTGGTGGGACGAGGTCCTTCTTATTCGTTTTCGCGTAGGCCACTGCCTCGTAAAATATGGATTCGTACTCCGGTGAGAGGATCCTCTAATGTGTGGTACTTGTGGCTTGCAGATCATGGTGTGCTACATTTTATTGGACTGCATTTTATTTTGCCAACCAGCAGACTGTGACAGATTTGCCAGCGGATCTGCTGTCTATTTTATATAATGATCAAATGAATGTGGTTAGGGTTTTAAAGTTTTGTGAATTGTCCAATGTTTTTAACAAGATTTTAGGGAGATGTTCTTAATGTGTCAAAGGGTGGCTGGCTCACCCTAGTTTTTTGTAAGTGATCGTCCAGTTACATTTCCCTGTGCTTTTCTTTTAGTTCTTCTGTGTTTTGTTTTCTCCATGTGTTACATGTCTTAATTAGCTCTCTTATCTCCTAATTAGTTTTAGTGCATGTGATACCAGGTGACTATGTGGTCATTTCAAGTGCATGTGTGTACAACACTTTTAGTTCATCTTCACATTCGTTTGTTTTCATAAGTGAAAGGGTGCTGATGACCTTGCGCGCGCACCCCCCCACACACACACACACACACACACACACACACACACACACACACACAAAACCACAACCACTCAGCTTTCATGTAGTTTCAGTTTCCAATGTGTTATCCATGGAAACTGTGAATTGTGTTACCAGTCGGAGGTACTTGTACTGCCAAGTTGGTGCTATACGGACATTGTGTAGATTAGTGATTTCCAACCTGTGGGCTGCCAGCTGCCCAAAGCAAGAACCATTGCAGGTATGTGTGTGTCACGTGAGTGGGAAAAAAAACATACATGGTAAATTGAATATTATCAATCTGAAACTCCCACCACACAGTGCTGTTCTCTCAATGGGCCAGCTTCCTTTTTTCTGCCAAATGATGCTATTCTCCTAATGGTCCATCCCCCTTCCCTTTTTTAATGAGCAAACCCAAAAAACTTCATGTTCTTCCAATGTGGTCCAGCTAATCTAGATAATTGGTTGCTCATCCCTGATGTAGATGTTGTTGTGGTTTAGAACTGGTGGCTGTTCTTGAGAAGTTGCAACACATATGCTTCATTTTGGTACTATTCACTAAGTCCTATGCATTCTAGTAATGTGCACCAAGCATTAAGTTCATTTAGAATTTCTGGTGGAGATTCTCTATTACAACTATGTTGTCAATGTATAAAAGTGTCTCTGATATTGCTTTCTGTAGATTTTCTTTGACATAGTTCATGACCAGATTGAATAGCCATGGACTCAACCATATCCTTGGTGGACCCCAACTTTTACCTAGATTTCTTCACTGACACTTGCAAGGCTTGTAACTTTTGTCTTGATGTACTTATGCATGCCCTTGAGAAAATATCTGTAGTACTCTGGAACTTCCTTGACACTTGGTCAATAAACACAAGGTGGAGGACTTTCTTGAGGTCTTCGTATTTTGCCTTCAGTATGAGTATCTATATAGTGCCCATTATGCTGGTAAAACCACTTTGGTTGGGCATAGTTTTTGTTACCTTATTTAATCTGTTTGCAAGCACTCTTTCCCATGCCTTCCATGTGTGAGAAGTTAGCTTTATAGCACAATAGTCGTCACAATCAACTTCATAGCCTTTGTTTTTATAGAACAAAAGTAGGTTATTTCATCTCTATTCATCTGGCATTCTCCTTCTATTAAGGTAAGGTTAAATAGTTTGAGGTGCCATAATATGTTGGAATTCCTGTCAGTCCTGGAAGTCCAGTCAGTATTTCATCAGGTCAAGTTGCTTTACCATTTTTACATCTTTTTAAGGGTGATTTTCAATTCTTCTGTCAACTATTGTGCTTCTGTACAATCTATGAGCACATTAAGGTCTAGTTCTTTCCTAAAGCAGTAATGAGACTTTATGAATATATTACCTGACAAAAACAGTGAAGCATCCAGAAGGGGAGTAGGAAATGAGCTGGAACTTCGCAGGTTGAAAGGATCTGTGAATCAGGAATCGATCTGGTAATCTTCCTGGCTGCAGTACCTCAACATCACATAGACAGTTCATGGAGACACGTGCCCTGTGTGGAGGTGCAGTGTCCTGTTGAAAAGTGGCACCACAGTTCTGTTGCCTGAGAGGTAACACATGAGGATCCAGGATGCCTGAGACATACCATTGTGTCATCTTAGTTCACTCAGTTACTACAAGCTGTGACCAGAAGTCATACTCGATGGCTTGCCACACCATGACACCAGAAGAAAGACCTCTGTTTCTCTCCAAAACACTGGAAGAGTGGCACCTCTCCCAAGGTCACCATCATTCTTACCAAGAATAGTCATCCTTGGTTGTGAAGAACCATGATTCATCTCTGAACACTATGGATACTGTTCATTCGCAGTCCATGCTTTCTAGTCACAGTATCGTGATAAATGCTGCCATTTTTGTTGTGTTGTTAATAGTAGCCTATGCAAGGGACAGTAATTTCCTAGTTTGGCTGCTGCTAGTCTCCGAACAATAGTGCGGGATATTGTAGAATATTGCATGGATTCCATTACATATTCTCAGACATTAGGTGCAGATGTGAGAGGTTTACTATGTGCTTCATGCACTATACAATGATCCTTCTGTATGGTGGTCAGACATGGTTATCGGAACCTTGATGATGAGTATGCTTGTCCTCAAGTTCCCTGTCCTCAAGTTCCCATGCTGTTCAACAGTGGGCCACTGTCACATCCGTGGTCCCACAGATCTTAATATTGCACAACTTGACCAGCCAGCCAAATGGAGAACCACAGTGAAACTCATTTCAAACTCTTGTTAGTTGCTAATAACACTGTCTCACATCTGTATATGGCATCTCCATGCCATTCAGAGTGATCACCCAACAGCTGATACTATTCACACCCTTTATATTCCCTACAGGCATGGTACAACACATACGTGAACAATAAAAACACTTCATGGTGCCTTTCTACCTGTCACAGAGAACTGCAACTCTAATCATTTACACACACACACACACACACACACACACACACACACACACACACACCAATGGTGTGTATGTGTTCGAAATTACGTTGCCATCCAGCTGTGTCTTCTGGGTGCTTCACTTTTTTTGTCAGGCAGTGTCTAGTACCAATGTTTCTTAGGTGTACCATTGTTCTGTGTTTGACTTGCTCCCTTTCAGACTGTACCCCTATTTGTGTTTCTCTGATAGCCTCTAACCAAAAAAGCTGACCAATTCATTCCATACAGCTCCCACAATGTGTGTAGCAGCCTCCTCATTCCATTATTTTCAGTGTTTTGAAATGTTTCTGAGGACTGAGCTTGCAGTAAGTCTGACAGACATGTTTGTGCTTGGTTTCTGGAAAGATTTCTTTACATATAAAGATATTACTAATCAGTTTGGAAAGTCCTCAGCAGAGTATAAATAATGAAAGGAGTAAAGATGATCACTTGCCGTATAGTAGAGGCACTGAAGTGGTAATAGGTGTAGAAACAATGTTGAAAATGTAATTGGGCCATATTTTTTCCTTAAAAAATGTTTTGAATGTATTTAAACAAGAACAGTAATAGAAATTCCTGGGTGGAACAATCCATAAAATAAGGGAAAGACAACCACTCACATATAGTGGACTGATATATGTGGTGCATAGGTATAGGTAACAGAAAATGGTATTTACGTTATCTTTTGTGCTCTTGTCCTTTTTCTAGTAAAACTACACATGTTTGCACACACAGACACCCAGTCAATCATACACACAAGGCAAGGATGGGTATCAGAGTAGTGTGAGGCATGTCTTTCAACAGATGATTCAACATCTGCACAAGAAGATGAAATGAGTTCAGAGGCTAGAACAATTAAGAGATTTAGAGACAAGCATAGGGTAGAGGTGAAGGTATGGGATAGAGCAAGGTGAAGATGAGGAGGGAATCAGGGAAGGATGGAGGGTGGAAAAGGAAGGACAGGTGAAAGAGGAGGGAGGGGGAGAGAGGGAGAGAGAGAGAGAGAGAGAGTACCCACAATTGGGGGGGGGGGGGGGGGACTGGTGAGAGAAGGCAGTACACAATGTGAATGGGGAAGGACTGGTGGGGATAGGAGAGCATAAGAGAGAAGGGAGAAAGTAAGCTGCAGCAGTGGGAACAGTTTAGCAGAGGATTGGGCCAGGGGTATGGACTGGTGGGGATAGGAGAGCATAAGAGAGAAGGGAGAAAGTAAGCTGCAGCAGTGGGAACAGTTTAGCAGAGGATTGGGCCAGGGGTATTTCAAGAGTGCACCATCTTCTTTAAGACAGTTCGCACAGTGCAGCTCAGAGAAACTTGTGCTGGCAGAGTGTATCCATATGGCCCACAAATAAAGCATGTTTGGCAATTGGATGGTCAAGTTTGTGGGTAGCCATAGTTTGGCGGCAGCCATTCATACAAGCAGACAGTTAGTTAAAAGTCACACCGTCATAGAATGCTGTACAGTAATTGTGGCATAACTGATACATAACATGGCTACTTTCACACTCAATCCTGTTTTTTATTGGGTAGGAAATGCCTGTGACTGGACAGTGGTAGGAGGTGGTGGGTGGGTGTATGGGGCAGGTCTTGCACTTAGGCTGACCACAAGGGAATGATCCATGGGGTGCAGTATTGGACTAGGGATGAACAAGGATGTTCTTTAGGTTGAAAGGGTGACAGAACTCTATTTTGTGTGATGTGGGTAAGATTTTGTTGTTGGTATCCCTCATCTCAGGGCAAGACAAGAGGTTGTTGAAACCCTAATGAAGGATGTAGTTGAGCTATACACAGCCAGTGTGATACCAGGTGATCAGAGGAGTGCTGGTCAGTGGCCAGTTAACACGTTTACGAGTGTCTAAGGAGGAGGTGGCATGGGAGATCTGTTAATGAATGACCTGTATAGGATATTGTCTATCAGTAAAAGCTCTGGAATGTTATTGGTATATTTCAAAAACTCGTGATTTCCTCTCCAGATGCAGGTAGCAAGGCAGTAATGAAGAGACGTTTTGGCATGGGATGGGTGACAGCTGTCAAAATGAAGATACTGTTGGTGGTTGGTATGCTTAGTATGACTGTAGGTATTTGTGGAGCCATCTGAGAGGTGGAGTTCAACTTCTAGGAAGGTGGCTCGTTGAGCTGAGAAGGACCTGTTGTAGCGGATTTAGGAGTAGATGTAGAGACTTTGGAGGACAGTGCAAAGGTTGTCCTTGCCATGAGTCCAGATCATGAAAATGTCATCAGTGATAACTGGATAGGAGGGATTTCTCCAGCTATGCCATAAATAAGTTGGTGTAGGACAGTGTTATGAAAGTGTCTATGACAGTACGACAGATTTGTTTACAGATTTGCCCTTTGAAAGTAAAGTAATTGTGGGTCAGGATATGATTCACTGTGAGAATTAAGAAGGGGGGTATTTCACCTGCCTCGTATACCTTGGTTCCCCCAATAATTCTGAGAGAATGTAATCTACTCCATGTGCCTTGTTTGGACTTACGTCTTTCAGGACTCTGTCAAATTCTTCTTGGTGTATCATTTCTTTGACACATCTTCCGTGTTACAGTACTTTTTAGTTTGTCTCCTTTGTAAAGTATTTCTGCATTTTCTCTCTATCTTTTAGCTTTCCCTTCTGTGCTTAGTAAGGCTTGTGACCTGAGCCCCTTCGTATTCATGAAGCTGCTTTACCATTTTGCACTTTCTGTTAATCTCATTTTTGGTGCTCCATTTGCTGAATTTTCATGTTTACTCTTTTTGTCAATTGAATTCAATACCTCATGTGTTACTGAAGAATTTTTACTGGGTTGTATCTTTTTGCATGTTTGATTCTCTGCTGCCTTTATTGTTCCATCTCGCTAAGCTTCCAAGTTGTCTTCTGCTGTGTTCCTTTCTCACATATCAGTCAATAGTTGCATAATGCTCCCTTTGAAAATTTTGACGACAGCTGGTTCTTCCAATTTATGCTGGTTCTACCTCCTTAACTGCTTACTATTCTACTATTTAATTGGCTGTAATCAGAATTTATAACCACTTAATTATGGTCAGAGTCCACATCTATCCCTTTAAACGTCATTTCCTTTAGTCCTTGTTCTTCTACTATTTTTCCTTCTTTTCTTTTTTCAGCTGTTGAATTCTAGTCCGTCACAATCCAGTTTTAATCCTCTTTGTGTGTGTGTGTGTGTGTGTGTGTGTGTGTGTGTGTGTGTGTGTGTGTTTTGCCTATGACAATGTGTTAACAATGTTATTCATAGTGGTTTGAGTTCCTATGTTCTTATTCATTATGATTACTTTTTTGTTACCTGTATTTGTTTTCTTTATCGAACCTCACACTATCCATTCCCCCAAATACTCCTCAAACCTACCCAGTGAAGGGATATGACATTCCATGCTCCAACTTTGTGATGCCAGCATCCTCCTCAGTAGTAACACTTGATAACACACAATTATCAGTGAAATTTGAAGCGTTGTAGTTTTTGTGGCATGGAATCTCATTAACTGGAGTAGAATTGTCTTCAGTGATGAGTCCTGCTTTGAACTGAGCCCTGATAGCCAGCGAAGACATGTTTTGAGGGGCTCCAGACAGTGGTGGGAAAACAACCTGACTGGTGCCCACCATCCGGCTCAACAACTGGGAGTGGTAGTCTGGGGTGCCATTTCTTTCCATAGCAGTACTCCTTTGGTTCCATCTGCAGCACCTTTATAACAGAGAGGTATCTCGGTAATATTATACACTCCATTTTGTTGCCCTTCATGGCAAACCATACTGGGCTTACATTTCAGCAGGATAAGGTCTGTCCACACACAGCAGGAGTTTCTGCTGACAACTCTATCAATCAATGCCAAGCAGAATTGCTACTTGCGTAAAGGCCAGACGTGGACCAACACAGTATTAACTTCTTTAGTTTATGAAGCTCCTTCTCTTGCACAAATCATCCATTTTTATTTAATTTCTATTTTATTTTATTTATTTTGAATTTGTAATCATTTGTTTGTGTTAACATGCACATCGTATTTACTGATTTCCCTTCTATTCAGATAATTTCTTTGTGGTACATCCTTTTTCTTTCTTCTTAAGAGTGTATATGCCATTTTATTTGAAAACTTTGTTGTTGATTCAACTTAATGTGAAGATTAACTTTTTATTATAGAGCAGTTTGTTGACAGTAGTTTTATTTTCCAGCATGAGCTACAATTCGAGTGCCTTTGTTAAAGTTTTGCTTCTACACCAACACAGTCCGTTAATTTCTGTTTTCAAAGAGGATGTTCTCAACACAATTTGTAGGAACACTCACACCATAGTTATCAGAATGAAGTGGCTCCACTCCAGTAGTCCTTCAGAAAGTTTTGTTTCATTTGATAACCTTTTTGCAATTTTAAAGAGAAATCATATGGGCTTAGATGGGCTTTACTTGCTGATGATTCACAGGTGCACTGAGATTCAATTGATGGCCTGGGAAATGATTACCAAGGCATTTGTAGACAGGAAGTGTGAAAGAAAAGACAACTAAATTTTGTTTACTCAAGTTGTTCTATACACAGTATTAAATTATATCAAATTATTATGCTCTTTTCATACTACCCTGAATAAAGGTCTGAGCAACATTTTTTGTATGTTTCACGCTGTGAAACTCTTTGAGATTAGAGTGATTACATGTTTTTTAAGCAGCCACCCTTAGAACTTGTGTCCACTAATAACAGTTGTGCAGTTTCATTATCCCAATCACGACACTTTTTGTCTAAATGACATCAAAAAGCTTTGGCAGCTTACTGATGTGTCATAGTGTGAAATCGGTTCCCCTAATACAACAGATAAAATACAATTAGTAGTCAGTCTATTGATAAGATAAAGCTTCATAATTAATTTGTAGTTTGTTTGCAGGTACAGTTCTGCTGCACACTGAAATCCTGTGTTGCTGTACCATAGCATGTTGCACAGAGGAGCCAAAGTAAAATCGTGCTTTTAATTTTTAGCAGTGGTGGAAATGTTGCAGCTGTATCACACCAATCCAGATGACTTCTGTAGCTATCTAGAGTGGCCTAACACACAGCTGCAACATTTCCACTGCTGCTGAAAATTAATTGCTGAATAAACTCCAGTTTACCAACAAGCTTTGATATTTTGTTTTACCTTCTCTAGCAGTGTGATATGGGGTAATGACAGTGATTTCAGTGTGCGCCAGTACTGCAGACAAACAAACAAAAAATATTTAACTTTATTTTTCTGTGATCGCCCCATGTATTCTCATCGAGTTGAAATATGTCAAAGTGATTTTTTAAAAAAAATATTTAACTACTTTTTATCTATCTTGTATATTGGATACTATATGTCCACAGTAGAAATTAATTCAGATGTTTTCCCTTACATATGATTGTTTCTCTTTCAGATGCTGTTGTTTATGTTGTTCCTGTCAACTACAGATATCTTCTGAAGAGTGATGCAAAAATGTTTATTTGGAAAGAAAAAGAATATGTTGAAGGTGGAATAAAGTTACTTGATGAGGAATGGGATTCTGTCTAGTCTCGTTGTTAATCTTACTAAATCAGATGTAGTGTGGACATTGAAAGGCCATGTAGTGACTTATATCACATAACTTAATTTCCTGAACTAGTCATGTGGACTGATGAAGCCAGAGCTATAGAATTGGTTTTACTGATGTAGTTTATTAACACATTATATTTTTTGTTTCACCAAAGAGCTGTTGCTTGCCATATTTACCAAAGAATACAGTTGTAGTGATTGTTAATGCAGCACACCATTTGTTACTTCACTTTGATTTTATATATATAAAGGCTTTTTTGTAGTTACATAATATATTTTAGTTGTCTGGAAAACTTTTCCAGCAACTCTTTTGTTAGGGAAAATACATTGATTTCATTTGAGTGTGAAGGGGAGAGCTTTAAGTAACTGAGCCACACAAGTTAATGCTGGATTCAACTCTTGCTGCTGCTGCTGCCGCCACCGCCGCCTCACTTTACATGAGTGTCCATGTGTAACTCAGAGATTCTGTCATTACAGACTGACTACCAAAGTAACCGAAGTGCCATTTGGCATATTGTCTTGCCAATCTGTCTCTTACTGAGATGCAGAGTGTAAATTTCTAATGTGGATATTGTATAAATCAGATGAGACTAAAATTTTAAACACCATGTGCCTTCTATTTATGATATTTTTCTTGATCTGCAGTTGACTTAGCAACCAAGCTTTAGATAAAATAGAGGGGCAGATTTTTGAGTTTTGACCCTTTTGTGATTTAGAGAAGGAATAGAATTCTCTTGTGCTGTAGCATTGTAATAGACAACTAACACATCATGAAGAAAGAAAAAGAAAAATCAAAAGATAAGAAAGAGGAGGACAAGAAAGTAAACAAATGTCAGTACTGCAATAAGAGCTTTGCTGCAGTGAGTGACCTCACAAAGCATTTGAGAATCCACACTGGTGAGAAGCCATATGAGTGTGCTGACTGTGGTGCTCGTTTTACTCAGGGTGGGATCTTAAAAAACCACATTGTGGCCAGACATACTGCACCTGAGCCGTTCACCTGCCAGTATTGTAAACGGACATTTCCCATTAAAGAACGATTGAGACTACATATGCGTACACATACTGGCGAACGACCATACGCATGTCCAGATTGTCCACGGCGCTTTGCTCGTGGTGGGCAACTTCGACAGCATAGAATAACCCATTCGGGTAAAAAACCATACCAGTGCCAAAAGTGCCCAAAATGCTTCACTTCCACAACAAACCTAAGTATGCATATGAAGAGGCACGAAGGGATCCGTGATCAAGTATGTGATATTTGTGGCCAGGCTTTTTTCCGGCGTGAAAGTCTGAAGAAACACGTTGCGTGCATTCATGGTGATGTCCACGCTTTTCGCTGTGATATATGTGGAAAAGAACTGAAAGGCCACATTGTTCAGCACTTACGCACCCACATGAGTGAGAAGCCATATGCTTGTAAGATCTGTGGAGTGGCATTTGCACAACGCTCACAGTTACAGGTTTGTGCTGTTTGTAGAAATTACTTACTTATTGATCTTAATGAAACTGACATTAAGAATATGTTTGTATTGTTGCAACACATATAGTGAGCATTTTTGTCTAATGAACATGACAGAAAGCCATAGGCTGAAGTTAAGGCTACTGTTTATATGTTGTGTATTAATTATAGTTTCCTTTGGTTTTAATTTAAAAGCAGTGCTTCTATGTTCTGTAAAATATTATTTGTCTTCAGTGAGTGGTCCTTTTACGACGACCTTTCCAAAACTGTCTTGTAACTAGTCATCATTCGAATATCACATAAGCGCTTTGTCAGCCATTAGTTGACAGTATGAAGTTGTCCTGAGCATTCAGCCGTATTAGCTGGTTAAATGTTGATAAGTATCTGGCAGAGTTCTCTTCACATATTGTCATTATGACAGTAGTTTGTCCACCTCTACCTGAGTGATCAGTGCATCTGACTGCCACATAGCAGATGCAATTTGTTATTGGTAGTGCCAGGGATTTTTCTGTAGTTAGAGGGCTGTAACGAGGTGCATTCAATGTCACGAGGCCAGCTAAGGGGCTACTAGAATAAGTAGCGGCACCTAGGTCGGGAAAGCTGAAAACAGCAAGGAGAGCAGTGTGCTGACCCCATTACTCTGCATACCACATCCAAACAATGCCATTAGGCAGAGGATGACTTGGCAGCTGATCAGCATTGCATTGTCCTGTGAGCCTGTCACAGTGTTTCCTTTTCTTTACAACTGCTATGTGGATATTGTGATCTACTATCGAAACTGAAAACGAAAAATATATGCCCCTAGTATTCCCAGTGATGTAGCACGGAATCATTCAATCTCTGGCTAAATTATTTTATATTGTGTAGGTCCTGTGACATACATCACTCAGTTTGCCACAAAACTTGTCTGTGAAGAAGATGACATAAGCATGCACAGTTCTGAAGGAAAAATGCTGGGATATGGAAAAACAACAACAGCCTTTGTTAATGGAGTGCATACACAGGGATGTCATTATAGATAATATTGACTTAGTAACCCACCACCGAGTTCTTTTCGGGCCAGATGTTTTGGACAGCCTTGTTCTGCAAAAGTTGTTCACAGTTGAAGTTTCATTTGTTTGTAAGTTTGTTCTCAGCTTTCTCTCAGCAGATATAACTGGAACTGGAGTTTGCCATTTGCTTCCCAGAACAACATCCTCATAAGATTTCCGTATCATGTTGTCCAATACATTGTACTGTGGATGTGCCACTTGCACTTCAGTTTTGCACACATTACCCTCCATACTGATGGCGTTTCTGCAGTTCTAAATTTGATGTCTTCTTTGGTGATATTATATTTTCTGAGATACATTCTACAACAGTAGAGGACCAGGAGATGACTTAATTTAATATTTTTTAAGAAGTTCATTAATATTGTCCATTTAGCTAGTTCTTGTACTCTTCATATATAGTGCCCTTTTTGGTTGCATGTTTCCAGGATTATGTAACATTCTTTTGTCTGTGCCTTTAAACCTCTGTGATGTTGGATGTCGTGCAAAGTCACGCTCATAGCTGTGTCTTGAAACTAAGTACTCTTGGTGATGCCTGGCATGAGGCAAATTATGTGACACACTGCTCTGCAGATTTAATTGTAAACATTTATTGGTGGAGCCAGAATAATTCTCTGCCCCACTACTCAAGTAAAATCAGTCAAAATTAGAGTCTCCAATGTCACCTTGACCTTAAAGACAGGGTTGTTCTTCTCACAACTCTTTAAGTCCATAATTAAAAGCCTTGTGTGTAACTGCTTTCAGCAAAGATTCAAAGATCTGACCACTGGACCGGAATTTGTTCACCACTAACAGTTCAACACACTGCTTTCAACTGGCTCCTAGCATTGTGTGTCGGTTACTTCCACAAAAACAAAAACAGGATATAGCTCAAAGTCAAAAGGGAAAGAGTGACACAAAAACACCAAACTTAAATTTCCATGGAAATTAATATAATTTACTGCCCTCAACGAAAACCTCCCCAAGTCCGCCTCATTCACCAAACGCCATTGTCCAGCTAGCTACTTGGCTCCACAACCTAATTCAAGGCCTCTGCCTATTGAGTGCCTATATGTTTGCTAAATAGCAACACTTGCCTAGAAAACTAGACTAGTTCAATCTGAAATCCACTCCCATGCATAGAAAGACTTTTAAATCTCTCATTGTAAGAAATAACTTTATCAATCACAAAGTATCATCTCTGCACAGCTTCTGAAGTACATTGCATGGACACAATCACTGCCTCAGAGAGCACACGACATCCACACCACACTAAGTCCGATGGCAGATCCCTTGATTTTGGTTGCTCCCAGAATTAGCCATGAAGTTACTTAGAGTTCAGGCCTTCCAACTAATCCAAATCAGGAGCAGAATATAGGATCATTGCTCATTTCATGCCACCACTAATAGAGCTTCTATAAGGTCCTGTTTCGCGGCAGAACTTCCTGAACTTTCTCTGCTCAGAATGTCAGAAAACACCAGCTTTCTTGGGGAATTTACTCGCCCTTAAAGTCAGCCTAGTCGGTTCCAGCTGCTGCCCATTTAGGAGGATTGGGGAAAGACTGACCCAATGTCTCCAGGTCAAAGAAAAAATCCCTGTCCCCATGCAACCAGAAACCGGCAGAGGTGACAGTAATAATGGACAAGACTAGCACACTTGCTTTTGATCTTTACAAGTAACTGTAGTTATTTCTTCTGAACCCTTGCAGGTGTAGCTAGGTTTATGGATGATTTTTAAGTCTCATGCGGGTCTTCAACTATCATCGAAGCTCCAAAATTATTGTACTTTTGATCTAGGTTGTGATTACTGAGTGCTTGTGAGTACAGATGAATTATTATGACTGGTTCTAAAACATTCTTCAGAAAACTGAAATGAACAATTTAAGGAAAGATAAGTTGCTACTTACCATAAAGAAGACACATTAAGTAGAAAAATGCACACCATTCGCGCGCGCACACACACACACACACACACACACACACACACACACACACACACACACACACACACACACACAAGCAAGCACACCTCATGCAACCTCACCACCAACTCTGGCAGCTCAGGCCAGAAGATAACTTTCATGTGGGATGGATGCATCAATCTGGAGAGTTTGGGAAGGGGAGGGTACAGTATGTACAGGTGGGTGGAGAGAGGAATGCTGTCCTGCATGATATGCACAGCTAGAGTGCCAACAGGCACAGTGTTAGGAGGTTTTGGGGGAGGGAGATGGGGAGAAAAGGAGCAAAAAAGGAGAGAAGCAGCTGTGATGGCTCATCTACACCTCTGTCCACATAAAACCCACCAATCACCAACAGTATCTGCATTTTGACAGCTGTTGTCCCTTTCACACCAAAAACTCCCTCCCATACAGCCTGGCCAACCAGGGATGGTGTATCTACAGTTACAAGAACTCCTTTGGCCAATATGCTGTGGGTCTCACCAAGGTCTTCGCAGGCAATCACTGTCCCCCAGAACTAGTCCACAAACAGGCCTCCTGTGTCTTTTCCCTCATACCCTCAATCCTCATACCACCCCTTCATTACCCAGTACCATCCCAGAATGGAACTACTGAAATGTGTCCTTCACCAGGGCTTTGACAACCTACATTGTGCCTTTGAATGAGGGACATACTACCAATAATCCTTCCCACCCCTCCAAAAGTGGAGCTCTGTTACCCGTCCAACATCCAAGACATCCTAGTCCATCCCTATACCCCTTGCCACAAGGATTGTATCCCTGTGGAAGACCCAGGTGCAAGACCTGCCCAATCCACACACTCAGCACTTCATATTCCAGTTCTGTCACAAGTTTATCCTACCCCATCAGGGGCCGAGCCACCTGTGGAAGCAGCCACGTCATTTACTACCTCTGCTGCAATCATTTCACAGCTTTTTATATTGATGTGACTACCAACCAGCTGTCAACCAGGATGAACGGGCACTGTCAAACTGTGGCAAGAGCAAAGTAGACCATCCGGTGCCACAACATGCAGCTGGACACAACACACTTGATTTCAGTGGCTGCTTCACTACCTGAACCATTCTAGATCCTCCCCGCCACCACCAGTTTTTCGGAAATATGCATATGAGAGTTATAATTACAACACATTCTCCACTCCCGTGATTATCTTGGCCTCAACCATTGGTAACATACTGCCCCCCACCCTCCCTCCATCAGTTTCCACCCCTCTGTCCTGTCATTCCCTCCCATTCTCGTCTTCCACCTCTTTGTTTGCCACCCCATGCCAATGCACCCATGCACCTTTCCCTGGCTTCTCTCCTTTTTGCTCCTTTTCCCCCCACCCCTCTGCTCCACAACCTCCTGACACTGCTCCCTTCCCCTTCCCCACCCCCTCCAGATTGCTACTTCAATTCCACATGATTATTGTATTCTGGCTGTGCTGCCAGAGCCGTCTTTTATTGTGCCTTTCCGCAACTTATCGTGTCTTCTTTATGGTAAGTTGCAATCAATCTTTTCCTAAATTGTTGATATTCCTACAAGAAGTTTCCCTTTTTAAAACTGAATTAAAAGTACTCATTGTGACTTTAATAGTGTTAGATTTAAATTCAATGGAGGAAATCTTTGACAAGACAAAGGTACAACATGAAAACCACAAGGTCACCTTAGGCAGGGTATACTGACTTAGTGTAGTTGATCATCTCCATTGGAGAACGGTAGCCTGCATTGCTGCAAAAGGAGGACATAAAAGTCACTAGCATTGACATCTCAAGCACTCTGTCGATTGTACTCAGATGTGTAGGGCACACTCGGTGTGACTGTTTGTTGTGTATGTCCTCAAGAGAGTGTCAATAAAATTTCGCTCTGCCAGGTTGATGAACTCTTGGTGTTTATTTCTCATTTTCCAGTAGTGTGTGAGTGTAATGACAGGTACAAATATTTTTCAACAATTTGCCAACGAATTATTGAATGCCTGACTGCTGATGCTATACATATTAAAATGTACATAAAAATAATTTTGATGGCAACATTTTACTGTTTCCAAAGTTTCGGCACCTTACTGACCATTTTAATGTGCACACAGAGGAGGAACATCTCGCTCATATTTTCCATGTGTGTGCACAAATAAAGGACTGTATGAAAGAGATCAAAAGGGCAACATAGCAGCTGTCTACAGGAGCTGCAAAATCACATTGCAGTTCTTGGTGGACTTTTTGAACGTCTTTTATGGGGAAATGTATACAATAAAACAAAACATGAGATTTGAATATTTCATTGACTATCACCTGCACTTGTCTTGTTCCCCATTATTTTCATTAGTTTCCTCAGGAACTGTGTTAACAACAGGACATAAGTTCATGTGACTTTTTATTCAGAATCACCCCCTCAAATCACGTTCCTTTCCTCCTGACTCACGGATGTACACAAAAGTAAAATGATTTGTTATTTCTGACTGTAATAAATTAGCAGGTGAAAAATCGATTAGGATCTTTATTTGCATCCTTCCCATAATAAATGCTGTGGAATTTTAGGATGCAGCTTAGTTAGCAGTATTGTCTGCTAGAGAGAGAGATATTTCACATGAAGATATCTGCAATATGTATGGTGAATAGATGTTCGTGAGTTGAATGAGGAAGTGGACAGCCTGGTTCTTGTGCTGTAAAAGATGATTTGCTGTGAAACCGGGTGGATATTTATTTCAGCCACCATTGTTCTGCCAATATAAAATAGGGAACTGCTCCCATCTGATTCAATGCAAAACGCCAGATTGGCCACATAAGAATAAACAGTCAGATACTGGTAAACCAGTTGAAAGTTAGACTTCATCACATGTTATTACAAACTAAAAATTATTGTAGAAGATAAATGTCTTAAAGAAAAGTGTGTGTGTGTGTGTGTGTGTGTGTGTGTGTGTGTGTGTGTGTGTGTGTGTGGGCGTGTGTGTGTGTGTGTGTGTGTGTGTGGGCGCGCGCGTAAGACAGAGAGAGAGAGAGAGAGAGAGAGAGAGAGAGAGAGAGAGAGAGATTGGTTTTTGGAAAGGGGAGGCAGGTGGTGTAGAGGGAGATATCAAAGCTTGATGATGATGATTGTAATAATTATGAACATATTTGTTTAGTTCATAAAAGACTCAAGATTAGGGCTAATTAGTCAAATTAGTTGTGGGGACTTTAATGTTCACATTTATATAATAATTATACATTTATCTCCCCCTCACCAAACAGCCCCAGTCACCAGCAAAGCTTGCAGATCAAATTCCAGAATGAATCTATCACTGACCAGCAGTGTGTGTATCAAACTATGACTTGGACCTAGACTCTTTACTTTTGTGTACAATTTGTACTATCTTCTCATGACTTGCAACCCACACTCACAATTACTGTAGAATTTTCAAAGTAGGAGAGAGGTACATGGTAAAAACTGTGAATGTGGAACATGTGTTATGCCTTGACAGCCACAGATGGAAAAAAAACTTGAATTGAGTACTGTTCTGACATACAATTTTCGTTTGGCAGAAAGATGTGCTTTCAAATCAGTGATGTTTTAAATAATTATGAGTTTGTAATTGTAGATTGATGCTACTTGTGCAATAGAAGGAAACACAAAAAATTACCTTTTTACAGCTTGTTCTTATTGTATGGCTTAATTTTCCTTTATTACATATTGTTTGAACCTTTAATGTAGAAACAGTGTATTCTGGCTGTAATTTATTGGTACATGTAGTTTCTACAAGTGGTCACCAGAAGATTTTTAATTATTGCTTATTCTCTTTCAACATTGCAGTTGCTCTCATTGTCGTCTCAAGTGTCATTAAGTTTGGAGAAACATAAGTACCGATATTCATTCACACTTCATTGTCACCTTCCCTGATATACTACAGAAGGACCTTTTACTCCTTTTTTATTTGCTGAGATATGCAGGTCTTATCTAAGAATTTTATTTTCAGCAGTCATAGAGTTATTCGGAGTTGTGCTGGCTGTGATTCTTTGATTTCTCCACAACTGTCAAGTGAGCAGTAGCGATATCATCACAGTTCATCATTATTAGGAAATGGCATCCCGTCATGTGAGTAACATGATCAGTAAGAGCTCACACCAACTTAGTATTTCCATGGACATGGGTGTGGTTCTCTAATTGTGATGCTCTGGTGGATCATCAAATATAGTGTTGTTATTTCTAAATGGTGGAGGTCAGCTTAGAAAATTCTTTAGTCACACTTTGGTCTTTAGAAGTGGATCATCACAGCATCTTTTAGCATGGTATCTGTTTCAGCTTGGTCTTCATGTAGATAATTTTTCTTACAGTTTGTAAATCGGGTTCGTGCTTCTTCAGCTATTACTGAGACTGAACTCCAATTAATTTTTCATATAATCACCTCAATCGGTTTCTCACTTAGCATATTTGCATGTTAACAGCACAAATTAACATCGGGAATCAGGTCCTGCTTAGTCCTGTTCTCCCAAATACCGATATGCACATTCACTAAAAGAACAATATTTGAATATATCATGGTGAAGGTTTAACGTACAACATTTGTAAAAATATTTTTTGAGTGACATATTTATGTTGGGCATTTGTGTGACAAAATATCTAGTTTACAGGACACATAATCATAAGTGTGATGTATCCGTGGTAAGTAAGAAAGCAAAAGTAGTGTTAATTATTTTTAATAATTACCAAATATGTTTTAGGAGTTATACATTGGTGTGAAGGTGTAATTAAATTTTGTGTCACTAATTATGGATGTCTGTCAGTGACATATCACATATAATTTGTCTGTTGCTTTGATTAACATCAACTTCCTCCATATTTACTAGCAAATACTTATAATTTGTCTTTATTAGCATTCTGAAAACCAAAAGATTACTAGCTTTTTATTATTTCCTTGATTTAACTTACAGGAAATATTAGGCAGTGTTTAGTATGGCAGTGATTATCCTTTGCTTTTTTCCAATCTCTTAACCAAGTTTCCAGATGAGAAACGTACAATTTTATGTAGAGTCTGAGCCACAGTGATTCTACACTTTTTTTACACACTGGAAATTCTGATACAGATAGAGGCTCTACTGTGAAGATCTTTTAAGATTAATGGACTCAAGTGGCTTCCTCACTCCAGGCAGGTGCTTAGTCATGTATGTTATTTTTAGGGCAAATGAATTGAATACATCAGTACACTTGGCAATATTTGATTTAATAATGTATAAGACTGAAGCAGTTTTCTTCAGTGCCAATGCTTTAGCTGCTTTTGAAGAGCAGCAGAGTGCTGATTTGGATGTTTTCGTACACTGACAGAAATCAGCTGTACGGTACTTCGAATTACTTTCACCAGGATGTATTAAAAAACTGATCAGAAAAGTCATTTTAAAAGAGGTTAATCACTGAACATTATTGTGCAGTTCATTTGAGCATAGATTTAAACATTAATTTTAACATAAGTTCTGAACAAAACAAAGTGACAGCCCAGGATGCATCCAGATTGCTTACTTAAGAAAGGACATACATTCAACATATAGAGGCTGCCAGCCTGCCTTCATTGGTAAACTTTATAGATGGAATGAAAAATACCTAAGTGTATAGTATATGCATGGAACGTATGAAGCAGAGGCTGAGTTACTTTGAGTTGGTGCTGGTTTGTGTGAATAGTAAGTAGTAGAACAGAACTATATGTAACAAAGAACTTCCACAGAAATTCCACAATTTCTCAAATACTTCAGAGACACAGGTATGCATGATTAATGTAACTAATCACTGCGACATGTGAAAGACCCAGGTTATGTCTCATATATAATCTTGGGTGCCATGAAAACTCATATTATTCCTCTTTTCTGCTCAGTACCTTAATAACTTCCTATTGTTCTCCCATAATTTGTGATTCAAAGTGAAAAATTCTGAAAGTCAGAGGCTGTTTAACATAAACTCTCAAGAGGTGGTATATTTATCTGACGAGACAAGAAACAAAAATCCACAGAAGTGAAATTGAAGCTGATGACAAGATTGTTTGGGAAAGACTCAATATCAAGGAATCAGCAGTGGACACAACTGGGCTCTTCTGCCCCCCAGACTCACCCGTAGATGTAACTGGAAACTTAAAAGAAACCCTCAACACATTAGTACATATGTTCCTCAATCATACTGTCACTGTTGCAGGAGACTTTAACAGTCCAACAAACAATTGAGATAATTGCAGTTTTGTAAGTTGAGGTTGTGACAAGATACCTACAAAATAATACTAAATGCTTTCTCTGCAAATCACATGGAACAAATATTTCAGAAGTCTAGTTCTGATGGAAATATATTAGATATAATGGCAATAAATAGACCCAACCTCATGGAGGGTGTCATATTGAAACTGGTATCAGTGACCATTAGGCATATGCAGTAACAATGATTAATAAAATACATGTGGCTGCTAAAACAAGTACAAAGCTTTACATGTTCAGTAAGCTAGATAGACAAGACAGTTGTTTTGTATCTTGAAGAGGAACTCAAAACATGTACCTCTGGGCTGGAGCATATAGTAGAGCTTTGGCTCAAGTTTAAAAGAATAGTTAACCATCCACTGGATGGGTGTGTACCTAATAAAACAGTTAATGATGGGATAGAAGGTCCTTGGTATACAGTCACTGTAAAGAAGCTTATGTTAGCTGTAAAACAAAGCATACGGTTATAGATAATGAGGTGATCAATGGTGTGTGTTTGACTGTTAAGATGGCAGTGCATGAAGCCTTCAGTGACTACTGTAGCAAAATCTTGTCAAAATATCTATCACAAAACCCAAAGAAATTCAGCTCTTATGAAAATTCTTTCATTGGCACCAAAGTTTGTGTAAAGATGCTCATTGTTAACATGGGAACTGATATTGAGGGTAGCCAAGAAAAAGAAAACTGCTGAACTCTGTTTTCAGGTATACCTTTACAAAGGAAGGTACAGAAGTGCTGCCTCATTTTAACTGGTACACCACTACAAAGATCGAGTGAGAGTAGTGTCAGTAAAGTAGAGAAACAATTAAAACAGTTAAAATTAAACAAGACTCCATGGCATGACAGAGTCAGATTCTGTACTGAATTTGCTGCTGAATTATCTTCCATTTTTAACTATAATTCACTGTAGATCCTTCAAATGAAAATATGTGCCCAGTGATTAGAAGAAAGTGCAGGTCACACCCACAAACAAAAAGGCTGGCAGAAAACAGTGCAGTCATTGCTGTAATGTGGACACAGAATGATTTATCTGATTTCCAGAAGGGAATGGTCATAGGCTTCCAGGCCAAGGGTGGAAGCATTTCCAAAATGGCTGGGTTTGTAAACTGTTTGCACATCACTGTGGTTAAAGTATACCATGTGTGGCAAAATGGCATTATCCAAAACTGTCACCAAGGCAAGTGTGGTGCACCACAGGTGATAGATGACAGAGGAGAACGATGACTGTGGAAATGTGTACAGGTGAACAGAATTGCAGCTGTTGAGAAACTGACCACCCGGATGAACCAAGGGGCTACCAACATTGTCTCCTCAATGACCATTCAGTGAACATTGCTGCATGTGAGCCTCCTCAGCAGCTGCCCGATTCATGCAACTGTGCTTGACTGCTGTTCATTGGTAACAAAGACTCGAATTCGTGTGCCAGTATTGCAACTGGTCATCCACTGTGTTGTGACAGGTGGTGTTTTCAGATAAATCACATTTTATGCCCCATCAGGCAGATGGCCATAGGCATGTATAGTGTGAAACGTCTGAACAAAAACAAGGAAGGAACATTATGGTTCTGGATAATGTAGCCGTGACATTCCCTAGGTGATCTTTTCATTCTGGAAGGCACAGTGGACCAACTGTTTTTCCTCAGCACAATGGCATTGACCAACAGGACAGTGGAATGTGTCGCACAGCTCGCAGTTTTCGTGCGTGGTCCAAAGAGTGCCACCAGGCTCCCCAGGTTTAAACCCGACCAAGAATCTGAGGGACCACCTCGATCAGTGTGTTCACACCACGGATCCTCAACTGAGACTCAGCTGGCCACAGCACTGGAGTCAGCATGGCTCCATATCCCTGTCAGTACCTTCCAGTCATTGACTCTCTTACTGTTTGTCTCCCAGTTTTCCGAACTACAAAAGGTGGTTATTCAGGCTTTTGGCAGGGGGCTACATTAGTGTGACTGGACAGTGTATTTAAGTTCATAATGACTGAAACTGCTAACATTGTATAATAATTTGAATTTTATCATGATGATTATCATTATTTTGTTACTGCCACAGTCAAGGAGTTGATGGTTGTGAAAGGCACTTTTATTCTGTATGGAACTGCACGATATGTTAGTATTTACTAATCTACTATATCAAATCCATCCTACAGTAATAATGGCGTTTTACTTTCTCTTTTTACAAGGTTCATGAACGTATTCACAGTGGAGAAAAACCTTACAAATGCAAGGTGTGCAAAAAAGGCTTTGCTCACTCTTCTGCTCTCAAGATGCATGTTCGAGGCCATACAGGTGAGAAACCATTCAAGTGCCTGCTCTGCCCTTCTGCCTCATTTGTTCAGTTGCCTCATCTCAAGAAGCACATGTTGTGCATCCATAAAACATCAAAACCTTACATGTGTATTCGCTGCCGAGAATTTTTCAAGAAGAAAGATGAACTAGAAGCTCATGAGCAGAACTGCAAAGGAGAGGTAGTCGATAATACAAAAAATTTTGTTGGGTCTTCTGACACGGGAAAAGAAAACGAAGAAGATAAAGGGAAGTCTCTTGTACCTCCCATGCCTGTTGCTAAGATGAGAATGTTACTGGCAATACTTCTGAAGAAAATTTCAACTCCAGAAAGGCTGGAGCAACTAAGATTTGGCAAGCGTCTTGTAGATGATGTGCTTTGTGAATCTATAGAGATGTCTGGTAGAAAACCATGTTCTGAGAAAGACATTGATGAAGGTGAAAGACTGAAAAAGAATGTTGAGATATTATTGGAATGGACAGTACCAAAAACATATATGGACAGGTTTCGGAAAGAGGGTAGATCTGCAGAGGCACTTTTAGAAGAACTCACATCGTAATGTACTTTGTTGCACAGAGAGTATTCTATTGGAATTTAGGTCTAGTAATGACACTGTTATAATGTTTTAAGAGATTTATTTTTCAAACACTAAAGAAGGAGCTTAAATGATCTTTTTGTAATACCAAAGGATATTTCATTATTTTTTATTTATTATTTTTGTATTCATAAAATTATAGAATACTGAATAAACAGATAATTATTCTTGACTTGCATAGTCTGTACATTAACACACAACTCAGAATTACTGTGGTAAACCACACGTGATGATAATATAAGGCACTCTATGTACACTCAAAAAGACTGCTTCAGTTTTCTTTGTTGCAGCTACAGTTAAGATACATTAATTGCAAGAAGAAAAAAAATGTATGTTTGTGTGGCTCAGAGCCATTGGTGCCTAACTTACATTTATATGTAAATGGAATATTAGCTCCAAAGTTTCAGTCTTGTAGAAAAATCAACACAAGATATAACAAACCTGTCTTTCATTTATTGTGAATATGAAGGGATTACAGATATTTAAATATTTTTTCAAGGTACTAGTAAAAATATTTTAATCAATTTTAATCATAATTCCAAATGTTTGCCATGTATTGTTGTACAAAACTTCTTGAATAATGTTTTTTGAAGTAATTAGTCACAACACTCTGTAGAAAAACAAAACCCATTTATCCAGATCCATCATTGTAATAAACTTGGCATCCAGTATCAGTCATTTTCTCTCTTTAGGTTGTTATAACAATCATGGTGCACTGGAGGCACATACTGCGAAAGATCCACAAGATACTCTTCCTTTTCTTCTGTAATAGCTCTGCTACTACACCTTTTGAGTAGTAGTTCTGTTGGCAGTGCAGTTTTTCTCATTGCCAACAAGTATCTTTTGCTGGGTGATCAAATGTAGATTGAACAGAGTATTAAATATTTGCGAAAGTACTTACAATAATACAGGAATAGTTTTCTCAGCTTTACATTTATAAAGATTGTATATAATGGACAGATTCATTGTAGGTCTGAATATGTCGAGCATGGATCTTTATTATGGTGATAAAATTTGTATGCAGGGAATTTCTTTATGAAATTACCAGTAGTAAGTTCTTTTTCGGTACTTGGCTTGTTATAGGGCACATGTTTACCTCATTTGTCAACAAGAGGAACAACTTTATTAATTTTCCCATTTCAGTAGGAGTTTCCATCAATAGTGCAGAGTGTGAAGAACTTCTTACAACCAATGTGATCGTCCCCCTTTCCATCTTGGAGTAAGTTAGATCTTGTCATATTGTGATGAGATGGATTTCCTTCTGTATAAATTCTTCTGACCCATTACAAAGACAGTTTTCGTTGCTCACTCCATTTTGCTGTGGCTGGCAAATATTTTCTCCCAGTTTTCTTATGGTATTTTGATAAAATTTTTAGGGCAGCCACAGAGTTCTACTGAACATGACTCAGTTTTTATTATTAGCTCATCAGTTGTTAGTCTATACTCATCTTCATACTGACACTCCTTTACTTCAACTACTTTTTCTGGCTGAGGAAATTTGCAGCTAGTTTGTACCTGTTTTTTAAGGATGAATTATGTATTCCTGTAATGAACTGCTCTAAGTGTCAGAGTCATCATTATTGCTACAAAACAGATGCCAGACATGACTAACTAATTTATTAAATTTATTTGGTTGCATGATAAATTGATAATTACTTACATGTGTGATTTTCAGATCTCAAACTTTCTTGTACCATTTGCTGAGTTTAGACATGGTTTCTCTTGGGTTCTGTCACCTCTTTGGTGGAATATCCAACTAGAGTCGTTGTTCTGTTACCGAATATCGTTCATTGTCCATTAAGGTTTAGCTCTTTAGTGTATGAATTAAGCATCTTTGTTGTACTTAGAGAGAGAGTTCTGTTTAGTCTCAGAATTGCTTCATGATAGCATCTCACAATGTCTTCGGAGGTATTGCTGGCACTATCAGAACATGTGTATCATCATTAGGATTTCACAATGATTTTGAAAAGTTTAATGTTATTGGTTTTGTACCTGTTGTGTTGAGCCATGTAAAAATTAAGCTACTTTGGAAAAAAAAACTACAGAGTCAAATTGAGTCCTTTTCCAGTTAACCATGTGTCTACATTTGTCGATGATTTGTTCACAATTTCAATATGCAGATTGTGAACGCAAAATAAAATTTTTAAGACACACATTTTTTTGCCGATATTAGCCCTTTACACAAAGGGTTATTAGTACAGGGTGTGGCAGCATTCATAGCAGGGTATTAAAAACACACCAACAGGCAGTAACTGTAATTTACTTATTACCTCTTATGTCAATTAATTGTTAAAGGTATACCATTTACTAATGTGTAAGTCATTGTCCATTGCATGGATTACTTTTTGAGTATGACTCCTGTCAAATGATGCCCCCTCTGCAGGACACCTTCATCCAAGCGGCATTGGAAGCTTTCTATAACTCTGTGTAATGTATTCCCTGGGACATTACTGACAGCAGTTCTGATGTGATCCTTCAACTCAGGAATGGTGGCACAATGTGTCCAGAACACTTCTTGCTTCATTTAGCCCCAAAGGAAAAAGTCTGCACATGAAAGGTCAGGTGAGCGAGGCAGCCAGGAAATGTCACCAAAATGGGAAATTACTCTACCGGGAAACGTCTGTCACAAGAAGTCCATGCAAATTTTGGCCGTATGTGATGCTGCTCCGTCTTGTTGAAACCTTAATTGTTCCACATCCTCATCGACCATACCTAATTGGGGAAGAACGAAGTCTTGCAGCATCTTTAGGTAGCGTTCACTGGTGACAGTTACAGCCACACCGCTGTCATCCTCAAAGAAGTAAGGGCCCATAATCCCAAAGGAAGCAACTCCACACCACACTGTGACACGAGAAAGGTGCAAGGGCTTGATGTGCAGTTCATGCGGGTTTACATCACTCCAATAATGCATATTCTGTCTGTTCACTGAACCACATAATTTGAAATGAGCTTCATCTGATATCAGGATGGTGTTCAACATTTGTGGATTTTGGCGAAGGAAATGTTGCATGATTAAGCAGAATGTTTCACGTGAAACCCAGTCATGAGGTCTAATTTCCTGAACAAGCTGCAGCTTATATGGGTGAAAAGGAGATCTTCGTGCAATATTCTCCTGAATGAGCGATCGGACATATGCACAGTTTGCGCATGACGATGAGCAGATATTTTTGGGCTATGCAATAGTGCAGCATGAACATTTTCAATGGCTTCTGGAGTCCACACAGTTCATTCACTTCTACTTGGTTTACCATTGCAAACAGAACCTGCTGTTCGAAATGCACGTACCCACCTCACAATGGTCCGTCTATCTGGCACTTTCCCACGACATCCCAAGTTGAAATGTTGCCGAAATAGACACTGGGTAGCAATAACAGAGTCGTTATTCTTGAAATAACTTTGAACACCAAAGGCACGATGCTGTACATTCCACCACTCCATATCACTGTCACACTCGAAATGGCAGTTCGTTAATATGCGAATGCGGCACGAGCTGGTGTGCATTCCTGCAGTACATCATTGTACTACACTAGTCAAATTACGCTATGAACACTACCACACCCTTTATTATTAATAATAATGATGATGATAATGATAATAGTAATAACATTTAAATAATAATTATTAAAATCAGTCAACTCATTTAAATTAATTTGTGGTGAGTCATGTTATTGATCTGCGTAGTGTGAAATTTATAAAAAGTAAAATCCTTGAATCACCCCCTTTAATATTGTCAGAGAGAGAACCATAGAAAAAATAGGTAAAATTGATTGATTTAACTTTGTTTGATAACAGTTATGCAAATTGTGATGGAAGCCAATAGTATGGGCATGGGCAATAATTGAGAACCTTAAAGAAATAGTCATGGGGAACTACTTCAACACCCATTTACTGTTTGCAGAAGACAACTTTTGTGTGTGACATAAACAGCAAATGTTTTTGTAAGAAGAAAGTTTAAAATAGTGTATGGAGAAAACAGTTTCAAGATGGGGAGACTGGTTCTCATTTTAAGGTGGCTTTAAAAACATTGGACAGTTATTCTGAACTACGGTACAATACTGCAAGACGTGAATGATTTGTCACACAGTGTTTTTTTGGCTTCCCTTTAAAATATTTTACACTTGATTTTCAGCAAGTTGTATGCTTTTGTGACTGGTTATAGATTAGGCCATATGTCCATCTCAGTATGATTAGCTTGAGCAATAGAAACAGATGGATGGACTTAGTAAAGCTACATCCATTTTTAACAACTGAAATACAGAACCCAGTTTCTGTCTTCTTCAATACCCTCAATCCTTAACCTTGTTAGCAGCAACATGGAAGTCATGTGGACTATCTTGAACATCTGAAATTAACGGGTTCTTACTGGAGAGGAAAATACACCAACTTGAATTGTCCCAAGCTTTCTTTTAGAACTACTTCTACCTATATGGGTTATGAAATTTAACTTTGGTTGACAGTGTTGGTGTTTCTTTCTTATTGTTAAGTGGAAACTATTATCATGATGTCTTAAAGTCATAGTGTCGAGAACTACATTCAGTGTTCAGACGTACCATTCCAGACTACATAGTTTTGAAAATGTGTTGTAGGCTGGCAGACCATAAAGTGTGTAATTTCATTGTATCGTTGATAGTTGTATGTAAGCTGTTGTTCCATAGACAAATTGTTGTACAGCAGCTGGCCTTTATACCATGTTGTTGTTGTTGTTGTTGGTGGTGGTGGTGGTGGTGGTGGTGGTGGTGGTCTTCAGTCCAAAGACTGGTTTTGTTTTTTGAAAACATATTCAGCTATCTTAAAAGTTGTTAAAATTAAAATTTAAAACAGCCTTGATCGCAGTCTTGTTAAAATAGTTATTGGAGTGAGTGACCGGTTTCAACTCTAAGAAAGAGCAGTTACACGAGTGTTGATGGAACTCATCTAGCAGTGTCCATCCACGGCTCTGAAGTCTGAAGATGACTCTTTCATAGGGTCGAAACCAGTCACTTACTCCAATAAATATTTTAACAAGATTGCGATCAAGACTGTTTTAGATTTTAATTTTAACTGGTTTGATGCAGCTCTCCATGCTACTCTATCCTGTGTAAGTCTCTCCATCTCTGAATAACTAATGCTCCCTACATCCATATGAATCTGCTTACCATACTCATCTTTTGGTCTCTCTCTCTGTCTCTATGATTTTTATCACCCAACACTTCCCTCCAGTACTGAATTGGTGATTCCTTGATGTCTCAGAATGCATCCTACTCATCTTCTAGTCAGGTTGTGCCACAAATTCATTTCTCCCCAATGCTGTTGAGTACTTCCTCGCTTGTTACCTGACCTACCCATCTAATCTTCATTATTCTCCTGTAGCACCGCATTTCAAAAGCTTCTTAATACCATAGAAATTCATTTTTCGGGAAAGCTGAACTTTTTATTTTTGTTAGTTTAGCAGTGAAATCAAGAATCTTGAGCCATTTGCAAGTTTAATTGTTTGAGTCCTTATTGATTGGTTAGAAACTATCATTGTTCCTTCTTTTTTGAATTTTGTCTAAGATAGTATTCTCAGCTACAAGCTGTAGAACGATTATGATCTCTCATGAGTAGGCAAATGATGAATTTTGCAGGCAATGTATAACTTACTTTTCGCAAGAAATCTCTTATATTATGTTCTTGCCCAATAAACTGGTACAGTACACTAAATCAATGGGCCATGATAAAATATTTTGTTGTTGTGGTCTTCAGTCCTGAGACTGGTTTGATGCAGCTCTCCATGCTACTCTATCCTGTGCAAGCTTCTTCATCTCCCAGTACCTACTGCAACCTATGTCCTTCTGAATCTGCTTATTGTATTCATCTCTTGGTCTCCCTCTACGATTTTTACCCTCCACGCTGCCCTCCAATACTAAATTGGTGATCCCTTGATGCCTCAGAACATGTCCTACCAACCGATCCCTTCTTCTGGTCAAGTTGTGCCACAAACTTCTCTTCTCCCCAATCCTATTCAATACTTCCTCATTAGTTATGTGATCTACCCATCTAATCTTCAGCATTCTTCTGTAGCACCACATTTTGAAAGCTTCTATTCTCTTCTTGTCCAAACTATTTATCGTCCATGTTTCACTTCCATACATGGCTACACTCCATACAAATACTTTTAGAAATGACTTCCTGACACTTATATCTATACTCGATGTTAACAAATTTCTCTTCTTCAGAAATGCTTTCCTTGCCATTGCCAGTCTACATTTTATATCCTCTCTACTTCGACCATCATCAGTTATTTTGCTCCCCAAATCTTATATCCTCCCTTCAAGACACTGTCAATTTCGTTCAACTGCTCTTCCAAGTCCTTTGCTTTCTCCGACAGAATTACAATGTCATCGGCGAACCTTAAAGTTTTTATTTCTTCTCCATGGATTTTAATACCTACTCCGAGTTTTTCTTTTGTTTCCTTCACTGCTTGCTCAATATACAGATTGAATAACATCGGGGAGAGGCTACAACCCTGTCTCCCTCCTTTCCCAACCACTGCTTCCCTTTCATGTCCCTCGACTCTTATAACTGCCATCTGGTTTCTGTACAAATTGTAAATAGTCTTTCGCTCCCTGTATTTTACCCCTGCCACCTTCAGAATTTGAAAGAGAGTGTTTTTTTATGTGCAAAAAAAACTACCATGCAAGTCTTAAACGTTTGTGATACATGATAAACTTGCAACAAAGTTTTGAACTTGAAAGATGTTATAATGTGACTTGCTTGTGACTGACCATCTGGAACATTTTTAGAAACAAAATATGGATGTTGATTTCTTGATGTCAAGTTAAAGTTTTTCTGTTATTGTAACTCTTTTTTTTTTATCTGTTGGCATCCTGTGAACTATTTCATCGTGCCTCAGGGTTTGACCCATAAGTTTCTTTTCCAACTTCCTTCTTCTCCACGTCTTTTGGCTTGTTAGACACACTGTTATAAACCATATAGACTTAGCATCTCTGGGAAGAAGCAACACCAGCAGCAATCCTACTACTACTAATAGTAAGTAGTAGTAGTAGTAGTAGTAGTAGTAGTAGCAGTAGTAGCAGCAGCAGGTGCAGTATAATTGCTGTGAAAATCATCAGTTTTAATCTTTAGTCAAAGTATTTCATTCAGCATTCAAGTATGTTTTAAACATGATATGAAATGTCGAATAACAGAGTAAAGATACACAAAAGAGTTAAATTACATTAAAGATCTTTTGTTTTTGTTTTGTTTTCAGTAATGGAGAAAATTTAAACACTTTAGTATGACATAATTAGTGCCAGTTTTCATTGTTGGTAAGCTCTTTGCCAATATCTGTGCCTAAGATATTGTTTGTGGAATTGAAATGAATCAGGAATATTACCTAAGATTTTAATTGCTAAAGCACTTATATTGAGTCACATCTATTAACAAACATGCAGACAACACCATCTATAAGAAAATACATAAACTTAATAGAAAAGAAATAGTCCTCCTCTCATTTTTGGGTGAAACAGATTTTTATTGAAGAATCTGCTATATATCATATAGTGCATAAGAGAAAATTTGTTTCACAGAAGACTCGTAAGGGCAGATGTGTGAAGAGTAAACAAACTTGAAATTAATGAGAGCTAATCAGAGAAAAGGTAGAGTGGGAGGGGGTATCATCAAGCCAGGATTTCACCTTCTCAAACCTGTTTTTGTTTAAACAACTGTTGTTTTATGTTAGACTTCATTTTGCCAAAGGTCTTGAATTTTGTTTATTTTCATAATTTGACATTATATACTTAAAATTGTTACTACATTTGACTTAGTTAATAAGCACAAATAGTTTGACTTGTACTCCTTGTGCATTGTAAAACTAAATGAATTACAAGCAGAGTGTTGCTGAGGATAACTGTTTTGCCTTTAGAGATCACTGCCATATTTCATTATTTTAATTTCACACAGTTTTTTCAAATGTGACTGTAGTCTTGTTCGGATTTAATGTGTTACTAGTTTTGTTGCTGACTGTATGTATAGATCTCATGTATTTGGAATTGACCTTGGAAAATAGTAAGCAGAATTAGCAAATGTTATTTGTTAAATACTTACAGAAAAAATACCCATTCTTCTTTCAGACAGGTCCTGAGATGCACAGTCAGATTGTAACACAGTGTGTGAATATGTTTTAAGTCTGTCTTGGTATTTAGAAACCAAAACTCATCAGCTGTTCAAAGTGTTAAAGGAAATTATGTGTGTTCTGTGAAGCAATACAAAATAAACTCAAAACCCTGTTACGTTGAATATGGATATTTTATGTGTTGTTTCCAATCATGTGTTCTCAATAAAATATATGTTTATTCCTCCTTCTTTGTGAACTTTATGTACTTTATTTTATTAGATGGGAGATAAATGTGATGTTTAGGTGTTACATATATTGCTTCTTTCATTTTGTCGAGTAGTTAGATACACTGAATTTAGTCGGTACTTTCTTACATAAAGTAACGTTAAGTAGTGATTATACATCTACAGTTCAATGACATTTTCTTTGTTTTCTCAAATTCATGTTTCTTCTAATATCATTATTTTCTATGCAACCACTTGTTAATGTTTATCCAGATTAAAAGCAGCACAGCCACTTCTCATCCTTAAAAACTATATTTAACAGATCATACATAATAGCAACACAAGGACAGTGATTATTGGCTGTGTAATTAGAGATACAGTAAACCCCTATTTAACATTTTTCTAGGGACCAGAATTTTTTAACCTTAAATGGGGGTTTACCTTAAATCGAGGTTTCGATAGAAAGCAAACCTTTTCCAGAACTCTCTGGCTGTATTAACATGAATTGCACCAACACACATAATTTACACAATAACAACAATAAAACAAGGAGATACCTACCTTACACACTATACTGTAATTACAAATTTTTTAGTAGCACTAATACAGTAGTCAAAGATCATAGTTTCCCAGCACACTACAAAATTAAAATGTCCACAAAATACTTACACAATTACAGTAATATAATAAAATGAGTTGCTTTTCCTATACACATATTACACAACTTTCACAGTGCCTCATTTTTTGAAATACCTGTAATCAAAAATGGTAGTCTTCTTTTTAGCACTGTTGAATTTTTGGTTCAAAATGTCCATCTCCAATTGATTTACTCTGTTGATAACAGGGTTTCCCTCTTTAAATTCCGTGACAAATCTCCGGACAATGTCTATGCTGGCAATAGCTTCACTGAATGACAGTGTTTGCATTTCTTTATCCTAATATCATCGTCTTCTTAGATACCTTCATCATTCTGCTTTACTTCATCTTCGCAGATTTCCTCAACGTCTTGGATGCATGTAGTGATGGCATCATCATCACAAGCCACAAATTCATCAAAAGTGATGGGTAAATTGTTAGATAACTGCACCGTCATGCATGTCTGCTACTGCTTTGTCACCATCTTTGTCATGAGTGCGCATTTCATTAAATCAAGCCTTATGAAAGCAATTTGAGATGGTTTCCTTAGTTAACATTTTCCAAGCTCCTGTGAGCATATGCTTTGCTTGCAGGATGTTCAATTCAAGCACTTCATTCCTATCAATAAAAGCAAGTCCCTTAAGGACAAGAGCTTCCCGATACTTGCTTTTCATGCTATGAATAATCCCTAGATCCATGGGCTGGAGTCTGCTTGTGCAGTTTGCAGGAAAGAAATGCACTTTCACATTCCGCAGAAATCCTAAGTCTGTTGGATGAGGAGGACACTTGTCCATAAAGAGAACAACCTTCCTGTTTCTAGCACCCATTCGTGCATCAAAAACTTGCAAGAACTTTTTGAACAAGTCCGCAGTCATCCAAGCACTTTTATTGCTGTAATACTTACACGGCAGCGTAGCACTGTTCTTAAAGCAACGTGGTTTGTGGAACTTTCCAATTGCTATGGGATCCAGCTTGTCGCTGTCATCTGCGTTGCTGCATAAGAGAACAGTAATTCTCTGCTTGATCATAATTCCTCCATGGCATGCTTCTCCTTTAACACTTAATGTTTTAGAGGACATGAGTTGGTAAAACAGGCCTGTTTCATCCACATTGTACACATCCCGAGATTCGAAACCTTCCAAGAGGGATGAGCACCTCTCCATCCCAGTGTTCAACACCACATACTGTCCTGCAAGTTATCCCATAGCGTTTTTAGAACCTATCCAGCCATCCATTCGAAGCTTTGAATTCTGTTAGCCCGAGTTTCCCTGATATCGTAGAGGCTTTCATTTTTGTCAATGCCGCATCAGTTGGTAAATTTTCAACACGTGATCCATTGAACCACTCCATTAGCTTCAATTCCATTTCTTCGTACAGCGACTTTTTAAAAAAATTTTCTCTGCTTTGCTTTTGAACCGCACTGTGTTTCGTGATCCAGAATCTTCTCCTTATTCTTTAATATTCCTGACAATTAGGACTGTGCAAGTCCCAGATAGAGTTTTTCTTTTTGCTGCCATAGTCAACTTCACTACAACAACGAATGTGAGTGAGCAAACAGATATACAGCCGGATTCTCCATGCAATACACAATTATACACGAACTGATGCAAACTTGCATAAACTGACGCTTTATTGTAATGCTGCTGCGAACGTACAGACTCGGACATAGCTCGGCCACGTGCAAGCATGCAAAGTGGCGTGAGTGTTAGCACGCTGTACATTGTTAGTCTTCGGCTGTGCTTCGCTAAGTTCGAGCTTGGTCGTGCATGTGGCGAGGAATCAATATGGAATATGATCGATTGTATCCAAACTCTTATTACTAGTTACCGTATTTATCAGATTGCAAGCCGACTTTGAATGCAAGCTGCACACCAGAAATGAGACTCGGAAAAAAAATTTACCCCGATTTCAAGCCACTCTTAAAAGTGAAAGATATGGCTTATCATATGATGGATAGAGTATTAAGTGGCTCTACATCTCAGGGATTTGGGACACTTAAAATTACAATTACATCGCAAACAGACAACAGTGAAAATTCACGATATCTATCGAAATACAGTATTCCGGATCTACACTCACGTGAGCAGTGATGTCGTAGGCGAGCTCGCTGCACTGCATACCGTTACACAGTCGTGATCTTTTATGTTTTATAATTAACGCTAGCGACTCCTTGTCGCTACTTTCGTACAAAGCATCATCCTCTGTGCCATCAAGTGCATTGGGAATACAGTATTTTTTAAATGTGTGATGAACAGTTTCACATGGGAGACATTTCTAAGATTGACTAATGCACACGCACACCTGAGACAAGCTTGCACACTTTACATGTTCTGTTGGCGTTAATTGCCTATCTTTTTTCGTTAGGCACTATGTACACATATTTTTCTGCTTGCCCATAAAAGGTTTGTTTAAATGAACATCTAACGGATGCAGAATGGACGTCATCTATTCTGGAATTACAACTACAGTAAGTCCGTTTTACCCTCTGCTATTTTTTTTATTCTTTCTTTTTCGCAGATGGTTTACAGTGACCTGTGTATGAATCTAACACAAGCATACATGCCAAACCTACCAAGGTACCAAGACGACGTTGCCAGACAGGTTTGATCCACTCTAAAACCATGTCCTCTGTGAACCATCCAATTTCGTTAGCACATACAATAACATCTTTAGGAAATACTTAGGACTTCGGTAAAGTCTTCCATGTGAAATGAATGGTGGCAGTTTATGGCCATCGGCTGTACAACCCAGCATGAATTTCCGGTGCGCAGTTTGATGATGTAGCGCTGAAATGCGACGAGTTTTTCCCCGTATTTTTCAGGCCCAATTGCGGCTCCCTTTAAAATCCTGAATTTTCTGACATGCTTTTACTTTAACTATTTCTGCAGTTACAGGTAAGCATTGTCGGTGCTTCCTCACAAAATCGTTCACTACGACTTCCAACTCATAGTGGCGGCCACGTTTTGGTCCAGAAAATGCTTTTTTGTTGCTGGAACAAGCTGAAAGTTGTTACTTTTGCTGTCTCTATGTTGTCATACTGAAGTTCAAAAGCAGACTAAAACAAACGTTTTTGTAAGCACTGCTCTCATTAGCTGGAGTTTCTTCAAAACGTCCGTTTTGATGGTGTATATGTAAAGAATTTTTTTTTTTTTTAAATTGCTATGAATATTTGAAAAATTGCTAAATTCGCCCATGCTAAAAAAACCGTAACAGTCATTACTCGAAACTAACACAACAGCCTCTGTGGTGGCATCTAGCCGCAAAAAGCAGCAATAAAGGCCGCAATAGAGAGCCTGTATACTACACAGGCTCTATAGGCCGCTAGCCCTTACGGTGACAACTAGCGGCATTTTTCGGAACATCTTAGGCTTTGCACCCGAATGTAAACTGCAGGCGGTTTTTTGGATTCCAAAAACCGGAAAAAAGTGTGGCTTGCTTTCGGGCCGCAAAAGCCACTATTGTATTGTTTTCATATTTGATATTCCTAACGCTAAATGCGGGTTTTGACATAATGGGAAGTACGTTAAATCGAATATAAAATTGCATTGCACTTTATGGAATAATTTTCGGGACTTGAAATTTCTTCCGTTAAATGCTGGTTTACGCTAAGTAGAGGTCACGCAAAATAGGGGTTATACTGTACTTTTACTGGAAGGCAAAAGGAAAATGAGAGACAGATAAATGTGTAGAAAAGTGTCGAAGGTAACACAGAAAAGAGTGAGTACCTGTAAACCCCAGACCAAGCGGTTCTAGGTGCTTCATTCGGAACTGTGCTGCTGCTACTGTCACAGGTTCCAATCCTGCCTCGGGCATGGATGTGTGTGATGCTCTTAGGTAAGTTAGGTTTAAGTAGTTCTAAGTCTAGGGGACTGATGACCTCAGATGTTAAGTCCCATAGTCCTTAGAGCCATTTGAACCATTTGTAAACCCCAAGCCAAGGGAGAGATAGTGAACTGAATAGCAAAGTAAAGCAGCAATAGAGAACTTGCCCTGAAGCTATTAACGACTGTCCTTAGTTTTTTGCTGCCCCTCTAAATTTCCCCGATAGTCTCATATTTACTGGAGTTTTACTCTCCTTAAGGATTGCTTTTAAAATTTTAGAAAACTTTCTGCACTGAACATCCTATGGATATGTGCTCTCCCTCTCCCCCCTCTCCCTTCCTCTCCTGTCCTGCAGTCATCAATTAAATTCAATATTTTTTCTGTTACCCAAGGATTTCTATTAGCCCTTGTCTTTTTACCTACTTGATCCTCTGCTGCCTTCACTACTTCATCCCTCAGAGCTACCCATTCTTCTTCTACTGTATTTCTTTCCCCCATTCCTGTCAATTGTTCCCTTATGCTCTCCCTGAAACTCTCTACAACCTCTGGTTTAGTCAGTTTATCCAGGTCCCATCTCCTTAAATTCCCACCTTTTTGCAGTTTCTTCAGTTTCAATCTGCAGTTCATAACCAATAGATTGTGGTCAGAATCCATATCTGCCCCTGGAAATGTCTTACAATTTAAAACCTGGTTCCTAAATCTCTGTCTTACCATTATATAATCTATCTGATACCTTTTAGTATCTCCAGGATTCTTCCAGGTATACAACCTTCTTTTATGATTCTTAAACCAAGTGTTAGCTATGATTAAGTTATGCTCTGTGCAAAATTCTACAAGGCGGCTTCCTCTTTCATTTCTTCCCCCCAATCCATATTCACCTACTATGTTTCCTTCTCTCCCTTTTCCCACTGACGAATTCCAGTCACCCATGACTATTAAGTTTTCGTCTCCCTTCACTACCTGAATAATTTCTTTTATCTCGTCATACATTTCATCAATTTCTTCATCATCTGCAGAGCTAGTTGGCATATAAACTTGTACTACTGTAGTAGGCATGGGCTTTGTGTCTATCTTGGCCACAATAATGCGTTCACTATGCTGTTTGTAGTAGCTAACCCGCACTCCTATTTTTTTATTCATTATTAAACCTACTCCTGCATTACCCCTATTTGATTTTGTATTTATAACCCTGTAATCACCTGACCAAAAGTCTTGTTCCTCCTGCCACCGAACTTCACTAATTCCCACTATATCTAACTTTATTCTATCCATTTCTCAATTAAGGGATCTGACATTCCACGCTCCGATCCGTAGAATGCTATTTTTTTTTTAATATCCAGGGCTAGTCTCACTGTTTCAGTTCCAGTGCAATTTTATATTTTCTCATAAATGTTATCATTTTCAAAAGATTTGTTTATATTTTAGTACTGTTGTCTATGTTGTGAAAATAAAAAATAACATCACTTAGCGATTGTGTGATGGGCTTTATTTGTATTTCCTTAACACAGAATGCTGAACATTACATTACATTAGCTATACTATATATTTTGTGGATGAGGGTGCCTCAGAGTCGTAATTACATTTGAACTTTTTGCATTCCCTCTAGCCATCTACAAAAATTTAATTTCTCTGGACCTGGGGTGAAGAAACCATATCACCATTCCTTCACAGCCTCAGCATCTTCTCTCTCATTAGCTGAACCTGTTCCTTCTCAGCCCAGCGTCCCATCTTCCTACATGTTGACTGCCACCTCTGTGATGGCTGTATCCATACATCTATTTACATCAAGTCCGCTAACAGTGAACAGTACCAGCATTTTCACTGTTGTTATCCCTTGAACACTGAAAAATCGCTCCCATGTATTTGGGCCACCCATGGATCGTGCAACAGGAGTGACAAGAATTCCTCACTCAGTGTGCTGTATTTCTCACAAAGGCCTTCATAAACAGGCACTATCACCCAAACCTAGTCTGCAAACAGACCTCCTGTGCTATATCCTCATACGCTGCTAATCCTTGAACCAACCCGCAAAGGAGTATTCTTATCACACAATATCATCTCTGACTGGAACAACTGAACCATGTCCTTTACCTGGGCTTCGACTAGCTGTCATTGTGCCTGGAAGTGAGAGACAATTTACACACAATCCTGCCCTCTCCTAAGACGGTATTCTGCCACCCACCCAACTTACACAGTGTACTAGTCCATTCTTATGCCACACGCAGTCCCAATCCCTTGCCTGTCTCATGGTGGGATGTAACGAAGCCGTTTTGTAGCTGTACTGAGACCAGAAGATGTGATTCCTTTCAAACGGTGTGTCGCTCTGATGCTATCAATAATACTTTTTACCTCAATTATTTTCTTGTTTGCTTGCCATCTAGAATTCTTTTGATGCAGTGAACCTACTATGCAGTGCCACCAAATCTTCCCATGTGACTTCTTCTCTGTCTGAAGAGGGTTGAGGACTGGAAGAGAGCTTTGTAGTATTCAAGCCTATGAAGTGATGTAACTGCTTTTTAAAGAACTCTTCTGTATTTGTTGCTCTTAGTTAACAATTACAGCATTGGGTGAGCAGGTCTCTTATTAATCAGATCATCATCTCCATACCAAATCTCAGAACAGAATAGATGAGAATGTCATTCCTCTTCAGCTTCTTTCAACTATTTCTGAGCATTGTCATTATCGATAGCGTCTCCAGTTCCCTACATTCCAAAACACCGCCAGGCTGTGATGACAAAGCATAAGCAACCTCTTTGCAGTCGGTGGAGACTCCCAATCACCATAGTGCCTTGCTGACATCTGTGTGTGCATTTCGGTCCATCTCTGTATAATCAGCAAATCGGGGTCTGCACAGTTGGAAGTTCTCTCCACACTAACTAACTAAATAAAGCTGCCAGTTCTCACAAACATCCTTCATGAGTCTAAGGACTAAAAATGGAGCATGTTATTCCAAAGACTCTCATGTTACACCATGTATCCCCCCCCTCTCATTTAGACAAAAGTCATTATATAATTCAACTTATGTAACCCAATTACAATCATTTTATAACTTTCAATTTTGGTGAATGTAACTCATGATTAAACTTGACGTTTATTAAGATCAAACTCAATTTTATTCTTTCACAGTACAGATCTTGCGAGTATATTTCTTACTTACTTTTCAGTTTGGATCACTAGGTTCTATGGCGAGTGCATTTATATTCTGGTTATGTCTTTAGCACATATTTATGGTCACTTAGTTAAGAGAGAAAGTATGTTTTTAATAATCTCCTTTCTTTATCCTCTCTCTCTTTCTTTAAACTACTTTAAGTTAAATTGTTAGATTTTCATAGATGAAGAAAACCTATAAGAGATTTGAGCTATTTGACCAGAATGGATCATTATTATGCTGACATTTTCCTCTACACAACTTTCTGCTATTTCAAATCCCAGATTTGTGATAAGTCAACATGTTAGGAAACATATATTCAAGGGATCAGTCATTGCCCAGATAAGTATTTGCTTTTAACTGTTTTGGAGAATACTTCATTAGTGTGATTAACAGCAGGTACTGTGTACCTACATTATTGTCTTTGTGATGTAGGTGTCCATCTCCTTGTCCCTGTACATAAAAGAAATGTTACAGATCATTCCTTCCATGGATTCACCTGACCAAGGATTAGACCATCCCTTCTCCAGGTTCATCTATTCTTATTCTTTTCCCTGTCTACATAGAACTGGGTCAACCCAATTTTAACAATTGGAAATTGTATCACAACTTGGAACCCTTGCCTTTATAAATTTCAACAATGAAGTTTCTACATATCTTTTTCATCTTACCTGGCTATTTCAAATGCATGTTCACTTACTCCTTCTTTTATAATCTTTTGCAGTGCTGTAACTCACGTACATTCTTTCGAATTGTGCAGTACAGACAGATCCTTGTCTCATGTTATCCTTGTGAAAGGCAAATCACTCACAACCTATTTATTGTTGCCATTGTTATCTTGTGTTGTGTATATTTATTATCGAAGCAGTCAGATTGTGGTCCTACTAAGAAAAAATTATTTGGAGCTGACATTTTAATAATAATGATTATATATTGGACCAATACTCGCTGTATACATTATCCAGTAATTTCTCATGTGCAGTTGAGAATACTTCTACATTTGTTGCAAACCTCTGCTTCATCTCTCTTAATAATTATGAGATACGAAATCTTTACTTAATATCTTTTTAATTTTCCCAGTTTACATTGAAGGACATAATATATATCATTAACTATCACAATTTTGTAACATTTATGCTAATCTTCTAGGCACTAGCACCCTCACATTGAAGATAATTGGAATCAATAAGCCACTGTTGTTCTCCTATTGGACATAAAGTGAATGTCGTCTACCATGACATCGGGTAAACAGTTTGCTATTCACACTATTTCATTTTCACTGATATTACCCCTTTGCTTATTTGACATTGGTAACATGTATTTTAGACCACAATACCAATGATTCTCCAACTTAAAGTCATCAAAGTGGAATGTAACATTGCCATTCTGTATCTGTACTGAGTCCAGAAGACTTGTTACCTTGCAAACATTGTCATCCTGATGCTGTCAGTGGTACTTTTTACCTTAATCATTGCCTCGTATGCTCACATTTCCAGAATTCTCTTGATGCAGTTGACCTGCTATGCAGAGCCACCAACTCTTCTGTGTCTGAAGAGAGTCAAGGGTTGGAAGAGACCTACATCTACATCGATACTCTGAAAATCACATTTAAGTGCCTGGCAGAGGGTTCATCGAACTACCTTCACAGTTCTCTATTATTCCAATTTCATGTAATGTGCATAAAGAACCAACACTTATATCTTTCCGTACAGGCTCTGATTTCCCTTATTTTATCATGGTGATCATTTCTCCCTATGTAGGTCGGTGTCAACAAAATATTTTTGCATTCCAAGGAGGAAGTTGGTGTTTGGAATTTCGTGAGAAGATTTCATCACAACAAAAAATGCCTTTGTTTTAATTATGTCCAGCCCAAATCCTGGATCATTTCAGTGACACTCTCTCCAATATTTCATGATAATACGAAACGTGCTGCCCTTCTTAGAATTTTTTCGATGTACTTAGTCAATCCTATCTGGTAAGGATCCCACGTCACGCAGCAGTATTCTACAAGGGGACAGGCAAGCGTAGTGTAGGCAGTCTCCTTAGTAGATGTGTTATATTTCCTAAGTGTCCTGCCAACAGAACCCAGTCTTTGGTTAACCTTCCCCACAACATTTCCTACATGTTCCTTCCAATTTAAGTTGTTCGTAATTGTAATTCCTAGGTATTATGTTGAATTTACGGACTTGTAGTACTCAAGGTACAAAATTAGATGACTGCTTTTTAAAGAACTCTTCTGTATTTTGTTACTCTTATGTTATGAACTGTAGATTAAAACTGAAGAAACTGCAAAAGGTGAGAATTTAAGGAGATGGAACCTGGATAAACTGACTAAACCAGAGGTTGTACAGAGTTTCAGGGAGAGCATAAGGGAACAATTGACAGGAATGGGGGAAAGAAATACAGTAGAAGAAGAATGGGTAGCTTTGAGGGATGAAGTAGTGAAGGCAGCAGAAGATCAAGTAGGTAAAAAGACGAGGGCTAGTAGAAATCCTTGGGTAACAGAAAAAATATTGAATTTAATTGATGAAAGGAGAAAATATAAAAATGCAGTAAATGAAGCAGGCAAAAAGGGATACAAACAACTCAAAAATGAGATCGACAGGAAGTGCAAAATGGCTAAGCAGGCATGGCTAGAGGACAAATGTAAGGATGTAGAGGCTTATCTCACTAGGGGTAAGGTAGATACTGCCTACAGGAAAATTAGAGAGACCTTTGGAGAAAAGAGAACCACTTGTATGAATATCAACAGCTCAGATGGAAACCCAGTTCTAAGCAAAGAAGGGAAAGCAGAAAGGTGGAAGGAGTATATAGAGGGTCTATACAAGGGCAATGTACTTGAGGACAATATTATGGAAATGGAAGAGGATGTAGATGAAGATGAAATGGGAGATATAATACTGTGTGAAGAGTTTGACAGAGCACTGAAAGACCTGAGTCGAAACAAGGCCCCGGGAGTAGACAACATTCCATTAGAACTACTGACAGCCTTGGGAGAGCCAGTCCTGACGAAACTCTACCATCTGGTGAGCAAGATGTATGAGACAGGCGAAATACCCTCAGACTTCAAGAAGAATATAATAATTCCAATCCCAAAGAAAACAGGTGTTGACAAAAGTGAAAATTACTGAACTATCAGTTTAATAAGTCACGGCTGCAAAATACTAACGCGGATTCTTTACAGACGAATGGAAAAACTAGTAGAAGCCGACCTCGGGGAAGATCAGTTTGGATTCTGTAGAAATGTTGGAACACATGAGGCAATACTGACCCAATGACTTATCTTAGAAGCTAGATTAAGAAAAGGCAAACCCACGTTTCTAGCATTTGTAGACTTGGAGAAAGCTTTTGACAATGTTGACTGGAATACGCTCCTTCAAATTTTGAAGGTGGCAGGGGTAAAATACAGAGATAGAAAGGCTATTTACAATTTGTACAGAAACCAGATGGCAGTTATGAGAGTCGAGGGACATGAAAGGGAAGCAGTGGTTGCGAAGGGAGTGAGACAGGGTTGTAGCCTCTCCCTGATGTTATTCAATCTGTATATTGAGCAAGCAGTAAAGGAAACAAAAGAAAAATTTGGAGTAGGTATTAAAATCCATGGAGAAGAAATAAACACTTTGAGGTTCGCTGATGACATTGTAATTCTGTCAGAGACAGCAAAGGACTTGGAAGAGCAGTTGAATGGAATGGACGGTGTCTTGAAAGGAGGATATAAGATGAACATCAACAAAAGCAAAACGAGGATAATGGAATGTAGTTGAATTAAGTTGGGTGATGCTGAGGGAATTAGATTAGGAAATGAGACACTTAAAGTAGTAAAGGAGTTTTGCTATTTGGGGAGCAAAATAACTGATGATGGTTGAAGTAGAGAGGATATAAAATGTAGACTGGCAATGGCAAGGAAAGCGTTTCTGAAGAAGAGAAATTTGTTAACATCGAGTATAGATTTAAGTGTCAGGAGGTCATTTCTGAAAGTATTTGTATGGAGTGTAGCCATGTATGGAAGTGAAACATGGATGATAAATAGTTTGGACAAGAAGAGAATAGAAGCTTTCAAAATGTGGTACTACAGAAGAATGCTGAAGATTTGATGGGTAGATCTTGGCCACAATAATGCGTTCACTATGCTGTTTGTAGTAGCTTACCCGCATTCCTATTTTCCTATTCATTATTAAACCTACTCCTGCATTACCCCTATTTGATTTTGTGTTTATAACCCTGTAGTCACCTGACCAGAAGTCTTGTTCCTCCTTCCCCCAAACTTCACTAATCCCCACTATATCTAACTTTAACCTATCCATTTCCCTTTTTAAATTTTCTAACCTACCTGTCCGATGAAGGGATCTGACATTCCACGCTCCGATCCATAGAACGCCAGTTTTCTTTCTGCTGATAACGACACCCTCTTGAGTAGTCCCCGCCCGGAGATCCGAATGGGGGACTATTTTACCTCCATTTCATATATCGTGAGGAAATTCAATATTCTGAGATCCACAGTGTCAAGTGTGTGCCAAAAATACCAAATTTCGGGCGTTACTTCTCAACACGGACAACGCAGTGGCCAACGGCTTTCACTTAATGACCAAGAGCGCCAGTGTTTGTGTAGAGTTGTCAGTGCTAACAGACGAGCAGCACTGTGTGAAATAACTGTAGAAATCAATATGGGATGTACAGTGAATGTATCTGTTGGAAAAGTGTGACAAAATTTGGTGTTACGGCATGCGGCAGCACACATCCAATGTGAATACCTTTGCTGTTATCACAGCATAGCCTGCAACACCTCTCTTGGGCTCATGACAATATCGGTTGGACTCTATATAAATAGAAAATTGTGGTTTTGTCATGTGAGTCCTGCTTTCAGTTGGTAGGAAATGATGGTGTGGTTGTAGTGTGGCACAGACCACATGAAGTCCTGGACCCAAGTTGTCAACAAGGCACTGTGCAAGTTAGTGGTGGCTCCATAATGGTGTGGGTTATGTCTACATGGAAGTGACTCTGTTGTCTGGGTTGTGGTTGTATTTGGCTACTTGGAGGCCATTTGCAGCCATTCATGAACTTCATGTTCCCAAACTATGATGGAATTTATAGACGACAATGCACTGTGTCACTGGACCATAATTGTTCGCACTTGGTTTGGGGAACATTCTGCACAATTCAAGTGAATGAACTTGACACCTGGATTGCTCGACGTGAATCCAGTTGAACATTTCTGGAACATAATTGAGAAGTCAGTTCATATAAAAAATCCTGGACTGGCAACACCTCCGCAATTATGGGTGGCTGTAGAGGCAGTGTGGCTCAGTATTTCTATAGGGGGAATTCCAATGACTTGTTGCCACATCAAGTTGTTCCACTATGCTGAGCAAAAAGGAGGTCCAACACAATAATTAAGAGGTATCACATGACTTTTGGCACCTCAGTGTATGTGGGTGTAACCGTCAACCAGAGTAGACTTGACCACCTATTGACAGAACATGTTGCTGAGCACAACGTGCTCAATTTCATTGGCTGCTTCACAACCCGTGCCATCTGGATCCTTTCCTCCAGCACCAGATTTTCGTAGATGGGAGTTATCCTTGCAATACATCTTTTGTTCCTATATATCTCTTTACCTCGATCTCCACTAACCCCTTGCACCCATACCCGCTTGCCCACAGTCTCCACTTCCTCTGTTCTGTCATCCCTCCCAGAACACTCCCCTCATGTAATTGTCATTGTGCAGTACACAAACTCATCTTTTCTGGTACCTGAGTGTCACATTGCTATCCAGCACACCTGCAACCTCTTCCTCCCACATGCCTATATCGTACTCTGGCTACCTCACCCACGCTTTCCGTATCCTCCCACCAAACCCCCTGCCTCGTTTCTCACCTGACCCACTGCACTCAGTACAACCCTTCACCCCAATCTTCATGCTAAACTGCAGACCTGGCATTGTTTATTCTGCTGGCATAATGTAGCTGTTCCGGTGTGTGTGTGTGTGTGTGTGTGTGTGTGTGTGTGTGTGTGTGTGTGTGTGTGTGTGTGTGTGTGTGCGCGCGTGCGTGCGTGCGTGCGTGCGTGTGCGCGCACGCTCTAGTTATACAAGTAATCTGTCCAAAAGCTAACAAAGTTTTCAATCTCGTTTGTGTACCAGCAACTCAATGCCTCTACTATAAATTGAATTGTAAACTCTTCCCTAAAGTACGTAATTTTTCTATTATAATTAGTTCCTTATAGCATAGAATTTACTTGTGGAACTAACTGTGGGCAGTAATCACTCTTTGTGCCACAATTTTTTGCTTTTTCTTGGTTGGTTAATTTTTTATGCAGTCCTTCATAATAAATTTTGGTGTTAGTACTAAAAATAAGGTTGAATTGAATTGAATTTTATTTGATCCTGTAAGATTACATTGTGTACAGTAAATGTACGTGTAATATAGGACATGTCAAAGTATTAACATTCTTCATAACTTATTTTTCTTCACCTTTAGCTTACATTTTTACATCACTGATAATGAGTAACAATATATAAAAATTTAGTGGCATAAGTATTCTGCAACACTGTAAAACTCTTTTTCAATGAGATAGTCTTTAAGTTTCTTTGGAAAGTCATTGTGAAGTACACTATCTTGCAGGTTTTTGGGCAGACTTCTTAGTAGTCTGATACCAGAGTACTGGGGTCCTTTTTCTAGCATTGCCAGTCGGTGGAGTATGCTCTGTACTTCATTCTTCTTTCTTGTATTGTGGGTGTGAACACTAGCATTTGTAATCCAGTTCTCACTACCTTTTGTGATGTACATTATTGTTTTGTACATATACAACGATGAAAAAGTTAAGATATCTAAATTCTTGAAAAAGTTTCTGCATGTTTCAGAGGTCTTTCATCTTAAAATGGTCCTAATTGCTTTTTTTTGTAATGTGAACACTCGTTTTGTCTCTTGTTTGTTTGAGTTTCCCCACACAGTCACTCCATACTGTAAGCATGGTTCGAAAAGTCCATGATACACTGTACACAGAAGGTTCTTGTCTGAATACTGTGATAGCCGCATCATTAAGAATATGACAGAGCTCAGTTTCTTACAGCATTATTAATATGTTTTTTCCATTTCAGTTCATTATCCACAAGAATACCTAAGAATCTAGCAGATTCTACTTCTTCCAGCCTTGTCCCATCAACCTCTAAATCCATGTCTACAGCCTTTTCCTTGTTTTTAAACACTGCATACATAGTCTTTTTTAGATTTATAACCAGTTCATTTTCCAACAGCCATTGGGCTGTGACATTTGCAGATATGTATGCTCTTCTCTCAAGCTGTTCCATATTTTGGTCACTATTTAGTATTGTCATGTCATCAGCATACAATATTTTCTTTTCTTCCTCCTCAACACCTATATCATTAACAAATACATTAAATAACAATGGCCCCATTACCGAACCCTGGGGCACTCCATATTTGATGGATTTGGTTTCTGATTGGTACGAGTTTCCTAATGATACATACTGCACAAGTATGATTTTATCCATTCACCTGGTTGCCCCCAAATGCCATAGTTGCTTAATTTTTGTATCAGCATTTCATGGTCAATGGTGTCAAATGCCTTTGAAAGATCCAGAAACATTGCAGAGACAACCTTTTTCTCATCTAAGGACTGTAAAATGTATTCTGATAGACTGACAATTGCTGATTCTGTAGATTTACCCTTTCTGAAACCATCTTGTGAGGGCATGAGAATGTTACGTTTGTCCAAATAGTTAACTAATCTGGTATACATAAGCATTTCTAGGATTTTTGAGAAACCTGATATCAGTGAAACTGGTCTGTAGTTGTTGGGATCATCCTTACACCCTTTCTTGTACACTGGCACTACCTTCGTTATCTTCAATTTTTCTGGAAAAATTGCATCTCTGAAAGAACAGTTTGCTATGTTCAGCAGTGGTGTTATTATCTCCTCACATACCAGCTTTATTAAATGATTTGATATTTCATCATCACCAGCTGATTTCTTGGACTTCAGTTTCTGTATAGTTTTCCGCAATTCATCTTCCATGACTGGTCTTAAGAACATAGTACTGCATGATCCTTTTGGTACCTTAATACTCTTCTGTTTCTGAGTATTTCTTTCCAATTTTAGGTTTTCTACTACACTGATATAGTTATTATTCAGTATGTTTGCTATTTCCATACCATCTGTGACCACTGTGTTGTCTATTTTAATTGACTTAATACCTTCTTCTTTGTTTGACTCATCTTTTTCCTTTCTTTAAGCATTGATTGCATTCCAAGCTGCCTTTGCCTTGTTTTTTGAGTTCGCTATAGTGGTGTCAATTGCTCTTGCTTTCGCTTCTCTTATTGTTTTTCAATACTTCTTTTTTAACATTTTATATTTTTCAGCTTCGCCCATCCGTCTCACGTCCTGAAACTTCCTTCGCTGTTCTAGTATTTCACTGGTAATCCACTGTGTTTGATCTTGCTGCCTTTCTTGTCTCTTTACTTTGGGAAATGCTACATTAAAATGGTATTTAATTGTTGAAATAAATGCATCATATTTTTCATTTACACTCTGGGCCTCTAGGGTTTCATTCCAGGTTTCCTTACTTAACATTGTTCTAAAGATGTTGATATTTTGTTCACTGATGATCCTAATTTCTTTGGTTGTTTGTTTTGGTTCTGATACTGTGTCATTACTTCTGTTAAAACTGATTAGTTGTCCATGATGATCAGATATTTCTGTCTGAACTACATGTGACTCATAGTTACACATATTAGTAATTATGTTGTCAATAATTGTCTCACTTTGTGAAGTCACTCTTGTTGGTGCAGTTATTGTCACTTTCATGTTATGCTGTATTAACAATTCTTCAAAATCCTGTCTTATTTTTGTGTCTTTTCCCATGTCAATGTTGAAGTCTCCACATATAATAAGATTTCTCTTCATATTCATTCTCATTAAGCTAGCAATTTTTTTAGAAAGATGCTAATATTGCCACATGGTGACCTGTACACACAAAACACTCTAAAATCCTCTGCCACTATACCAATAACTTCAAAGTCTTTTTCTCTAGCTATGGGAAATGTAGCAGCTTCACTGTTTACATTCTTTGATAGAGTACCTGTTTTAATATATATACAAACGCCACCACCCTTATATTTAGATCTGCAGAAGTAACTAGCTAGTTTGTAGTCCTTTATTGCCACATTATGTATTTTACTTTCAGTTAGTCCATGTTCACTTATGCATAATATGTCTGGTCTTACTTCACTCAGGAGTACTTCTGCTTCTAATTTTTTGTTACCAAAGTATTGAATATTTTGATGAAGTACTTTTATGTAATTTTTCTTTTGTTGATTTACATGTTGTGAGCTGTATTCTGGGGCAAATTCTTTAGTATCGTCTTTTTTTGTATGGTGCTTATATTTTTCTTTTCCAGCTGGAGTGTATGATTTTTCACCCCCTTCAGGCCATATTAGTTTCCCTTGTATCTAATGATTTTGCAGACATCTGCAAACATTCTGCTGAACGTTACAGACCCCAGTCTATTTAAATGCAAGCCATCCTTCGCTAGTGAGTTTTCACATAGGAATTTGTTTGGGTCTATAAAAATTGCCCCAAGACGATCATATTGTTCTTTAAGAGCACAGTTTATTTTGGCGATATATTTTTCACTCTCCGACCTTCTGTTTATGATTCCGCTAAGTATCAGACGAGATCCTGCATACATATTTCTTGCAGAACAAATCATGTTTCTTGTTTCGCTTGCCATTTCTTCCTCACTGCTGCTCCTTAACTAATTCGTTCCAACATGTATAAACACCCCATTATAGTTATGTCTGGTTTCAGAATCTGGTTCTGTAGTATCTTGTCTTGCATTTACCATATTTTTAAAATGTTTACTGAGTTGATGCGTTCTAATACCAGGTCATACGTCGATCTTGCAATTGGGGACAGCGATATTCTTCAGCAGCGAATCGCCAATTATTAAAAAGTCATTTTACTTTTGTTGCGTATCTGTCGCCTTGTTTTTCCTTTTGCTGTATGTCACCACCTTCCATTTATATTCATCTTCCGGTTTTTGGCTTACTGAGTTTACCAAGACAGGTGGCTGTAGGATGATTTTGTAATGGGAGCAGTTTACTATGTGAGGCTTGGAAAATGTTTGGCAGTGCATTACAGTTGTAGCAAGTATGTTGTGTGGCTACATAATATGAAACTGAATGCATCAATGGAATAAAAATGTATGCGACAGATCCCAGTTGCAGTATCATAATAGTGCCATAGAGCACTACAGTTGTGTTTTTATTTTATATGGTTAGATTTGGTTGTAGCATTAATAGGAAGTAAGTTGAGTGCAGACTTTGGTTTTCTGGAAAATGAATGTACACTTTGTCTTTGGAGGGACTTTCCAGAAAGTTTTTCTGAAAACTTGATATAAAAGGGACTAGACTATTTACTACAAGTACACAGTTTTTATGTCCTGGTATCTGCAGAGGTACACTAGAAATTGCCAGAGAAAACCTTCTTTTCATATCGTTTCCGGCAAATGCTTTAACTGGCAAAATTAATGTATTTTCATGAAATGAATATGAGTTCTAGTACTGCCACAAAATGCAGAAAAATAATTAAATTCGTGAGTATCTATATAAATAATCAGGTAAAATGGAAGGGGTATATTGTCAGTAGCTGGTAAAACCTTGTCACATTTTATCAGATCATCTGTTTTTCACTGTGTCGATGGTGGTACAAACCGTTGTAATATTCCTGACACTCATTCTTTGCTGTCCTATCAGTTAATATTATGGTTGCTGCTTTGTGTGTATTGAAGATGTGAGGAATTTTTACACTAGTTACTGTTCAGAGCTTGTGGAGCTGCTGTTCCTGGACTCTCATTTCTCTCTTCACCTTGTAATGAAATTTTGCATATGAAAGACTGTTGCACTAGAAGGAAAAAGTTCCCAGAAAGCCCACCGCAAATTATCAAAACGATCGTGAACTTGAAAAAGTCAGTGAACTGAAAATGAATAGCGTTTTTTCAAATAATGTCAACAACAAACACAGATCATCAGGGAAAAAGAGTAGTGTACTATTACTAACAGACAGTCATGGCAGGAATCTATCCACCATGCTCCGTGAGAAAAATCGCGACATAGCAGTGACTAGTGTAGTGAAACCGGGAGCGGGATGTAAAAATGTTGTAGACATTAACTCTCAGACGTAATTAATGCAAGAAAATGACTTTATCGTCTGTATAATGGGTTCAAACGATGTGGCAAAAAATGAAGCAGAGGTTTGCGTGAAAACGCTACAGAATTTTTTACAAGCTAATAAATGCAGAAACACAGTAGTTGCCACACTTCCTCATAGGCATGATCTGATTTATAGTTCGTGTGTAAACAAAGAAATTCGGAAAACAAACATTAAAATAAGGAAACTGTGTTCTCAATACACTAAGTGCGATGTACTGGATATAAGCAAGCTGCATGGAAATCTGCACACGAAGCATGGAATGCATTTGAACTATGAAGGGAAAAGATTTGTTTGCGATCGAGTTAGTGAAATAATCAAAGAAAGACTTGTAAGGGATAGAACAATTTATCAGCTTCCTGAACATCCTTCCAACAGCGAGGAAAACAAAATAAAGAAGAAAGAAGAACGAAAATACAACACTGCTGACGTTCCTAATTTAAACTAGAGGTATGTGATGCTGTAAATATGATTCCCAATTACCAAATCGTGAATACGCCCGAACTAAAAATTTATCACCATAATGTGCAATCCCTGCGTAATAAGATCGATGAAATTAACATTCTATTAACACATGAACTTAATGATATCTCAGTGTTATGCATTTCTGAGCACTGGCTTAACCCAGAATTAATCCAGAATACGAAAATAAACAAATTTGTCTTGGCTGCTTACTACTGCAGGAAAAACAGCAAGCAGGGTGGGGTAGCAATTTACACAAAGGATAATGTAGATTTTATTACACTACCTGACTTAACTAGGGCAAATGTCGAAAAGGATTATGAAATTGCAGCTATAAAAATTACTCAGTTCAACCTGGTTATTGCTACAGTTTACCGATCACCGTCCGGGAATTTTGAACTTTTCTTAAACAAAATGGAGTCATTGCTAAATAAAGTAAATAAAATGGATTGTGAATTGATAATCTGTGGTGACTTAAATATTGACTTCCTCACGAATAGTGGAAATAGGGAGACCATTTTGAACCTTGCAACGTCCTATAATTTAAAGGCTGAAGTAAAAGCAGCTACCCGAGTATCAGAAACTTGTCAAACAGCTCTTAATCAGTTTCTAGTCAAGAAGAGTTTACACAACACCTCACTAAAAATTTTCAATGCAGGTTTTAGTGATCATCTTGCTCAAATATTAAGCATAAAAGTACAAGGCAGTATTATTAACAACATGTCTTTTAGAACAGCAATTCGAAGCTATAATCAGCATAATGTGAACTACTTCAACAACTTATTACTGAAAGAAAAATGGCTAGGAGTGTACAAAATGAACGATATAAATGAAAAATTCAACACTTTGTAACCTCCCCACCGAAATTTTTAAAGTAAATGAATGACAATACTTAATACAAATGGGAGCCGAGTGTAACCTCCCCAGCAAAATTTAAAGGAATGACAATATTATTTAGAAATCCTAATGGACATTGCGCTAAGTGTAACCTCGCCACAATGAAATCTACTGACAATGACAATTAAACAAAGATTAGCAATCTGACTCAAATATAAATTCCTCACAAAAAATTAAAGTCCATTCAGTGATAAGAAAATTCAATTAAACAGAAATATCGGTCTTTGGCCCTGTGCAAAACAATCAGAATTAAATTCTTACCTCAGTATAACTGGATGTCAAATATCTGCTCGTATCTTTGCGCACGGCTTGGAGGAACTGCATTGTAAATAATAATATTCCTTTTTTCTGTGATTTTACTGAAAATTTTCTTTAAAAGAAGTGGAATGAAATGGGAAGTGCAACGAAATCTTTAGTTCCATAAAAATTAAATTTTTTGAAAAAATGCTTTTGAAACAAAAATTATTATTGGGGCACTTGTTGGAGAATAATTACAATAAATAAATTTTTACATTATCTAATGATTATATTAATTAACAGTATACCTCATTCAGCATCTTGACCAGTGTTGCCGACCGCCTACATCACACAACCGCACTGGGCTGCTACTACTGACCGACCGCTCTGCATGACGACTATTAGCGTACTGCACTACATGACGACTAGTAGCGAACAGCACTGCACGACTACTACTGACTGACTGCATGCAACTAAACCGAGCTACAGACTGCCACGACTACAGACAGAGTACTGCTCTGCATAGCGACAACTAGCGAACTGCTCGCAACACTCGCGCGGTCAAGCGCAGACCCTCTGGTCAGAGATGCTGCAATGCCTCGCCATCGCTGCTGCGTTACATACATGTTTCATAACCCTCCACTGGGGGGGCAAAAATTTGGCAGCGATGGTGAGTCATTTGGACTTGCCAATCGCGGCAAAATTTTTTCCTAATTAATAAACTTCTACAATTTACAGAATATTTAGATGTAGTACATAAAGTAAATGTTGTGCACACGCACTAAGTACAAAATATATCAGACAAAGACAAAATGTGAGTACAAAACATAGTAACAAATCAGAAAAAAGTATGTACAAATTATTTGACAGATAACAAAGTGCACAGGCACTGAAAAAATTCTTTAGCATATTCAGAACAAATGAACAGACTGGCAAAAAATATTATGTTGACAAGTGACATGAGTGCACATGCACTGGAGTTGAGAACATATCAGTAAATGATGGAATGTATATACAATTAGTAACAAATGACATAAGTGCATACGCATTGAAGTATTGAATATACAGAATAGTACAAATCATATTGAAAAATGAGAAAAGTGCACATGCACTGAAGTTCAGTAGAAAACATATTAACACCTATCATAAGTGCACATGCACTGTAATTCAGAACATATTATTAAAATAAAAAATGTATATACAATATAAAAGACAAGAGTGTACATATACTGTACTTCAGAACAAATCGAAAAAAATGTCTTTAGCATTTTCGCAATAAATAAACATAATGGCAAAAAAATCATGTCCAAAGTGCACACGCACTGAAGAAATGTCTTTAGCATTTTCACAACAAATAAACATAATGGCAAAACATCATGTCGACCAGTGCCATAAGTGTACTCACACTGGAGTTCAGCAAATCGAAAAAGAATGTATAACCCACGAACATAAATGATGTTACCAAAAAAAATGATTTTCTTTATGTGACAAGAATTAGGATAGGAAAGGGAAGGATTGCATCATGGTTGTAGCACTTTAGATTGCACACAGCTGTTCTGAAAGTCCAACACCAAGTGACACAACTTGAAGATCTTTTCCCATCAGAATTTATCAGTGTAGCCAAGACACTGAACTGTCGTAGTAATGTTCCACGTTTTCATTTTGGCAGTACATTAGGTATACCAAACAGTGGGACCATAATAACGTCTTCATCGCTCACGGTGGTGGACAGCATGTCGTGTCAACACCACGCTCTTACAAGGCACACCAATGTAGAATTAGTGCAAAACCAAATATAGTGCTCCATGATCACTGGGATAAACAGGACATATGGACATTGCAGTAATTCAGGGTAGTTAACTCATGAGGTGAAGGACATCAAGTCACATAATATTGACAATTACAGACTTAATTAGTAGTTTGTGGCATTCATAGCCCAGTTATTGAACATTTCTGTACCAAGTATGTAGTATTACAGAAAAATGTTCATTAATTGTTTTACATGGAATCAGTAGCCTTCTTTTCCTAGTTACAAAGCATTATGAAATAATCGCATTCTTTTCCAGTTACAAAATACAGCATAATTAATTAATCATTTGTCTTCCAATAGTAATAATCATTAGCTTTTTCCTAACCACAAAGCAGTATGAAACAATAGCATAGTTAATTAATTATGTGTCATTCCAATCTAGTAAGAATCATTAGCCTTCTTCTAATTACAAAGCATTATTAAACAGTCACATTCATTTCCAATAACAAAGTATGGCATCGTTAATTAATAATTTGTCATTTCAATAGTAATAATCATTAGCCTTCTCCTGATTACAAAGCATTATGAAACAATCACATTCTTTTCCAGTTACAGAGAATAATTAAGAATCATTAACCTTCTCCTAATTACAGTTAATTAATCATTTGTCATTCCAATATAGTAAGAATCATTAGCCTTCTTCTAATTACAAAGCATTATTAAACAGTAATTAAGATTCATTAGCCTTCTAATTACAAAGCATAGCATCATTTGTCATTTCAATATAGTAAGAATCATATTCTTTTCCGGTTACAAAGTATAGCATAGTTAATTAATTATGTGTCAGTTAATTAATCATTTGTCATTTCAATAATAATCATTAGCCTTTTCCTAATTACAAAGCATTATGAAACAGTCACATTCATTTCCAATAACAGAGTATGAACATTGAAAACAAGAGCTAATTAATGGCATAATTAATAACATAATTCGTTGATTGACATTAATTATTGGCACTCAGTGGCCAGCAAGTATTGAATAGAACAAAACATAGTTCATCATTCAGTATTACTCAGATCATTACGAAGTCATTATTAAAAATCAGTTAATTACAGTCATAGAATTAATAATCATGGGCATTATAAGTAGTCTCATTACAATAAACAGTGTTCCTCATTCAGTAGTATTCAGATCATTACAAAGTCATTATTAAAATCAGTTAATTACAGTCATAGCATTAATAATCATGAGCATTATAGGTAGTCTCATTACAATAACAGTGGCAGTTATTAGCTAGTGACAAAGCATTATCTTAAATATATACTTTTCTTGTCTCATTAAGAAGTCATTACTCAAGCGACATACTATTCAGAACTAATCAGTATTATTCAGAATTATCATAAACTAGTGACATTATGTGGGACTGGTAATACATTTTTTTTTTTTTGTTAGCAATGCATTGCGTTGGGATCGATAATTAATTGCTGAGGCATAATACTATTTGCTTTTGACCTATTGCTGCAAATGAGGATAGGTAACGTCATTCGTCATGAATCAGCTGTAGCATGGTTATGTAACAAAGCAGTATATGTGATCACATTTATAAATGATAGACACAAATGGGTAAAAAAAAAATAAAAATGCAAGTACTAGAACAGGTATAATAAGTAACAGGTTTAGCAAGTATCATGAAAAATTTCTCCTGAAAAAAAAATACAAAATGGATTATTGACCTGAAAGAAGAAACGCACACTATGCTGAAAAGTAGTGAACTTCGAATTAACAGGTAGTGAAATGTGTATAAAAATGTGTTCCATAGCTGTCCTTTCCAAAACTTTCCGTCATTCTACTATGCAATATAACACCTGCTGTCAAAACAAACTGCAACAAATACTTAAATAACTACGTAGCATAAATACCTAACTTCAGCATTATCCTCATCGGTAAATAAAAAACTTCATTATCCATCACTTCATTATCCATATTATCATAACTTCATTATTATCATCACCTGTAAAGAAAAACTTCATTATTCATAACAGCATATCCTTCATCATTATTCATCAGTATTCATTATCATCTGCAAAAAATCACTTCATTACTCATTATACAACTATTCCTTATCTCTAGCATATTTCATCACTAAAACTAAGATGTGTAGTTCTCTCTGACAGCCTGTATCAATCACCTAGTATTCTGAAAGAAAAAATTAGTTAAGACTGCTATTCTGTGATGAGTATTGTATATTCTTGTTAATGCCTGCCAATCCTGATCCATTTACTCTTCCTCATAAAGTTATTGCATCTTCTTTCGTTTATTCCGTAGGTGAAATTCCCATTTATGATAAATTTATTTCTTAGAATCATCATTCCTTTCTGAAATTGATGAACAAAGGTTAATGTCTTGCATTTAAATCATATACCCACTAGATAATGACTAGTTAATGGTGACACAATTAAGCATACAGCATAACATGACAGAAAACGTAATATGTCAAAGACATTGACAGTGTTCAAAGCTAAAAATGTACAGAGAATATCACAATGCAGCAGCAAAAAATGCAAAACAGTCGCGATGTTGAGATGTCATAAGGCAAAAAAAAAATGTCAAAGTCAACTGGTGTGTGTTATATCCTAACTATTTCACAGTGCATATAAACAAAACTGGAATACAATCGTACATAAAAAAGACAAAATGTGACGTTCGTTGTGTTCAGCTTGTATGTAGTGTAGTTCATCGAGGCGAGAATTAAAGACTTTAATGGAGAGAGAATTTGATAAAATTAATACGTCATTACATAGAATTGCATAATTATTCATAAAATACGTAAGTTCATCTGGAAAAATATGCACGGTCTGATGTGTAACAACAAGAAAAGCGACCTGCTAACCTTACCTTGCCGGGCACTTGCCAAGAAAAAATACGATAGTCATCAGTAATTAGTCAGGTGAAATAATTGCATTAGTAAATGGCATCATAGTGTGTTGAATCATACAGTGGTTTCACTCAATAAACGGTTTAATGTTTGAGATATGGTGATTGCCTTTCGATTTTCTGGTTCTCAAAGTTTCGACGTGTACAACATTGGGGTGAGGGATGCTGCGAATCCGATATGGACCTGCGTATAGAAGTTCAAATTTACTGCACTTACCTTTTAATTTACTGGATAAATAGTGCGTACGTATTAATATCTTCTGTCCAACGTGAAAGTCGCGGCGTGTACAAACCTGTTTTTGCTGTCTTCTCCGGCACGTTTGATGTTGTTCAGCGCAATGTTAATTATTTCGTGGTGTCGTAGGCGCCGACTTTTGGGGAATTCTACTAATTCTTTAATTTTGTTTGGTGGTTCCACGTTTTTCAGTATAACAGACGGAGATAGCATAGTGGATTCATTTGGAATGGAATTAATTACATCTTGGAATGAGAGTATGTGTGTATCCCAATCAATATGTCTTTTGTGGCAGTATATTCTACACAGTTTACCAATTTCTTTCATTAATCTTTCACAGGGGTTCGAAGAAGCATGGTACTTGGATATATAGATCGGAGAAATGTTTCTGGCTCGTAACATGCGTGTCCATACGCTACTACGAAATTGAGATCCATTGTCAGAAATTACTTTCATCACATGCCCTACATGAAATAGAAAATGTTTTACAAATGCCTTCGAAACAGTTTTAGCAGTAGCTTTGCGTAACAGAGTGAAAGTAACAAATTTTGAAGTGAGCTCAACAGCGACAAAGATGTAGCAAAAACCTCTGTTAGTTCTGGGAATCGGACCAAAAATGTCTACAGCGGCCATATGTCTTAATTTAACAGGTATAATGGGATATAATGGAGGAATATGTGAAGTGGTGTCTGATTTAGCTTTCTGGCAAATTTTACAAGACGCTAAAACTCGTCGAATACGTTTCTCCATGTTAGAAAAATAACAGTTCTGTCTCAGTATAAGAAAACATTTTCGTGCTCCGTAATGTGCGTAGCTTAAATGAGTGTACCAGATTAATTTGTTGACCAGTTCGTCAGGAATGCATAATAACCAATTGTTGCTGTCAGGATGAGAGCGGCGAAACAGAACGTCATTGCGTACAGTGTAATGGTTTCTAATCGTAACATTATTCCTATCTTGCCAAAGGTGTTTAATTTCTTTCCACACATTGTCTTTATTTTGCTCTTGTGCTATGTCCTGTAATGACGATGAAATAAAGTTTTCAAATGCAACTTGCTGAATGTACATGACACTGAAATTTGTTTTGCAGAAGTTGGTTGCTACGTCTTGCTGATTGTTGCCGAGAGAACGCGATAGTGCATCTGCTATAATATTTTGTGTGCCGGGGATGTGGACAATCGTAAAATTAAATTCCTGTAAATAAAGTTTCCATCTACTTAACCTGTCGTGAGTAAATTTAGCTGAAAGCAAAAATTGTATCGCTCTGTGGTCTGTGTAGACGGTGGTATGTCTGCCATAAAGAAAGTGCCGAAATCTCGTAAAAGCCCATACAACACATAATGTTTCCAATTCTGTAACGGAGTAATTTCGTTCAGCAGGTGACAGAATGCGGCTTGCAAATGCGATGTTTTTAATTACTGTAGAGCCATCTTCTTCAATTTTCTGGAAAATGTGTACGCCTAAAGCGGTGTTGGAACTGTCGGTGGCAATAGAAAAATTTCTAGTAAGATCTGGGTGCGACAAAAGTGGTGCATTCAACAAAGCATGTTTCAGGTTCATGAATTCAGAATGTGCTTGCTTATCCCAAGACCAAATAGTGTTTTTACCTGTTAATTGGCATAGTCTAGGCGTGTCTAAAGCAGAATGGTGAATAAATTTACGAAAAAAGTTAATTAAGCCCAAAAAACTGCGTAATTGCTTCTTCGTCGTAGGAACAGTAATGTCACGTAGAGCTTGAAGTTTTTCCGAGTCAGGTGCAATGCCTTCTGCTGAAATTACGTGTCCAAGAAATTTTATGGAAGTTTTGCCAAAATGCGATTTACTGAGGTTAACTGTAAGTCCTTGTGCATGGAAAGTTTGTAACAGTTGTTCAAGAATCAGATTGTGTTCAGACCAGTTAGCTTCTGCGATAAGAATGTCGTCTACGTACGTCGTAATTCTGTCTTTAAGTACTGTCGGAAGTATTGTGTTCAAACCGCGAATAAAAGCTGCAGAAGAAATAGTTAAGCCGAACGGTAATTTGCAAAATTGATAACAGTCGCCGAAACAGAGAAAAGCTGTATATTTTCTGCAATTTGGATGAAGTTGAATTTGCCAAAATCCCGATTTCAAATCTAATGTAGAATAAATAGCTGTACCGTGAAATTTCTGTAGAAGTTCCTCTAATGTCTGTGGTCGATCTGTTTCATTAATAATAATGTCATTAATGTGACGTGAATCAAGTACAAGGCGAAGTGAGCCATCTTTTTTCTTAACAATATGTAGCGGGTTTATGTACGGACTAACTGCCGGTTCTATAATTCCTTGGTCAAGCATATCCTGCAATTCCTTTTTAACCTGTTCTCTGTGAATATATGGGATGGGATAATGCTTTGCTTTAAATGTGTCGTGCGGTTTGACTTGAAATTCATACATAAAGCCGGACATAGTACCAGGAATGTTGTCAAAAACTGGAGCTTGCTGTAAAAGAATTTTGTGTAATTGCGTTCGTTCGTCGTCTGTAGTTGCACTGCTCTCTTTAACCTTATCAGAAATCAACTGCATAACGTCGTAGTCAGCTTCGTCTGGAGTATTATAATTGTGTACGTACGTATCCGTGAACAATGTGGGATTACAGTCTATGTCACGTGTTGCGGAAATGACCTCTGTGCAGTTAATTGTTTGCTCTTCCGCAGATAGTGAGTGCTGAAATTCTAAAGCAAGTTGTACATTTTCATCCTTTAACATTAAATAAGAATTCTGAAAATCAATAACTGCGTCGTGTTGTACCAGAAAATTCGTACCTAAAATAACGTCTGTTGTCAATAAAGGAACAATCCAAAAATTAGAGTGAAAAGTATGACCTGCAATACAAAATGATAAATGCGTCTGTAATTTAACGTCTACTCCTTTACCCGATACTGCTCCCTTCACTTTTGTTTTGCCTAAAGGTAATGTCGGATGGTATTCTCTTTGTTGCACTCATTAAAAGTCTCCTCATTTATTACTGATATAGGTGATCCGGAATCAATTACTGCTGAGAATTTCGATGAACCAACTTTAATTTCGATGACAGGATGTGAAATAGTTTTCTGAACAAATGGTCTTTCCTGCAAAAGAGTGTCTCGTATGTCGTCAAAAGTAATTACATTTTCGTGAACTACATTTTGCGTGTCAAAGGTAGTGCTTGTGTTACTGGAAGATGCGACTTGTACAGTATCTAGTCAGATTCTATCTGACGTGTTATTATTATTAGGAGGATTCTGTGGCATTTCTACTATTTGAACTGTTCTATTACTTCTTCCAGACGTGTTACGCTCTGGATGGTACCTACTGTCGGGTTCATTCATGAGAATATGTTCTTGCGTATGATTTTGCTGTTGGTGAGACCGACTGTTATTATATGTACGCTGGTAATTGTGCTCATCGTTTTTACGTCTGTCGTAATAGTCATTCCTATACGGTGTATTGCGATGGGAATTGAAATACTGTCTTCTTTGTACATAGTTGTTTCTCTGCTCCCGTGCGTTACTATTTGTTGGACCAGGGGCTATACGTCCACGCGGCGAAACATTAAAGCCTGGTTGACCTTGTGTATTCCATTGTCGGTTAGGTATGCTAACCGGCTGGTTTTGATGTTGTTGTTGTGAAATACCTCTATTGTTACTAAAGTGTTGTTCCTGTTGCTGAAAATTTTGACGGTATTGATAATTAGAATTTTGCCTGTTATTAAAGTTTTGGTAGTTGTCGTTCCTAAAGCGTCTGTTATCTTTCCGATTGAAATTACGTCCCTGATCATAATTGCTGTACGTTTGTTGACCTTGGTTATTATACGAAAAGTTTTTGTTTACAAAAGAATAATCAGATTGTTGTACTTCCAAGAGCTGTAACAAATCTCTGAATGCTGAAATGTTTTCTTTTTGCTGGCCCGTTAGAAGTGACACTCGTAATGACCGTGGTAATTTAGAGATGCATAATTGTATAAGTGCGGATTCACTGTACGGTTCACTCAGGTATTGGTTTTGTTGTACCATGCGCTCAAAAAATTGCGTCACACTGGGAAAATTTGAGTTCTCGTAATTTGGCAAACTAATTAACTGATCTTTAATTCCGCGCTGTGTCGTCTTCGACCAGTACGCTGACAGAAACGCATTCTGAAATTCCTCTACCGAGTAACACTGTCTCGCGATCGGTCTCATACGAGTTGCCGGTTCGCCTTCCAAAAAACTGCAAATAAATTCAAGTTTATGCGTAACAGGCCAAGTCGGTGGAAGAGCAAAGCTAAATTGTTGAATCTAATCCAGTGGGTGAATCTGCGTTCTATCGTTTTTAAAAACTTTAAACTTTCTCACTGACAGAAAATGTTTGTAATCGAAATTATCATCTCTGTGTGATGGAACAGGTTCAGGATCGTAAGAGAATCTACTGAACTGTGGTTGATCGGAATCTAAGTCCCGTACTCTCTGTAGATTACCCAAATTATACGCGCTGCGTGAGTCTGACACATGTTCATAAAGTGGCGTCTGTTGTGGTATGTTATTAACTGAAATGTTCTTCATCTCTGTTACTTCTTGTTGTAAATTTGACAACTTCCTACGTAACGTGTTGTTAGATGAATCGATCTCATTAATTGTCTGCTGTAAATTTTGAAATTCAGGTGTTTGGTTAAATGAAACCGGTGCAGTATCGTCTGATTTATTGTCATTAGTATTTTCGATAACATCAATACGACTGGCCAATTCATCACATTTTTCAGTCAGTATTTTAACCTGATCATCGGTTTTAGAATCAGACGCATTAATCTGTTTTTGCAACTTACGCGTAGTTTCGCTCAGTTTTTTAACATCAGCTTTGATGACATCGCAATCCTGTGTTAGTGCTAATTGTTCGAATCTGTCTGTCACTGTTTGAATATTTACTGTGTGTGTATCTGTTTTTGATTTAAGATCAGAAATTTCATCTCGTAATTCCGCGTTCAACTGTTCTATGGTATTAATTTTGTCGGACACTGTAGTAACATTATTGTCTACATACGTCTTCGCTTTCGCGAACATTTTACGTTTGTCTTCTTGTCTTTGTGCAGTGATTGTTTCCATGACTTGTAGTTTTATTTTGTTTTGATCCTGAATAAATTTACGGAACCGCGTATCACTGTTTTGTATGTGAAGATTAAAGCGTTCGTCAATCTGAGTGTTCTGTTGTTCGAATTTCGCGTCGATCTTTTCATCCATTGTGCGCGAAAGTTCTGCTGTCATTGCTTTAAACTCGTCCCGTAGTTGTGTAGCTTTTTCAGAGCACTGTTTAGCGACTCCGCTAATTTCGTCTCTGAGTGTTTCTGTTGCGGCTGTTTGCATTTCCCTTAATTCTTGCGCAACAGACTATTTCTTCGCTATTTTTTCGTGAACAAGCCTCAATTTCCATGCGCAACTGTTCCTTAGTGTCATGGCACTGCGCGGCAACGGCTCTAATTTGTTCACTGAGCTGTCTGGAATTGTCGTCTAATTTTTCATTCTGTTGTCTGACCTGTTCACTAAGTTGTTTGAGATTTTCGTCATTATTGTCAAGTTTCTCATTTAAGTGTTTGTTATCTTCCCTAAGTTGTTTGACCTGTTCATTAAGTTGTTGTTTGAGATTTTCGTTATCTTGTTTGCTGTCCTCCCTCTGTTGTCTGACCTGGTCACTAAGTTGTCTAAAATTTTCGTTCTGTTCACTAAATTGTTGTTGTAGCAATCTTGCCATAATTTGTTCAAAGCCAAAGTTAGCGTTTATACTCTCTGTGCTGTTTAGTGGTGGATCTGGAACTTCCTCGCTTACTGTAACTATTTGGTTATTCTGAGATTTAGAAAAAGGTTTGTCAGTCGGATGTACACTGTCACACATTATTTCGGAATTAAATAAATCCGTCCTACTTTCAGTACACTGTTCATTTTCACTATACAAATTTGTCTGTACGTTACTTGAATTTTCCAAATCGGGTGTGTTAAGCTCGGCAGCGCTCATTACAATAGAGCGTTCTGCGTCATCAATTGTCGTCAAATTAACAGACGAGACAATTGAGTTCGTTTGTTCATTATCAAGGTAAAAGTCATCACTAGTGGTTGGGATGCACTGATTGTTAGTGAACGCAGGATTGTCATCATTACACTGCGTGTCACAATTACTATCGATCACGCTGTTTAAGTCGGTAATTTCATTCAAAATACCTCGCGAAACACTATTCATAGTCTTTCGCGGCATTTTTACAACAGTCACAAATATTCACAAAACAATAAGCACAAATGCAAAAACAACACACAAATACAACAGAGCAACGAATTGCCGTTGACCTGTAGAAAGAAAGTCACAAAATTAGTAAAAGCGTAGCGCCAAATCCTAATTATATCTAAGCAAATAAGAGCAGATATCTGACTGTTGCTCAAAAGACTCTCAACGAAATACGATCCTGGACTGGGTGTCGTCAAGTGTAACCTCCCCACCGAAATTTTTAAAGTAAATGAATGACAATACTTAATACAAATGGGAGCCGAGTGTAACCTCCCCAGCAAAATTTAAAGGAATGACAATATTATTTAGAAATCCTAATGGACATTGCGCTAAGTGTAACCTCGCCACAATGAAATCTACTGACAATGACAATTAAACAAAGATTAGCAATCTGACTCAAATATAAATTCCTCACAAAAAATTAAAGTCCATTCAGTGATAAGAAAATTCAATTAAACAGAAATATCGGTCTTTGGCCCTGTGCAAAACAATCAGAATTAAATTCTTACCTCAGTATAACTGGATGTCAAATTTCTGCTCGTATCTTTGCGCACGGCTTGGAGGAACTGCATTGTAAATAATAATATTCCTTTTTTCTGTGATTTTACTGAAAATTTTCTTTAAAAGAAGTGGAATGAAATGGGAAGTGCAACGAAATCTTTAGTTCCATAAAAATTAAATTTTTTGAAAAAATGCTTTTGAAATAAAAATTATTATTGGGGCACTTGTTGGAGAATAATTACAATAAATAAATTTTTACATTATCTAATGATTATATTAATTAACAGTATACCTCATTCAGCATCTTGACCAGTGTTGCCGACCGCCTACATCACACAACCGCACTGGGCTGCTACTACTGACCGACCGCTCTGCATGACGACTATTAGCGTACTGCACTACATGACGACTAGTAGCGAACAGCACTGCACGACTACTACTGACTGACTGCATGCAACTAAACCGAGCTACAGACTGCCACGACTACAGACAGAGTACTGCTCTGCATAGCGACAACTAGCGAACTGCTCGCAACACTCGCGCGGTCAAGCGCAGACCCTCTGGTCAGAGATGCTGCAATGCCTCGCCATCGCTGCTGCGTTACATACATGTTTCAACTTTCATTGATACATTAACCCATTTCTTTGAACTTGCATTCCCACTGAAAACATTAACCATACGGGGAAACTCTAGAACAAACAGCTGGATCACAAAGGGAATAAGGGTTTCATGCCAGAAGAAAAGACTACTTCATGAAATATGTAACTCAAAAAATTCCTCACCTGTAGTACGCGCATACTATAAAAAATACTCCAAAATGTTAAGAAAAGTAATAAAAGCAGGAAAAATAATGCATAATGATGAAATCATTTATAATTCAGCTAATAAATCAAAGGCTATGTGGAGTGTTATAAAAAAAGAATGTGGAGAATACAGACAACCTTGGAAAAATATAACACTATCACATAAAAATAAAAAAGTAACAAACCCCTTAGAAGTAGCCAACACATTTAACAACTTTTTCACAGGTGTTGCTGAAAATATGTTACAATCAAACTTTAAGAGCATCCAGGCAAATGAATATAAAATAAGTGCTTGTAGAGGATCAATGTACATCAGTTCTGTTTCACAAGATGAAGTAGCTAAAGCAATAAAAGGACTAAAAAATTCCAAATCGGCAGGTATTGATGGTATACCTGCAACAATGTTAAAGAAGAGCGCATCAAACCTAATTGAAGTACTCACACATTTATGCGACTGCTCACTTCAGGCAGGCACTTTCCCTGATGTGTTAAAAACATCAAAAGTTATTCCTGTATATAAAAAAGGGGATAAAGACAATGTAAATAACTACAGACCCATCACAATTTCCTCCTGCACCTCTAAAGTACTGGAAAAAGTTATGTATGAGAAACTTATGAAATTTATAAATAAAAACAGCATCCTATGTAATGAACAACATGGATTCAGAAATAAGAGGTCAACGACAACTGCTGTCTATGAGTGCATCAATTCCATCCTAAACCTGATGGACAAAAAACAGGAAACAATAGGAGTCTTTATTGACTTGTCAAAAGCTTTTGACATGGTGGACCATAAAATTCTGCTATCAAAGCTAGAAAGATATGGTATTTGAGGTCTGTCCAACAAGTGGATCAGGTCCTTCCTGACAAATCGTATGCAGGCAGTATGCGTCAAGCACACAAATATTGAACTAAAAACTGTATCTAATCACTTATCTGACTATAAACAAATAAAATGTGGTGTACCCCAAGGATCCGTATTGGGACCCCTTCTGTTTCTTCTGTACATAAATGATCTAAGCTTAAATATTGATGCACACAAATCAATCATATTTGCAGATGACACCACGATTCTACTAAAAGGAGACGACGATGAACAGTTACAGCAGACAGTAAACACGGCCACGAAACAACTTAGCAGCTGGGCACAGAGTAATCAGCTTGTAATAAACAGTAAGAAAACCGTTGCTCTAAAATTCCACAATGTTCCTAACAAGGACATGTTTATCCCATCAGTCTCTATCAATGACGAACCAGTTGGTAACAGTACTGAAACCAAATTCTTAGGACTTTGGCTGCAGAGTAACATCAGATGGAATAAGCATATTGAATATCTCAATGCAGAACTGAGCAAAACATGTTATCTTCTTTGTTCATTAAAATCATGCTGTAGTGAGAAAACAGTATTGAATGCATATCATGCGTACTTTCATTCTCGTCTTAGATATGGGGTCACCTTCTGGGGAAACTCTAAAATAGCTAATAGCACTTTTAAACTACAAAAAAGGGCCATTAGAATCTTGTTCGGGTGCAAGCCTAGAGACTCTTGTAAACCCCTGTTTAAGAAATCTGGTATTCCCCCATTACCATGTGTATACATTATGGAAACACTTTTGTTCTTTAAATTAAATGTAATAGGCAAGGACCAGAGACTACAAAAAAACTGTGATATACATGAGCACTTTACCAGACAAAACAGAAACTTACATATGACTCAAATCAGCACAGCACTGTGCCAAAAAGGTACTTTTCACATGGGAGTTAAGCTTTATAACAAACTTCCTGAAAACATAAAAGCTATCACTGAGGTCAATACATTTGGAAAATCTCTAAAGTCATATTTACAGCATCACTGCTTTTACTCCGTTGAAGAATATTTAAATTTATGAAATGTGTTATATAAATACTTACGTGTAAAGTGTATTATTGTAAGCTTAAATATGTATGCCTTGAAATTACTTTCAGACTGTATATTTATAACTTGACTTGTCCAATATCTTATGCATAAGCTGCTATGTAGACAACAGGACCAATATAAAAAAAAAATTTAAAAAAATAAAAAAAAATATTTACAATCAAAGGTTCAAGCTAGGTAGATCCACTTCCAAAATTGTAAAATACTGTTAACTAGAAGTGTTCCATTCGCAGCTCCATGTTGAATGCACTTGAATGTTGCATGGACAGAAACAATCGCAGTGCATCCAGCAACAACCATGAATCAAACAAAATGTGGTTTGTGAATTTTACTCAAAGAACATCTCATTAGAAAATGGGTTTCTAGGAAGATAAGTAATATGTCATAATACAACCGATCTCACAATTTTTATAGTGGCCCTATTATAGTTGCCTGTGATGATAAACATGAAAACAATTGATCTACAGACACCATCTTTCTCACAATGATGCAGTGATTAAGGCACTGGGTCCCATCTGGGTGAAGTCGTGGTCAAATCCCTGTCCAAGCAGTTACCGTGGTTAGCAATGTCTATACAAGCACGCCAAAATATTTTGCTTAAACTCAGTGTATTTGGCAGTTTTTCAGAGTGTGGCAGTTTAGTAGTCTTCCTGTTAGTGCTTGATGAATGCTGCTTTTACTTTTGGTGTGGTTATAACAATCTATATCATTTGAATTTCCTCTTGGTCAAGATTAGCCCCACCATGTGTGGTGGGGTATAATATGGCAAAGAGAGTGGCAATTTTGATTCTCCTGCTGTTTGGCATCACCAATAACCCGCTGCCCAGTGGTGACCTGGAGACACAGTTCCCTTTCCCCAGTGGATACTGTCAGCCACTGGTTAGTGGTCGTTTGGGTTAATCTGAAATACATCCTGAAGAGAAGAAGATGGTGCAGAACAAGAGTCCTCTAGTTTCCCCAGCACAAGAAATAACTGGTAAGGTAAGGATAGTCTAGAATTTAGGAATCCGAAAACCTTCACTGCAGTAGCTAACCAAGTATCATCTGCTAATGATGTTTCAGATGTATCTGTTCCCCATGTGAATGTAACTTCTGCTTCTAATTCTTGTCAACAAAATGTTTGAAGCATTCTTCCTATAGGTCTGTAACTACTCAGCAGTCTCCTAACTTCTACACATGCACATGTGCAGTTCTTATGTAGTATATATGGGAAGAAAAATAGGCTGCCTTCACCCTAGGGAAAATTTTGCATTGTTCATTACGAGAACTGAAGGATGTTTTAATCACTATATCTGCTGTAAGGAATACCAGAGTGAAAACTGAATTTAAAACTTCAGACGAGGTCAGTTCCCTAGTAAACAGTGAATTATTAAAATCTAAAAATTTAGTAGCATACTTTCCTTCATTCATTGTTCACAAACAGGGAGTTATAAGAAGAGTTGATAAATATCTTGAAGAAGCAGAGGTTTTGGAAGGTATGCAATCCAATTCCCTGTTGTACATGTTAGGTTTGCCAAGAAATATGTAATGGATGGTAAAGAATAAATTTTCAAACTGCAGACCAGCTTGTTAACATTCAACTCTCAGACTTTACGAAGCACTGTGTCCATCCATGGAACTAGGTGTCCTGTAGATACTTATGTGCCAACTGCCAGGCAGTGCTTGAAATGCCCCTCCAATACAGACACCTCAGCAAACAATGTCGGTTCCATATGAGATGAAGCAGATGTAATAGGCCTCATTCTGCCAAATCCTGCTCCTTTCCTGTTGCTATTTGTGCTCCCTGTGGGGGCCAACACTCATCCATGGATCAGCCCTGTCTTTAATATCATAAGTGTGTGAAGAGCTCAGAAACTAGCTATATTTAACAACATGGACTCCAAGGATGCTCTAAACATTGCTTGCATCCTATGTGTCCATCACTGGGTTGCTCATTACCACTCAGAAAAATACCATTACACCACATTAGCAAAACACACAATGTTTCCTGCCACTGCTGGCCACAAACATACATGGACAACAGCCTGAAAATGGGGACAGAACTCAATGTGTGAATGCGCCTCTTCTGGCAAATGTTGCTCACCAGCATAGCCGGTGGCAGGGGGAAGTCGGTCAACATCATAACATACGAGTACATTAGTTGTTTCCAGTACCAAAATCTTGTATACCTCTTAACATTCACTCACACTTATAAAAAGGACTCCCTATCTGCCTGATACTCACAGCTTGGCAATTTCACAAGTACCACTCCAACGGCAGCCTCTAGTTCACACTGAACTGATCAGTAACATAATGAATGTTATTGACAATGTCATTCAGAATATGTAACAAAACAGTGTTACGATAAATAAAAATATCAGACATCTTGTAAGGGGCTTCTTTTCTTCTATTCCAGCCTAAATTATGAAGCCTATTGAAGTATTGCAGTGGAATGCAAGGTATATTAACCCAGAGAAAGCTTACAAAGATAACTATTCATTAGTCAGCCTGATGCATTCCTGATTTGTGAAACATGGTTAAAGTTTTAGCAAACTATTCACTTTAAAAATTATTTCTTAATAGGCAAAGATGTTGTTGATGGGAAAGATAGTGTTGCTATTTTTGTAGTAAATGCACTGCTGTAAAAAAAGTCCCACTCAATGCAAGAAACAATGAAATCGAATTAATTGCTGTGCAGATTCAGTCTTCTCACAAAAAAATTTACAGTTGTCTCAGTGTATAAACCTCCCCACTATAGGAATATGAATGACAACTGGAAACACCTAATAAGCCAATTTCAGACTCCCTCCATAATAGGTGGAGATCTGAATTCCCATCATGTAGCAAGGAGAGGAGACATACAGTAACGGTATGGCTTTGATGAACATTACCAAAGAAAATAACCTAGTGATAGTCAATGATGGATCTCTCCCTGTGGTGTCTACACCCTACTGTAGAGGTTCTGCAGTAGATACAATGTTTGGCACTCTGCTTTACTCAAGTTTCTAACTGGCATGTGAAAAGAGATTCAGTGGGATCAGATCATTACCCAATAGAATTCTACATTAACATAAATGTTGATACTAAACAAATATATTACACCAATAATAATGGGGAAATTGCAGAAACCAATTGGGACAAATACAAGGAAACTGTTCAAAAGAAACTTGAATTAATGGGGCATGACTTACAAGAAAAAGTAGCACACCCAGCCTTGATAAACACTATGGAAGTTGCAGCAGATGTCAGCAATCCAAAGAAAAAAGAGCTTACTGCCATGAAGCAACATCCCAAATGCTCTAGAGACATTGCGAAACACTGACTTGCTTTGAAAACCTGTCACCAGAATTCTAACTTGGATAACTTCTTGGAAGTGAACAAAGTAAATGTGCATGTTAACCGATTCCTGAAAAAACAAAAATCAATGCATTTGTTCTTCCCTCAATAAAGCAGCCAATATGACAAACATTTTGTATATAAGTGAAACAAAGGCTTTTAGAAACAGCCATCTGCAGTCCACTCTTCTTATTACAAATTCCTGGGTTGAGGAATTTGTCATTACCAATTGCTCCTTCCATAATCCCATTCTGAAATTGCCCACCCCCTATTGAAGATGACTATCAGGACACTTTGCATTGTCCGTTCTTTAAAGAACAACTAAATGTCACTATTAAATCATTGAGTGGCAGCTGTCCTGGTATTGATTCTATTCATTATTCTGTGCTTGAGAATCTGCCCACAGAAAAGGAAAATATTTGTTTTTATTCATTTTTAATCAGTATTGGATGAAATAAGTCCTGATGAAAACATGGAAGACGTAAGTTATAATTCCTCTTCTGGAAAGTGAGAAAGCTTCAGATGTTGCCTCTAAATACTGATCAAATGCTTTGTCATCTTGTATGGCAAAAATGCTGGAGTGAATGGTTTAAATGAGAATGGAAATGGTGGCTTGAAAATAGTAATTTAAGGCCTTGAAGTCAATATGGATTTAAAAAAGGACAAAGGGATTACAGACAATCTGTATTCCTGTCCATGGGTATCCCCTAAGAATAGAACTTAAAAAGAAAGGTCCACACCAATGGGCTTATGATCAAATGAAGATACCAATTTTTGTAAACAAGCTGGCAGCTTTCGGTATTCCTTCAAGAATGATGCATGGTATATCAGTACCCTAGTTGCTCAAAGAACAGTCTATGTCTGACTGGACTATGGCTGCAGATAATATAACAACATGATGAAGATTTATCTCACTAAATTAGATACTCTTTAGCACAGAGCTATTCATACGTGTCTTGGACCCACAAATACCCTTTTAATGGAGATAAGAGAGATACCCTTAAGTGTTTGACATCAAATGCTCTCGGATAAATTTTTCATTCAAGGCATGGGTGTTGGGGATAGTGCTGTCTATTAGAGTAGAGACAGCATTTACCAATTATTGACAGCCTCCAACAGAACAACTAAAACTCCGGCTATCTGCAAGAGCTATGGCTCTTGGTGCCCTATCACACATTCTGTGCAAGTTTCTTTACAGCAGGCAGATACCACATTATTATAATACTATGACAAGCTTGATTAGTGTTAATGTAAATTACAGATTTAATTGTCTCGTCGAATCTCAGTGGCCTGATTGTACCGAGCACTCTAAAATTCAATCTGATGAATATATTGGGCATGCCTTATTGTGCCCTCATATCCAAGTCAGTAAAGCCTTCAAAACTACCTAAAAGTACTTCAGTTTTTATACTGGGAACAGCAGCAATTTTGGAAGCAATTGAATTTGCATCTTCAGCTTCCTTTGTAAAGGTATTAAATGTGTTCAACTCCCAGTGTGTTCTTAAAAATATTCATCAATGAAGCTGGAATGTATAAAAAAGATTTGGATTTAGTATTATAATATAGTCACTGTAAACAGAAAGGCCAATCAATCAATCAGTCTGCTGTGGCTACATTCACACACTGGCAGCAACCAAAATGAGGAAGTTCATGTCTTACTGATACAAGCTGGATCTACAGGAATTGTCCTCAATTTGAAATTGCCTTGTACAGACTACTTAAGAGAAGTTGAGACATAGAAAACAGCAATGAAAAGAATGTGGAAAGCATCACAACAAAGTAAATGTGGATATTATGTGATATTACAATTTCAAATTCCCACAAGTCCCTGGGTTTACGATGAAGCATTTGGGCCGATCTACCATTTTCACCATCATTAAAATCCACTTTAACCATGCCTCTTTTCCACAGCATGTACAGGGTGTTCAAAAAGTCTCTCCACAGTGCCGTATGATTGTTAGGCGCGCGTGCGGTATGCCGCAGTGAATATACCGAAATAAAACTCAGTGAAATACAAGTTATTAATTTATTGAAAATTCATTTTTATTTACAAATTTTCACATTAAATGTTGAAACCCCCCCCCCCCCCCCGTTATTGAATACACAATTCAATTAGTCTAATCATGTTTCCAAACGAAAGCTGTAACATTTCTTCCGTAACATAAGCAGTGAAAGTGGATATTGCAGTTTTCAATTCAATTCATCAATGGGTTTTGGATGGTTTTTATAGACAGTTGCTTTCACTGCACCCCAGAAGAAAAAGTCAGGTGGTGTTAGGTCAGGCGATCGAGAAGGCCAAAGTCCCTGTGAAATTATGCGATCGCCAACATATGTATGTGCGGTTGCACCATCTTGTTGAAACTAACCATTCAGTATTTCACTTAATATAAATTCTCCTATGAATGAGTAGGCCTACAGAATATCACTGCAGTATCGCTGAGTTTATTGTTTCGTTGAAAAATATGGGACCCAAACTACTATTTTCACAGAATGAAGTAGTTCCTCATGAATACACAATGGATTTGCAGTACTCCACAAGGCTGACAATCATACGGCATTGCGGAGAGGCTTTTTGAACACCCCATATGTAGAATCACAGTTTGTGACTCCCCTGCACGTGAGAGTGACTCTGAGTCACAAGCTGATGTAAATCACATATTGGTTTTATGTCCCAATTTTGACTGTGAAAGATCAGAATTTTTGAAGTCTTTGATGAGTATAGGTTATCTCCTCCCGCAGTCAGCTTCTACTCTTTTGAGTTACAAAAGACATTTGCCTCTATAAAGTGATTGTTAACTTCCTTAAGAGTAGAGGGAAAAATCGGAAGATTGTAATAATATTCATATTTTCATTTATCTCTACCGGTTATGATTAAATGTAAGAAGTAATGTAAACTGGTAACACAAAAATGTGTAGTTTATTTATGCTAATTGTTAAAAATGTATTGTTGAAAACAATGAAGTCTTGGGCTTTCAAAACAGTAAATATGCTTTTTGTATCTTCTCTGTACAATTGTGTGTTTTATGTAAACATATGTTTTTGATAGCCAAATAGAGCACATATTCTGGAGGCCAAATAAAGAAAAAACAACCCTGTCCAACCACCCTTACTAAGATTTTTTACCTCTAAATCATTTCAGATGAATTTAAATGGCAGTTTCTCTGAAAAAGCAAATTTTTATTTCCTGTCTCATCTTAGCCAATGTGAGCTTGTGCTCTGTGTCTAGTGACATTGTTGATGGGAGGCTAAACCCCAGTCTTCCTTCTAAACTCCTAAAAAATTGTGAACAAATTTGTGCAGTTTGTTACTCAACAGTATAACAAAATAAATAGCTGTTAACTTCTAGTCATCAATTGAAGTTAACTTTGGTTAGAGCACACTCTTTGAAGTTCTGAAGTTATCAGTAACAAAATGTAATGAGTGCAACATTAATTACAACTTGTACAGAAACTTACTGCAGTTAGAAGAATCAAAGGGTGTGAAAGGGGAACAGTAGTTGAGAGTGGAATGAGACAGGGTTGCAGTCTATCCCTAATGTTATTCAATGTGTACGTAGAGCAAGAAGGAAGGAAAACCAAGGACAACTTTAGAAAAGTAATTCGAGTTCAGGGACATGAAATAGAAATTATAAGGTTTGTCAGTAAGACTTGGAAGATTAGTTGCACAGAATAGAGTGCTTCTAGGAAAGAGGTTATCAGATGAATATCAACAAGAGTAAAACGAGAGTAACGAAATGTACTTGAATGAAATTGAGTAACGCTGGAGGTATTCAATTTGGAAATGAGAAACGAAAAGTAGTAGATGAGTTTTTCTGTTTTTGCTGCAAAGTAACTAATGATGGCTGAAGTAGAGAGGATTTAAAATGCAGACTGGCAGTAACAAGAACAACATTTCTGAAAAACAGAAAATCATTAACTTTGAATATAAATTTAAATCTTAGGAAGTGTATTTTGAAGGAATTTGTATGTAGTGCAGCTTTGTACACAAGTGAAATTTGGAGAGCAAACGGTATAGACAGGAAGTAATCGGTATAGACAGGAAGTGATTAGAAGCCTTGAAATATTGTACTGCGGAAGAATGCTGTTGATTAGGTGGGTTGATCAGATAACTAATGAGGTGGTACTACATGGAATTACTAAGAAAAGAAATGTATGGCACAACTTGACTAAAAGAAGTATAGTGTATGGTTAATTTGGTACTGGAATTCAGTGTGCGTATGGGAGGGGGGAGGGAGGGAGGGAGGGAGGGAGGTACAAATTTTAGAGAAAGTTCAAGGCATCCTTACAGTAAACAGTTTCAGGTGGATGTAGGCTGTGTTAGTTACCACAGATGAAGAGACTTGAACAGGATAGCCTGTAGAACTGCATAAAACCAGTCCTTGGACTGAAATAACTAAAACTGGGAATGTAAGAGTATTTAAAGACAAATTGAAATATTTACTTAATGTAACAATATTATGAGAAGAAAGCTGCTACTCACCATATAACAGAGATGTTGAGTTGCAGATAGGCACAACAAAAAGACTCTCACAATTAAAGCTTTTAGCCATTAAGGTCTTAGTAAAAAACACACACACGAGGCCAGGAGGGTTATGAGAATTCCCACATGCACAATTTAGAAAAGCTGATGTTATTGGAAAGGGTCCATATGGCACAGGCAGTGAAGCAGTCATTGAAATGAAGGATATCATGTTTGTCAGTGTGTGCAGCAACAGCGTGGTCCACCTGTTTCTTGGCCACAGGTTGTCGGTGGCCATTCATGCAGACAGGCAGCTTGTTGGTTGTGATGCCTACATAGAATTCAGCATGGTGGTTGCAACTTAGCTTGTAGACCACATGACTGGTTTCTCAGGTAGCCCTGTCTTTGATGGGATAGGTGATGTTAGTGACCAGACTGGATTAGGAGGTGATGGGAGGATGTATGGGACAGGTCTTGCATCTAGGCGTATTACAGGTGTAGGAGCCATGAGGTAAGAGATTGGGAGCAGGGGTTGTGGAAGGATGGATGAGTATATTGTGTAGGTTCGGTGGACATCAGAATACCACTGTTGGAGAAGTGAAAATTGTAGTGGGAAGAACATTTCTCATTGCAGGGCATGACAAGATGTAGTGGAAGAGGGGATGTAATTCAGTTGCTCCAGTCCTCTGAGGTACTGAGTTATGAGGGGAATCCTCTTGTGTGGCCGGACGGTGGGACTTTGGGAGGTGGTGGGAGACTGGAATGGTAAGGCATGGGAGATTTGTTTTGTACAAAGTTGGGAGGATAATTACGGTCAGTGAAGGCTTCAGTGAAACCCTTGATATATTTCGAGTGGGACTGCTCATCACTGCAGATGCGACAATTATGAGTGGCCAGGCTGTACGGAAGGGACTTCATGGTATGGACCTGGTGGCAACTGTCAAAGTGGAAGCATTGCTGGTGGTTAGTATATTTGATGTGGAGAGAGGCACTGATGTAGCCATCTTTGAGGGGGAGGTCAACATCTAGGAAGGTGGCTTGGTGGATTGAGTAGGACCAGGTGAATCAAATGGGGGAGAAGTTGTTGAGGTTCTGGAGGAATGTGGATAGGGTGTCCTCACCTTTGATCCAGATAACAAAGATGTCATCAATGAATCTGAACCAGGTGAGTGGTTCAGGATTTTGGGTTTTTAGGGAGTATTTCCGTAGATGGCCCACGAATAGATTGGCATAGGGTGGTGCCAAGCGGCTGCCCTTAGCCGTACCCCAGATTTGTTTGTAGGTAATGCCTTCAAAGGAGAAGTAATTGTGGCTGAGGATATAGTTGGCCATGGTGACCAGGTAGGTTGTTGGTTTGGAATCCGTCGGACGTTCGGAAAGGTAGTGTTCAATAGTGGTAAGACCAAGGGCATTAAGAATGTTAGTGTACAGGGAGCTGGCACCAATTGTGACAAGCAGTAAAGGGACAGGAACTGTGGAGAGTCAGTGGAGGAAATGGTTGGTATCTTTTATATAGGAGGTTAGGTTCAGGTAATAGGTTGAAGGTGTTGGTCTATGAGGGTAGAGGTTCTCTCAGTGGGGGCACAGTAACTGGCCACAATGGGGCATCCTGGGTGGTGGTTACATTTATGGACTTTAGGAAGCATGTAGGAGTGTGGGGAGTGGTAGTGGTGAGTAGAGAGATGGACTCTGAGGAGAGGTTTTGGGATGGGCCTAATATTTGAGTAGCGACTGGAGATCCTGCTGGATTAATGGAATGGGGTCACTGTTACAAGGTTTGTAGGTAGAAGTATCTGACAGCTGGCGAAGTACTTCTGCCAGGTAATCCTTGCAGTTCAAAACGGCGGTAGTGGAGCCTTTGTCTGCAGGTAAGATTATAACATCAGGGTCAGTTCTTAGATGGTGAACTAACCTTACATCGGCAGAAAGAAGCACAGTCCATATCAAACCTACTGACCACCAGCAATGCCTCCAACAGCTGCCACCCATTCCATACTAACAAGTCCCTTCCGTACAGCCTAGCCACCTGTGGTCATTGCATCTGCAGAGACGAGCAGTCCCACTCGAAATATACTGAGGCTCTCACTGAAGCCTTCACTGACCATAATTATCCTCCCAACCTTGTACAAAAACAAATCTCCCACACCTTATCTTTCCAGTCTCCCACCACCTCTCAAATCCGCATCATCTGGCCACAGAGGAGCATTCCCCTTGTAACTCATTACCACCCAGAACTAGAGCAACTGAATTACATTCTCCATCAGGGTTTCTATTACCTCCCGTCGTGGCCTGAAGTGAGAAATGTCCTGCCCACAATCCTTCCCACACCTCCCACAGTGGTATTCCACTATCCACCGAACCTACACAAAATACTCGTCCATCCTTACACAACTCCTGCTCCCAATCTCTTACCTCATGGTTCATACACGTGTTATAGGCCTAGATGCAAGACCTGTCCCATACATCCTTCCCCCACCACCTACTCCAATCCGGCCCCTAACATCATCTATCCCATCAAAGGCAGGGCTACCTGTGAAACCAGTCATGTGGTCTACAAGCTAAGCTGCAAACAGTGGCTGCATTCCATGTAGGCATTGCATCCAACAAGCTGTCTGTCCACATGAATGGCCACTGACAAACTGTGGCCAAGAAGCAAGTGGACCACCCTGTTGCTGAACAGGCTGCCAAACATGATATCCTTCATTTCAACAACTACTTCACTGCCTACACATGGAAGTTATTGACTCTGCTGTTTCATTTTGAAAAAGTTATATTTAATACTTGTTCATGTTGTTTTGAGAGTACTGCTAATCAGCATTGTTGATGACTTTGTTAAGTAAGGATGTTAATATATTGTTGTTAAACACTCTCAAGACCAAGGAAACCTCTTGACAAGATCAAACTTGAATTCATTTACTGAACAGTGAGCTACAACACCAGCAGCTCCAACAGAAACAGAAACTGCAATGTTGAACACAAAGATGAGTATTGTTTTAATTAAGAACATTGTGTAATGAACAGGGCTAACAAAAATTGTTCTAGGCATCTTATCCTGCAACTAACTGAAAAAATTCTATTTCAGGTAAACTCTCCCCAACAGAATTGTACATGACCTTTATTTCATCAGTTATTTATCAATATTTGTATTATAGGTAGGACAGGATCCCATTAGAAGGTGCTCTTCTAGTATGTTAACAGTACTCACTGGTTTTAAGATGCAGTATATAGATCATCAATGATACCACATAATTTATACAGTATTATAGGTTGCCAAAAAATTCTTATATAGAGGAGGACAATTTTTGTAGATAATGTTTTAGACACTTTCCGAATTTGGGTTGGTCAACACCAAAAAATTCCAGCTGGTAGGGCATCTGTATATGTTGATGTCATGTACTAGTCGGGTACCCCAGTGAGGCTCATTTTTTTTCCTTTGTAAATACTGTTTACTTCATGGGTCTCACTTACGATACACAGTGTTCAATTTTTTTTAATGTTTTACACCAAAGGCAGTGGCAGTTATTCCCGTGGCACAACAGAGCAGTGAAACTCCATAGAAATATTTGCACCTTGTGACTTTCTCCTGTTCTATTTCCTGGTTAATTGTCCTCGGTGTTGATGTACTGCATTGCTTATACTGGCTGAAAAATGTCGGTGGAAGTTCAACACTGACTACTTTAAATGATGTAGCCAACAGACGCACATTTGCGTTTCACAGTTCTTTACTTTCACTGTTTACAATTCCCCAATATACACGTTTAATATCGCCAGTTAACTATTGTTTAACTTTTGATAAGCCTCATTAATAGGTTGCAGGCAAACATCCGGATACTGCTGCAATAGTTTACTGTTGAACATCTACAAGCAGTAAAAGCCTGTTGTTGTTGTTGTTGTGGTCTTCAGTCCTGAGACTGGTTTGATGCAGCTCTCCATGCTACTCTATCCTGTGCAAGCTTCTTCATCTCCCAGTACCTACTGCAACCTACATCCTTCTGAATCTGCTTAGTGTATTCATCTCTTGGTCTCCCTCTACGATTTTTACCTCCACGCTGCCCTCCAATACTAAATTGGTGATCCCTTGATGCCTCAGAACATGTCCTACCAACCGATCCCGTCTTCTGGTCAAGTTGTGCCACAAACTTCTCTTCTCCCCAATCCTATTCAATACTTCCTCATTAGTTATGTGATCTACCCATCTAATCTTCAACATTCTTCTGTAGCACCACATTTTGAAAGCTTCTATTCTCTTCTTGTCCAAACTATTTATCGTCCATGTTTCACTTGCATACATGGCTACACTCCATACAAATACTTTCAGAAATGACTTCCTGACACTTAAATGTATACTCGATGTTAACAAATTTCTCTTCTTCAGAAACACTTTCCTTGCCATTGCCAGTCTACATTTTATATCCTCTCTACTTCGACCATCATCAGTTATTTTGCTCCCCAAATAGCAAAACTCCTTTACTACTTTAAGTGTCTCATTTCCTAATCTAATTCCCTCAGCATCACCCGACTTAATTCGACTACATCCCATTATCCTCGTTTTGCTTTTGTTGATGTTCATCTTATATCCTCCTTTCAAGACACCGTCCATTCCATTCAACTGCCCTTCCAAGTCCTTTGTTGTCTCTGACAGAATTACAATGTCATCGGCGAACCTCAAAGTTTTTATTTCTTCTCCATGGATTTTAATACCTACTCCGAATTTTTCTTTTGTTTCCTTTACTGCTTGCTCAATATACAGATTGAACAACATCGGGGAGAGGCTACAACCCTGTCTTACTCCCTTCCCAACCACTGCTTCCCTTTCATGTCCCTCGACTCTTATAACTGCCATCTGGTTTCTGTACAAATTGTAAATAGCCTTTCGCTCCCTGTATTTTACCCCTGCCACCTTCAGAATTTGAAAGAGAGTATTCCAGTCAACATTGTCAAAAGCTTTCTCTAAGTCTACAAATGCTAGAAACGTAGGTTTGCCTTTCCTTAATCTTTCTTCTAAGATAAGTCGTAAGGTCAGTATTGCCTCACGTGTTCCAGTGTTTCTACGGAATCCAAACTGATCTTCCCCGAGGTTGGCTTCTACTAGTTTTTCCATTCGTCTGTAAAGAATTCGTGTTAGTATTTTGCAGCTGTGACTTATTAAACTGATAGTTCGGTAATTTTCACATCTGTCAACACCTGCTTTCTTTGGGATTGGAATTATTATATTCTTCTTGAAGTCTGAGGGTATTTTGCCTGTTTCATACAACTTGCTCACCAGATGGTAGAGTTTCGTCAGGACTGGCTCTCCCAAGGCCGTCAGTAGTTCTAATGGAATGTTGTCTACTCCCGGGGCCTTGTTTCGACTCAGGTCTTTCAGTGCTCTGTCAAACTCTTCACATAGTATTATATCTCCCATTTCATCTTCATCTACATCCTCTTCCATTCCCATAATATTGTCCTCAAGTACATCGTCCTTGTATAGACCCTCTATATACTCCTTCCATCTTTCTGCTTTCCCTTCTTTGCTTAGAACTGGGTTTCCATCTGAGCTCTTGATGTTCATACAAGTCGTTCTCTTATCTCCAAAGGTCTCTTTAATTTTCCTGTAGGCAGTTCTACCTTACCCCTAGTGAGATAAGCCTCTACATCCTTACATTTGTCCTCTAGCCATCCCTGCTTAGCCATTTTGCACTTCCTGTCGATCTCATTTTTGAGACGTTTGTATTCCTTTTTGCCTGCTTCATTTACTGCATTTTTATATTTTCTCCTTTCATCAATTAAATTCAATATTTCTTCTGTTACCCAAGGATTTCTACTAGCCCTCATCTTTTTACCTCCTTGATCCTCTGCTGCCTTCACTACTTCATCCCTCAAAGCTACCTATTCTTCTTCTACTGTATTTCTTTCCCCCTTTCCTGTCAATTCTTCCCTTATGCTCTCCCTGAAACTCTGTACAACCTCTGGTTCTTTCAGTTTATCCAGGTCCCATCTCCTTAAATTCCCACCTTTTTGCAGTTTCTTCAGTTTTAATCTACAGGTCATAACCAATAGATTGTGGTCAGAGTCCACATCTGCCCCTGGAAATGTCTTACAATTTAAAACCTGGTTCCTAAATCTCTGTCTTACCATTATATAATCTATCTGATACCTTTTAGTATCTCCAGGGTTCTTCCATGTATACAACCTTCTTTCATGATTCTTAAACCAAGTGTTAGCTATGATTATGTTGTGCTCTGTGCAAAATTCTACCAGGCGGCTTCCTCTTTCATTTCTTCCCCCCAATCCATATTCACCTACTATGTTTCCTTCTCTCCCTTTTCCTACACTCGAATTCCAGTCACCCATGACTATTAAATTTTCGTCTCCCTTCACTATCTGAATAATTTCTTTTATTTCATCATACATTTCTTCAATTTCTTCGTCATCTGCAGAGCTGGTTGGCATATAAACTTGTACTACTGTAGTAGGTGTGGTCTTCGTATCTATCTTGGCCACAATAATGCGTTCACTATGCTGTTTGTAGTAGCTTACCCGCATTCCTATTTTCCTATTCATTATTAAACCTACTCCTGCATTATCCCTATTTGTTTTTGTGTTTATAACACTGTAGTCACCTGACCAGAAGTCTTGTTCCTCCTGCCACCGAACTTCACTAATTCCCACTATATCTAACTTCAACCTATCCATTTCCCTTTTCAAGTTTTCTAACCTACCTGCCCGATTAAGGGATCTGACATTCCACGCTCCGATCCGCAGAATGCCAGTTTTCTTTCTCCTGATAACGACATCCTCTTGAGTAGTCCCCGCCCGGAGATCCGAATGGGGGACTATTTTACCTCCGGAATATTTTACCCAAGAGGATGCCATCATCATTTAATCATACAGTAAAGCTGCATGCCCTCGGGAAAAATTACGGCTGTAGTTTCCCCTTGCTTTCAGCCGTTCGCAGTACCAGCACAGCAAGGCCGTTTTGGTTATTGTTACAAGGCCAGATCAGTCAATCATCCAGACTGTTGCCCTTGCAACTACTGAAAAGGCTGCTGCCCCTCTTCAGGAACCACACGTTTGTCTGGCCTCTCAACAGATACCCCCCCCCCCCCCCCCGTTGTGGTTGCACCTACGGTACGGCTATCTGTATCGCTGAGGCACGCAAGCTTCCCCACCAACGACAAGGTCCATGGTACATGGGTAGAGGAGTAACAACCTAACCACACATTTTACAGTCTTTCAGATAAATTGAACAGTCACTGTCATTGCTTTAACACATGGCCTATTGGTGTAACTCTTATTTCGCAGTTAAGTTGGTGCATTGTATTTGATATAACCAATACCAATTCCATGTCTGAAACTTGGCCATGGACTGACTATCTCAGGATCAAAAATTGGACCCTTATATATCCTCACAATAATAGGCACTGAAACTACCCATTGTTCGATGTTTAATGTATAGAAATTACAATTAAAACTTAACTCATTAAAGTAACTGAATAAATCTAAAAATTGGTCCTTTTTAACAGTTTCTTCTGCTACAAGGGTTAAGCTGAAGTATTTGTTTAAATGCTGAAATTAATGTTTATAGTTACACAAACAATACTTTAGACGAAACTGAAAATTACTTTGGAATTAATTAAGGGCTGGCTTTGCTAGCATATTTTCGAATAGAGCCAAATAGGTCCTTTATGAATACTATTAGTGGTTCCTCCAGATGTTTACAATTATTACAGAATCCATGTTTGTTTATACATCAACAATATAATTTAAGTTGTGAAACAATCACTGATTTTGCCCTATAATGAAAGTATTAACTAGGGATAGTCAAAATAAATTTAAAAAATTGATTACATACATAAAACTAAGCCCAGAATTAGATCTGGTGTTATATTCTTTAAAACTGAGGGCCAGCCTTCCTCTTTTTATGAAAATGCAGCTCATACTCACGTATGTTAACAGTAATTAGTCAGTCATGAAAAAATGATTCCAGAATGAAATTTTATCTCTGCAGTGGAGTGTCCACTGATTTGAAACTTCCTGGAAGATTAAAACTGTATGCTGGACTGAGACTCGAACTTGGGACCATTGCCTTTCGTGGGCAAGTGCTCTACCAACAGAGGAAGTAGGAGACAAGGTACATGCAGAATTAAAGCTATGAAGACAGGTCATGAGTCGTGCTAGGGTAGCTCAGTTGGTAGAGCACTTACCTGTGAAAGGCAAAGGTCCCGAGTTCAAGTCTCGGTCTGACACACAGTTTTAATCTTCCAGGAAGTTTCATAAAAAAAAATGAATTTTAAGGATGCAGATGGCAAAACAAGAGGGGAAGTAAAAATATCCTAGCTTGCTTCGTGACAACCTGAGAGAATTTTACAGTACACAAAAATTTTAGATCTAAAATCATCTATTCTCCTGCCTCGGTAAAGGATAATCATTTACAAGTGTGTATAAACCTCCGCACCGCCATCTACTGTCATGTTTGAAACTGGGAATTGGCTCTTATTTTCTAGTCTCGAACCAGGCACAAAATCCAGTTCTTCACCCACAGAGGCTACATTCCAGCCATAGAGTTCATTGGTGAGCGGTGGAGATGGAGGGAGGCACAGGGAGTGTCTGCTATCCTGAGCATTGGAGCAACACTCTGGCGTGCACCCAACAGTGCCACTGCTTCCCCTCCTGCTGCAGACCCTTACCAAAGTGTGGTTCCTTTTCCCTCTCCAGTCATTCTGTCAACATGACACATTAACATCGAATTTGAATCTAAAGTAACTGGATAGATAAAAAAAATCAACTCACCAAGCAATGGCAGAAGAACAGACGCAGAAAGGAATGTTACACTTATGCGAGCTTTCAGAGCCACTGGCTCCTTCTTCTGGCAGAAGGATTGAAGGGGAAGGAAAGGGGGTGAAGGAAAAGGCCTATAGAGATCTAGATAAAAGGGGTAGATTTTGGAAAAGTCACCCAGAACCACAAGTCAGGGCTGACTTACCAGATGGGATGAGAAGGAAAGACTGATTGTTAGAGACTGCACTGGACAAGATTTGAAAGCCTGAGAGCTTAAAGGTGGAAGACGGGGCAATATGCAAGAGAGAAATTACTGCAAAAACATCGGGCATGAGTTAATAAAAGTGAAAAGCTAAGTGCATTGTATGTAACAGAGGTGGGAAGGGTACAGTGAAAAATAGACAAGTCAGAAAGTGAAATATGTAGATAACTAAAACAGAGTGAGGAAATGAGTAGTTACTGTGAAAAAATGCTGAGATGGAAAAAATTAAATAAATTAAGGCGAGGTGGGTGGCAAGAACCAAGTACATATTGTAGTGCTAGTTCCCTGCTGCAGAGTTCTGAGAAGCTGATGTATGAGGGAAGAGTCAAGATGGTGCATGTGGTGAAACAGGCATTGAGATCATGGCTGTCTTGTTGTAGAGCACGCTCTGCAGCATGATATTGTATGTTGCCAGTATACACCCTGTGCCTAGGCCCATTCATCCTAACTGATAAATTGGTGGTAGTCATGCAGTGCTTGCATAACAGCTGGTATATGATGTGAGTTGTTTTACAGGTGGCTCTTCCTATGATGGTGTATGTTTTGCCAGTTACAGGGCTGGTATAGGTGGTGGTAGGAGGATGCATAGGGCAAATCTTGCAGTGGGGACAGTCACAGGGGTAGGAGCCAAAGGGTAGGGAGGTAAGTGCAGGAGCAACATATGGTCTGACAAGGATAATGTCGAGATTGGGAGGTTGATGCAAAAGCTATTCTAAGTGTGGTGGGCAAAATCTCAGACAGAATGGATTTCATTCCAGGGTTTTATTTTAGGAAGTCATGGCCTTGTCAAAGTAACTGATTTATACATTCAAGACCAGGATAATACTGAGTGACAAGTGTGTGCTCCGAAGTTGTTTTTTGGAGAGATCAGCAGTACCAAGATTGGATGTGATGGCCCGGGAAATCTGCTTTTGGACAAGTCTGGTGGGGTAATTACATCCAGTGAAGGCTAAAGTGAGAATGATAGTGTAGTGCTGTAAAAATTCTGCATGCAAACAAATATATTTGCCTTGAATGCCAAGGTTGTACAGGAGGGAGCATTTGACATGGAAAGCACGGCAGCTGTCAAAATGTAAGTACTGTTGTTTGTTAGTAGGTTTGGACAGAAATGTGTAGCTGGCCTTCATTGAGGACGAGATCAACATAAAGGAAAATGGCATGGTATTTGGAATAGCACCATGTGAAGTTCAATTGCGGGAAGGTATTTAAAGATACTAGGAATTTTAACAGGTCAGCCTCACTATTTGACTATGCAACTAAGATATCATCAACATATCTAAACCAAACCAGAGACTAAAGGCTTATTGATCCCATGAAAGCACCCACAAAGTAACACATGAAAAAACTGACATAGGAAGGAGCCATCCTGGCTCCCATGGCCTTACCCCTGATATGTTTGTATGTCTGTCCCTGAAAGCTGAAGTACTTGTTGGTAGGTATAAAGGGATTAAGGTGAGCAGGAAGGATGTTATAGGTTTGGAATCATGGGGCACTGCCTGAGAAATGTTCAGCAGCAGACAGACCAAGCACATATGGGATGATGGTATAGAGGGAGATGGTATCAGTGGTGACAAGCAAGCTGTGTGATGGGAGTGGGATGGGCACGAATTTTAGATGCTCTAGAGAGTGACTGGTGTCTTTAATACAGGAGGGAAATGTTTGTATTGTGAGTTCCAAGTGCTGGTCAACTAAGGCAAATATACGTTCAGTGGGTGCTTTGAAGACAGCAACTATAGGAAGGCCAGGATGATTGGGTTTGTGGATCTTAGGAAGAAGGTACTTAGGTTAGTGGAAGTAGCCCAAGTGACCTATTTTCCCCCCAAAATTTTCCACCCACTTTCTTAGGTTAGTGGAGGTAGTCCAAATCACCTATTTCCCCACTAAAATTTGAACTTCCTGCCATTTCTGAGGGAGCGGGGGAAGTGAGAGGAAGGGCTTAGGTTAGTGGAGGTAGCCCATCGATATTTTCACGCCAAAATTTGAACTTCGCGCCATGAGGTCATTACGACATTGCCACATCTGTCGCCGCCATCTTGAATTAATTTGGCAACAATGCAACATGGGGCGATGCTCTCTTTGTCCCAATACTCATATGTATTTTCATATGCTTTGCCAGAATATCATACCATTTATGTGATAGCTCTCAACATCAAGTGCATAGCAGTTTCCTACTGATCGCTTGCACATTATAATTCTGAAGATAATAACTGGAAATTATATCTCTAGAAACTCAATACTTTAGCTAGCTGCAGCAAGGTGTAACGTGCTGCAAACCATTGAGTAACTAGAAACTTCTCTCGTCTGTGAAGATCTTTATGTGAAAACTCGAAAAAAAAATTAGAGAAAACTGATAGTTCCACTCATGAATACATATGTCAATAATATAACAGATTCAAAATCATACTTTTACTGTAAAAAGTCATCTAAGGTGAATCTCATGTCTAGAGAATCAGCAAATGTGTCTTCCACCCGTCTTTTGCCATCTAGATGCTCACAACACACATCACAATTGGTGTTCTTTCAAACCAAATAAAGATTGGAAATGTAAAGAAGCAGTCAACCGGACAATTTACATGGGAGGGAATAATGGTCCAACGCAAACACACATTCATATTGAATCTTCTCAGATTTCCACAGAGAACATGTGTGATCAAGAAGGCTGCCCAACACGTACTGACTATTAGTTCACCATTCAGCAGTCTAGAGGGCGACAGAGTTAGGTCAGTTACATTCCTGTACCCCAGCTAGCCTCTCCATTCCGACGGCTCCCACCGTAAGCTGGATCCGTCAATCAATCCCACCACAGGGCACTGCTGACAAGTACTCCTTGCACATCTGGCGCAACAAAAGCGATTCTAGGAGTGGTGGGTGGAATCTCAGACAAAATGGATCTCATTTCGGGGCCTGATTTTAAGAAGTCATGGCCTTGTCACAGTAGCTGATTTATACACTATGTGATCACCACCAAAAACATATGTTTTTCATATTAGGTGCATTGTGCTGCCATCTACTACAAGGTACTCCATATAAGAAACCTCATTAGTTATTAGACATTGTGAGAGAGCAGAATGGGGTGCTCCACGGAACTCACAGGCTTCGAACGTGGTCGCATGATTGGGTGTCACTTGTGTCATATGTCTGTATGTGAGATTTCCACACTCCCAAACATCCGATGTAATAGTAATTTGAAGTGGAAATGCGAAGGGATACGTACAGCACAAAAGCGTACAGGCCAACCTTGTCTGTTGACTGACAGAGATCGCCGACAGTTGACGAGTGTCGTAATATGTAATAGAGACACATCTATCCAGAGTATCACACATGGATTCCAAACTGCATCAGGACCCACTTAAAGTACTACGACAGTTAGGCAGGAGGTGAGAAAACTCGGATTTCAAGGTCGAGCAGCTGCTCATAAGTCACGCATCACATCGGTAAATGCTAAATGATGCCTCCTTGGTGTAGGGAGCATACAATGACCAGTGGAGAAACGTTATGTGTAGTGATGTATCACAGTACACAATGTGGCAATCCGTTGGTAGTGTATGGGTATGGCGAATTCCTGGTGAACGTCATCTGCCAGCGTGTGTAGTGCCAACAGTAAAATTCGGAGGTGGTGGTGTTATGGTGTGGTCGTGTTTTCCATGGAGGGGACTTGCACCCCACATCTCCTTGACAGAGGTCCTGTTTACAGAGTTAGTGGCGGCATGACGTATAATTTCATATGTTGGACGCCGCTACTATGCGTTTATTTGATTCCTTGTAAGAGGTATTCTCTGTTACTAATGATCATTTTATATAGACACTATACATCTCTGGAAAACTATATTGTGCATGTACCACACAGAACCGCTGTTTTAAGGAAGTAGTTTTTTTCATTTTATGGTTTGTTAGCATAGTTTATCGTAGAGAAACCTGCAAGAAGGATGAGAGTTATGCGCTGGAAATATATTTCTTACATTGGAATATTAACAGCATTGCATTCCACATGACTAATAGATCAGGAACTGAAACGATCTAACATTATAGTCTGTTTTAAGTGCAGAACCATGTAGCTTTAGGAGTGTGTGTGTTTATGTTCTCTCTTACCAATACCCTCCCGGTACTTATCCCAGACACTAGAACAATACTTTGGAATTGATAGCTTAATTGACTTACGTAAAATGCTTCTAACTCCTTCTGTTGGGAGCTCCATCATGCATAAAAACCACCCACCTCTTGTTCTTATCAACCGTCTGCTGTTACATAACGATACTTTCAAGTCTTATACTATATACTGATAAGGGGTGCTAACCTCCTCGACATGCGCATCTGGAGAAATCTTGTGCACTTGGATGGGTGCACACTCGGCAGACTCCATTCAATCATGAGACGCAGAATGTAGTGGTCTGCTGCTGGTCAGCTGCAGATTAAATCGGAAGCTGTGCTGCAGAGCGGGTTGGTCAAAGACAGTGCAAGGGAGTCCTTCAGCCTCTAACTTTATCCTAAGAATTCGAGAATGTCCTGTGACTCTCATCCGCATAGAGACAGCTCGTAAATTACGCATTATTCTCGAGGTTTTAGAAATATGTAGATTGTCTTGTATGCTTTGATGATGTATATGTTTGAGAATTAAGAATGAATGGACGTACTGTTCAGTCAGTATCTGCATTCGCAATGGTACTCACAAGGTAGAGGAGGGGCGGTTTATCAAAGATACTGAAATTGTGACGCAAGCTGTCACATCATTGGTCGGTGTTGAAATTACTGTAAAATTGCTAAAATAATTTGCACTATCTACTGTGACACTTTTTATTACAGTACATCGACAGTATCTGTTCCACCCTTCTGTCCACTGGTATGCTGTTGGTTACCACATAATGACTGACTGGCATCACTTGTTTGAGATAGAGAGAGAGCTTGGTGTAGGGGCAACACCTTCTGGGGGTGGCTAGCACTGAAACAGTGATCATGTACATGACTGCAACATGAGGAATCAGTCGAAATGGAACACAGAGTCATCAGCTATTCTGTCACTGTGACAGATGAGTTTAAATGTAGAGGCTCAGTTACCACCTCTCATCCATCTCTGTATCAACTGTTTAGTGACAGCTCAATCTAGATCAGTAGTTATACAAATAAATTGTATATAGTGAAAACGGATAATAACATACTGAGCAGAAACCACAAACACCAGCATTTCAAGAGAGTTTGTATTGCGACCCTCTGTTACAGTTTAGACTGACAATCATACTTCTTGTGTAATCCTCACAGAGGAGTATACAAAAAGGTATCTTCCACTGACAAAGTGTATAGTAGTAATATAATAGTTCACTCACGTAGTCAGTTTGTGAAATACATTGGCATTTCTGCATATTTGTCGTCAGCAAACCCCTCAACTGACTACCTAATTACCACTACACTCACTGTAACTACTTCATGATTGTAGCTGAAATAAGTAACTTTACATTAAAACATCTTCTGTATGTAACTACTCTTTTTCTGAACGGATCTCACCATATTTTCAAAAATCCCATTCACAAATTAAGTTGAAAACATGGTTAATGATGATACGACCTGTGGGTAAAGTTTCATAATTATAACATGCAACATCACATGATACAATCTTTCATATGTAGCATTTCTCTATGTAACATTGTGGGTTGTGTAAATATTCTCTCTAAACTTATTCAACTATTACTTTATCTGACTATGTACCCACAGAAATTAAAGCGCAAACATGTAAGACGGATAGATACATAGTTATTCGGAGAAAGAGTTGCATCTGACAGAGTCAATGATCAGTATGAAAAATATTGACATCAGAGACACGAAAGATAGAAGTAAATGTCACATGGCTAGTGCCCTTGCATTTGTCACACACATGGGATATGATAGACAGTGTATCCTCCTGAGGGAGTTTAATGATGACAGTTGTACTTTCATGTAAAATCTAACAAGCTTAGTATTTCTCTAGATATGGAGTTTCTTCAAGGAGAAAACATTTTGGTTATTAGTACTGTATACATTTGCGTGGTGTCTGTTCTGTTGGTCATGTCTGACAGAACAGACTCCACTCATGACCACCATGGTATACAGTCTCTGTAAAGAAACTTCTAAAGAAATAGAGATTACTGAATGATAGGTGTAAAACAAAGCATAGGGATATAGATAGAGAGATGCTGAATGAAAAGTATTTGGCTGTCAAGAGAGCAATGTGTTGTGCCTTCAATGAGTAGCGTATTGTAAAGTAATCTTTCGCAGAACCCAAGGAAATTCTGATCATGTGGAATACTGTTAGTGGCACCAAAGTTAGTGTTCAGTCCCTAGTGAATGAGTGAAATTGATGGTAGTAAAGCAAAAGCTAAAATGCTTAACTCCATTTTCCAATGTTCCTTTACAAAGGAATCCTTGTACCACTCAAAAGATGAATGAAATAAGTATTAGGTCAGTGGTGTTGAGAATCAGCTGATATCATTAAAACTGAATAAAGCTCCACGACCCGATGGAATCCCTGTCACATTCAATACTGGATCTGCGACTGCGTTAGCTCCTCTTCTAACTATAACTTATCTTAGATTCCTCGAATGAAAAACCATGACCAGTTCTCTGAAAAAGGCACAGGTCACATCCATCTACAAGAAGGTTAGTAGAAGTTATCCACAAAACGACCATCCAATATCCTTGACGTCGATTTATTGTAGCATCTTAAAACATATTGTGAGTTCAAACATAATTCAGTATCTTGAACAGAATAACTTCCTCAATGCCAACCAGCATGGATTTCGAAAACATCGATCATGTGAAACCCATTTTGCGTTTTTATAACGTGACATACTGAAAGCTGTTGATCAAGGTAGGTAGATGCAGTGTTTTTTGATTTCCGAAAAGCATTTTGCTCAATACCACATCTACGCTTTTTGTCAAAAGTAGGAACATATGGGGTATCAAATGAAATTTGTGACTGGATTGAGAACTTTTTGGTAGGGAGGACACAAAATTTAACCTTGGATAGAGAGTCATCTTGAGATGTAGAAGTAATGTCGTGTGTGCACCAGGGAAGTGTATTGGGACCCTTGTTGTTCATGTTGTATGTTAATGACCTTGCAGACAATATTCATAGTAAAGCCAGGCTTTTTGCAGAGATGCAGTTATCTGTAATGAAATATTATCTGAGAGAAACTACTTAAATATTCATTATAATAGAAGGAAACATTCCACGTGGGAAAAATTATATATAAAAACAAAGATGAGGTGACTTACCGAACGAAAGCGCTGGCAGGTCGATAGACACACAAACAAACACAAACATACACACAAAATTCAAGCTTTCGCAACAAACTGTTGCCTCATCAGGAAAGAGGGAAGGAGAGGGGAAGACGAAAGGAAGTGGGTTTTAAGGGAGAGGGTAAGGAGTCATTCCAATCCCGGGAGCGGAAAGACTTACCTTAGGGGGAAAAAAGGACAGGTATACACTCGCACACACGCACAGTGTCTGTATGTGTGGATGGATATGTGTGTGTGTGCGAGTGTATACCTGTCCTTTTTTTCCCCCTAAGGTAAGTCTTTCCGCTCCCGGGATTGGAATGACTCCTTACCCTCTCCCTTAAAACCCACTTCCTTTCGTCTTCCCCTCTCCTTCCCTCTTTCCTGATGAGGCAACAGTTTGTTGCGAAAGCTTGAATTTTGTGTGTATGTTTGTGTGTCTATCGGCCTGCCAGCGCTTTCGTTCGGTAAGTCACCTCATCTTTGTTTTTATATATACTTAAATATTCAGTTGGATATTGATCAAATTTCAAAATGGTGCAGACATTGGTAACTTGGTTTAAATTTTCAGAAATGTAAAATTTTGCACATCATAAAACACAAAAAATCGTAGTATCCTATGACTATAATATTTATGAGTCACTGTTGTAATCGGCCATCTCATACAAATACCTGGGTGTAACACTTTCTAAAGATATGAAAAGGAATGATCACATAGGTTCATTCGTGGATAAAGCAGGTGGTAGACTTTGGTTTATTTGTAGAATACTGGGGAAGTGCACTCAACCTACAAAAGAGATTGCTTACAAATCGCTCATGCATCCAGTTCTAGAAAATTCCTCAAGCTGGTGGGACCCATACCAGATAGAACTAACAGGGGACATTGAACATATGCAGAGAAGGACAGAACAAATGGTCACAGGTCTGTCTAATCAGTGGGAGAGTGTCAGAGAGACACTGAAGGAACTGAACTGGAAGACTTTGGAGTCAGATGTAAACTATCCTGAGAAAGTCTGTTAACAAAGTTTCAAGAATTGGCTTTAAATGATTAGGAATATACTACAACCCCACTACGTATCACTCACATAGGGATTCTGAAGATAAGATTAGAATAATTGCTGCACACACAGAGGCATTCAAACAATCATTCTTCCCCCGCTCCATACGTGAATGGAACAGGAAGAAACCCTAATAACTGATACAATGGGATGTACCCTCTGCCATGTACCTTACGGTGGTTTGCAGAGTATAGATGTAGATACATGTAGATAATGACATGGCTGGGGCATGCCTTTCTAAGAAATAGAGGATGTAGAAAGAAAGGGAAGGGATGGGTGAGAATTCGTGACTTACGACTCCACAGGGCATTGTGGTACTGCACTCTACATCTACATCCATACTCCGCTAGCCACCAGACGGTGTGTGGCGGAGGGTACTTTGAGTACCTCTATTGGTTCTCCCTTCTATTCCAGTCTCGTATTGTTCGTGGAAAGAAAGATTGTCGGTATGCCTCTGTGTGGGCTCTAATCTCTCTGATTTTATCCTCATGGTCTCTTTGCGAGATATACGTAGGGGGGAGCAATATACTGCTTGACTTCTCGGTGTAGGTATGTTCTCGAAACTTCAACAAAAGCCCGTACCGAGCTACTGAGCATCTCTCTTGCAGAGTCTTCCACCGGAGTTTATCTGTCATCTCCATAACACTTTCGCGATTACTAAATGATCATGCAACTAAGTGCACTGCTCTCCGTTGGATCTTCTCTATCTCTTCTATCAACACTATCTGGTACAGATCCCACACTGGTGAGCAATATTCAAGCAGTGGGCGAACAAGTGTACTGTAACCTACTTCCTTTGTTTTTGGATTGCATTTCCTTTGAATTCTTCCAATGAATCTCAGTCTGGCATCTGCTTTACCGACGATCAACTTTATATGATCATTCCATTTTACATCACTCCTATTGCCTACTCCCAGATAATTTATGGAATTAACTGCTCCCAGTTGCTGACCTGCTAATTGTAGCTAAATGATAAAGGATATTTCTTTCTATGTATTCGCAGCACATTACACTTGTCTACATTGAGATTCAATTGCCATTCCCTGCACCATGCGTCAATTCGTTGCAGATCCTCCTGCATTTCAGTACAATTTTCCACTGTCACAACCTCTCGATATGCTACAGCATCATCCGCAAAAAGCCTCAGTGAACTTCCAATATTATCCACAAGGTCATTTACGTATATTGTGAATAGCAACGGTCCTATGACACTCCCCTGCGGCACACCTGAAATCACTCTTACTTCGGAAGACTTCTCTCCATTGAGAATGACATGCTGCGTTCTGTTATCTAGGAACTCTTCAATCCAATCACGCAATTGGTCTGATAGTCCATATGCTCTTACTTTGTTCATTAAACGACTGTGGGGAACTGTATCGAACGCCTTGCAGAAGTCAATAAAAACGGCATCTACCTGGGAACCCGTGTCTATGGCCCTTTGAGTCTCGTGGACGAATAGCGCGAGCTGGGTTTCACATGACCGTCTTTTTCGAAACCCATTCTGATTCCTACAGAGTAGATTTCTAGTTTCCAGAAAAGTTAATTTTACTCGAACATAATACGTGTTCCAAAATTCTACAACTGATCAACGTTAGAGATATAGGTCTATAGTTCTGCACATCTGTTCGACGTCCCTTCTTGAAAACGGGGATGATCTGTGGCCTTTTCCGATCCTTTGGAACGCTACGCTCGTCTAGAGAGCTACGGTACATCGCTGCAAGAAGGGGGCCAAGTTCCTTCGCTTACTCTGTGTAAAATCGAACTGGTATCCCATTAGGTCAAGCGGCCTTTCCTCTTTTGAGCGATTTTAACTGTTTTTCTATCCCTCTGTCATCTATTTCGATATCTACCATTTTGTCATCTGTGCGACAATCTAGAGAAGGAACTACAGTGCAGTCTTCCTCTGTGAAACAGCTTTGGAAAAAGACATTTAGTATATCGGCCTTTAGTCTGTCATCCTCTTTTTCCATACCATTTTGGTCACAGAGTGTCTGGACATTTTGTTTTGATCCACCTATTGCTTTGACAAAGGACCAAAATTTCTTAGGATTTTCTGCCAAGTCAGTACACAGAACTTTACTTTCGAATTCATAGAACACCTCTCGCAGAGCCCTCCTCACACTACATTTCACTTCGCCTAATTTTTGTTTGTCTGCAAGGCTTCTGCTATGTTTATGATTGCTGTGAAGTTCCCTTTGCTTCCGTAGCAGTTTTCTCTCTCGGTTGTTGTACCACGGTGGCTCTTTTCCATCTCTTACGATCTTGCTTGGCACATACTCATCTAATGCATATAGTACGATGGTTTTGAACTTTGTCCACTGATCCTCAACACTATGTACATGAGACAAAACTTTTGTGTTGAACCATCAAGTATTCTGAAATCTGCTTTTTGTCACTTTTGCTATACAGAAAAATCTTCTTACCTTTTTTAATATTTCTATTTACGGCTGAAATCATCGATGCAATAACCGCTTTATGATCGCTGGTTCCCTGTTCTGCGTTAACTGTTTCAAATATTTCGGGTCTGTTTGTCACCAGAAGGTCTAATATGTTATCGCCACTGCGTCGGCGCGGTTCTTTCCATCCCTTTTACGACGAACCTGCACCTACCTGTGAACATTGTCTCAGCATATCATCAGTAGGGAAGCCGGGCGAAACCTACTGTACTTTGACGTGCACCAGGCTGCAGTTAAAGTCACTAATCTACGTTTCGGGAGAAAGTTTTCACGTGAAATGAAAGGTTGGAAATTTTGTCCTCAATTAATATATTCTGAAACTTAGGTGAACAAGTATCACTGCCAAGCTTGTGCTAGTCTTAACACAGTCACTCACAATCCCTTTCACTCGCGTTAGCAAGTTTATGGTGTTGCATTTCCCGAAAACGTAATAGCTACAAAAATACTGATTGCTTTTGATTGAGAATGCTCGCCAAATATTAAGTCTGTCGGTACCTAATGCAGTCACAGTTTTTAGCCACCGACCTGCTCAATACGCCACGCGGAATATATCTTTTCTCGTCACAAAATTCACTTAAAAATTCCGAAATTTCTACACGCCCATCGGAATAATTATGCCGTCACTTTACCACACTTTTGATGTAGGAAGCATTGCTCGATCCGGCAACTTATCATTTCCATCGGAACTACTACTACACACCTCCGAACTGTTTCATGTATAGGCTCCGACTCCTCTCTAGAAGTCTTCTCTACCAGCAGAGAAAGGTGCACGAAGAATATTGCTTTATCATTGGTCAGTTTACTCAACAGCCAATAGCAAAACAACAATCTCCCGCGTCAGTCCGCGCTTTTCATCAATAACCAATCGCAAAATGGTAAACCTAACGACTGCACTTTTTACCGACGTAATTATCTAATATGCTGAAGTTTTGTTTATGCATAAAGTTGTTTACTATTGTTATTTATAACTGAATTAACTTTCCCTTTACCATAAACTTACTTTACAAATCTATTCTACAAAAATCCCCTTTGTCCACATCCATACTTCTTCGAAATGTTCCCACACTAAATCCCACTACATAACTCGTTAAGCAGTTATCTTCATATTAACCTTAAACCACACTCACTCATCATTCATACTGCTAAAACATATTTATAACATTTTACATACACAAAAAGACACAATAACACTTTATGAAAATACTAGAACAGTTTATGTAAAACATTCTATTACTTTAGTGCACTCTAGTGGGCACAATAGAAAGTAAATCAGTCCCCTATCCAGTATTGTCCTCTATCGGCTGATACATAAACTACATGCGCGTCCAGTCTCGCGTCACCATATGTCACTATCCAAGCTCTGAGACACATCTCCCACTTAACCGCCTCCAAGGCAGGATCGGTATACGGCGCTACGCCTCACCAGGAGTCGGTTCTCTGTTTAACTGCTCAAGGTATTTTTCAGATAATGTACTTACAAAAAATTTCACTGGATTCTTTGTCCCTGCCACACATTATAAACGTATGAGTCTCCCAGTCTATATCTGGCAAAATAAAGTCTCGCCGGCCGGTGTGGCCGAGCGGTTCTAGGCGCTACAGTCTGGAACCGCGCGACCGCTACGGTCGCAGGTTCGAATCCTGCTTCGGGCATGGATGTGTGTGATGTCCTTAGGTTAGTTAGGTTTAAGTAGTTATAAGTTCTAGGAGACTGATGACCTAAGAAGTTAAGTCCCATAGTGCTCTGGTCGGGAAATCTACTCGAAATACTTTCCAAATTTTGCTTCATGGTGCTCTGCCACAACAGCTGCTGAGCCAGGGGGCCAATAGACACATCCAATTACCATGTTTGCGCCAGCTTTAACCGTGACCTTTACCCAAATTATTTCACACTTCGGATCTCCGTCAATTTCCTTCGATACTATTATACTTTTTATCGCTATAAACATGCCTCCCCCGTCACGGTCCAGCCTGTGTCTGCGGTATACATTCCAATCTGAGTTTAGTATTTCATTACTGTTTATCTGGTTTCAGCCAACTTTCTGTCCCTAGTACTATGTGGGCATTGTGGCCGTTTATTAATGAGAGCAGTTCTGGGACCTTCCTATAGATGCTCCTGCAGTTTACTACGAGGGCTACCCACAAAGTACATTACGTTTTGGAATTAAAAATAAATAAAGTATTGGAAATTTTTTTTATTATATACAGACAAAAGCCACACTTAAATACTACTTTTCTACATAGTTGCCATTTACATTAAGGCACTTATCGTAGCGATGGACGAGCTTGGAAATTCCTTCGTCGTAAAATTCGGCCGCCTGCGCCTTCAACTACGTGGTTACTCTTCTTGAAGCTGTGCGTCGTCATCAAAACGCTGCAAAGCCAACCACTTCTTCATTGCTGGGAATAAGTGGAAGTCACTCGGTGCCAGGTCGGGACTGTACGGCGGATGAGGAAACAACTCCCACTTAAAAGATTCGAGAACTTCACGAGTGGCATTTGCCGTGTGGGCCCGGGCATTGTCGTGAATCAGCAAGATCTTTGAGCCCAACTTTCCCCTGCGCTTGTTTTGTATTGCTCTTCTGAGGTTGATCAGAGTTTGGAAATTACTTTTTAGAGTTTATTGTAGTGCCTCTTTCCAGGAAATCCTCAAAAATCACACCTTTTCTGTCCCAAAAGACATTCATTACGTGGTTGAAGGCGCAGGCGGCCGAATTTTACGACGAAGGAATTTCCAAGCTCGTCCATCGCTGCGATATGTGCCTTAATTTAAATGGCAACTATGTAAAAACGTAGTATTTAAGTGTGGCTTTCATCTGTATATAATAAAAAAATTTCCAATACTTTATTTATTTTTAATTCCAAAACGTAATGTACTTTGTTGATAGCCCTCATATTAGCACATTAATATTGTATTTCCTGTTGCGTTTTGCCTACTACTACCTTGTCGCGTCTCAGGAGGCGTCTTGTCGGGCCTAGGGAGGGAATTCTCTAACCCACATGTGCACTACACACGTACTCCAATACCCTTGTAGCCGCTTCCTGCGTGTAGTGCGCGCCTGACCTATTCAGGGGGACCGTACATTTCTTCACCCGATAGCAGAGGTCGAGAAATTTGCACCTCAGACCGCAGAATCGTCTGAGCCTCTGGTTTAAGCCTTCCACTCGGCTCCAAACCAGAGGACCGCGATCGGTTCTGGGAACGACACTACAAATAGTTAGCTCAGATTCCACTCAGCGAGCGAGGCTCTCCGCCTTCACCAACTCCGCCTGTGTGAACTGAGGATGACCTCTGAACCCAGCCGGCAGGAGTCATTGGTGCCGACATGAGCAACAATTTGCATTTGGGTGCACCCAGCTCTCTATTGCCACCGGCAGGGCCTCCTCCACATCTCAGATGAGACCCCCCGACAAGCAGACAGAGTGAACACTGGCCTTCTTCCCCAACCTTTCCTCTATTTCCGCAAGGGGCTCCATCACCCGCCCAACATTGGAGCTCCCAATCGCTAATAAACCCCTGCCCCTGTGTGCCTGCTCGGACTGTGCTGAAGGTTCGGACACATGTCCACTCACAGGAGAGCGGGCGATGCCACACGGCCAGCCTCCACATTGACCCTCCGCCTCGTGCACCGCGAACGCCGCTGAACCCGCCACTCCCCTTGGGGAGAGGGTGGCCCAACTGCACCCGGTACCCGCGAAGATGTCTCGACAGCAGGGACCGTGGGTGAAGCATGTAACACCTGGGGTGTATCATGCGACGCACCAGACTCCCCACTGCCGCTACACTCCGAGGCAGCAGCCTGAAGACGGCTGACCGCGGCCATAAAGACGTTCAGCTGTTCGCGAACAGTGGCCAGCTCCTCCTGCGTCCTTACGCAGCAGTCACACATCCTATACATCCTAAGAAATCAACAATTTACTCTACAGAGTTAATCAACTTTTAACTAGGCTGCTAATTCACTAAAGGCGGCTGATAGCTGACTAAACTGTGGTTACTAGACACTTCTTGTTGAAAACAATGAAAATAAGCACTACCTGTCTCTGGACTGTATTCAAAACAAACACTTGCACTACAGCTGACTAAATGGACTCTCTCTGACTGTATTCAAAACAAACACGAAATCTATGGACACGTTTACTAGTACTCGAAAATTAAAGCTTCCTAAAAGCAAAAACACACGGAAAAAGAAGTGACAAGTAAAAAAAAAATACAGTTAATACTTAAATTAACGTAGCTCGCTATACAGCAGATGTGAAGCAGACGGCAGTTGCGAAGGTGGAAAATTTGTGCTGGACTGTGACTCAAACCCGGATTTACCAATTCATAAAAGTGGTTGTCTTAAACGTTTCAGCCATCTGAACATGGTCCGTGACCGACTCAAATTTCCAACTTATCGCCCGTTGCAATGCAGTGTACCTCTTCCTTTACGCCCCTGCTCGCAAATTATTTATTCCCGTTGGGGTTCAGATGATATTAGTGGCTCCGCACTGAAACAAACGTCAAGGAGCGGTCGCTCTCTGACAGAAATGTATATATTTGAGTGGTGTCAATACTGTCAGACTTGTTATGCAGTTAAGGCAAGCGCTTATGACGATAGATCCGGGTTCGAGTCCAATTCCAGCACAAATTTTCTACTTTTGCCATTGCATTACCACAATACCCTATGCAGCTGGAAGTCATGAATTCCCACCCACATCTTCCGTTTCTGTCCGCATTTGCTGTTTTATGTAAATATCGATTATTTTGTATTGCTCACTTACTGATATGGTTTTAGATGTGCAACATTTCTCAGTCCATAAATTTTCTTTGTTTTTGGACATACTAATCTGTAGCCATTTTCTAGTATCTCAAGTGGCTCAATATACACGTCAAAAAATTCATATAGTCACTGTTATTTCCTTTAGATTTCTCGTAACTTTCTCCTAGAACAAGGTCATCAATTCCACAACGTGTAACCTTCACTTTATTGCTATGCTTCTGTTTTCTCCTACTATGATACTGTTCCGGGATTTTTCTCTCATCAGCAGTAATGTTTTTATACAAGTTTATTCAGTTAATTCATTCATCTGATTAGGAATTTTCTTATCTGAAAGTAAGTCACATGGAGCAAAATCTATGGTTTACTGCTGTAAATTCTTCAGTATATCTTCAAAGTGATTAATGTATTCCATCCAGTTTGAATGATATTTACTACAGTAAGTCCTACACAACTGACCTATTCCGTCACATACCTCTCACTTGAATTACATGATGAACCATGAACTGAAACTAGTACATGTATTATGTTTCTCTCATCAACAAAATTTTTCATGTTTTTGAGCCAACTGACTCCCATTATCTGAAAGAATTACCTTAGGAACATCTACATTTTGAAAGTAATCTTTAGTGATGAGTACGATTTTATTGCTCATCACTTTTGCAAAATTGTAGTATAAATCTACCATAACAAATATATAACTGCACCTCCCCTTTGCTTTGGGTAGTTGCCTGGACACCTCAGTTCCTATTAAACACGAAAAAGGGATTAGAAGGATTTGTAATCAAATTATAAGGAATAAAAATCATGATGAAAACTGGAAACTAGTGAAAAGCTGTTTAGGAAAGAAGGAGTATGAAAAAGTTCAGCAGTATTATCAGGTATTTAAGAGAATTTCGATGGCATAGCTCACATGGTCACAGCTGGAAAGTTTGTTGGCCAGAGTAACACGCTGATACTCTTGTAAAATGCACACATGAAAGTTTTTTAGATACATGGGTCATTAAAATGTGTTCAGAAGATTCAGGAAAATTTATATTTCTACAGCATTTCTAAGAGAGTTAGAAAGTGATTAGCTACCTGTAACAGGTGACAATGTGTAAAAGTAAGCAACCAAACCTGAAAAGGACATTTACAGAGCATAGCTCCGAAAGAACAGACATATACAGGGTGGTCCATTAATCGTGACTGGGCCAAATATCTCACGAAATAAGCGCCAAACGAGAAAACTACAAAGAACGAAACTCGTCTAGATTGAAGGGGGAAACCAGATGGCGCTCTGGTTGGCACGCTAGATGGCGCTGCCATAGGTCAAACGGGTGTCAACTGCGTTTTACCAATTGGGAACCCCCATTTTTTATTAAATATTCGTGTTGTACATAAAGAAATATGAATATTTTAGTTGGACCACTTTTTTTCGCTTTGTGATAGATGGCACTGTAATAGTCACAAAGTATAAGTGGGATCTCGTAACATTCCGCCAGTGCGGACGGTATTTGCTTCGTGATACATTGCCCGTGTTAAAATGGACCGTTTACCAATTGTGGAAAAGGTCGATATCGTGTTGATGTATGGCTATTGTGATCAAAATGCCCAACGCGCATCTGCTATTTATTCTGCTCGGTATCCTAGACGACATCATCCAAGTGTCCGGACCGTTCGCCGGATAGTTACGTTATTTAAGGAAACAGGAAGTGTTCACCCAGATGTGAAACGTGAACCACGACCTGCAATAAATGATGATGCCCAAGTAGGTGTTTTAGCTGCTGTCGCGGCTAATCCGCACATCAGTAGCAGACAAATTGCGCGAGAATCGGGAATCTCAAAACCGTCGGTGTTGAGAATGCTACATCAACATCGATTGCACCCGTACCATATTTCTATGCACCAGGAATTGCATGGCAACGACTTTGAACGTCGTGTGCAGTTCTGCCACTGGGCACAAGAGAAATTACGGGACGATGACAGATTTTTTGCACACGTTCTATTTAGTGACGAAGCGTCATTTATCAACAGTGGTAACGTAAACCGGAATAATATGCACTATTGGGCAACGGAAAATACACAATGGCTGCGGCAAATGAAACATCGGCGACCTTGGCGGGTTAACGTATGGTCCGGCATTATGGGAGGAAGGATAATTGGCCCCCTTTTCATCGATGGCAATCTAAATGGTGCAATGTATGCTGATTTCCTACGTAATGTTCTACCGACGTTACTACAAGATGTTTCACTGCATGACAGAATGGCGATGTACTTCCAACATGATGGATGTCCGGCACATAGCTCGCGTGCGGTTGAAGCTGTATTGAATAGCATATTTCATGGCAGGTGAATTGGTCGTCGAAGCACCATACCACGGCCTGCATGTTCACCGGACCTGACGTTCCCGGTTTTCTTTCTGTGGGTAAAGTTGAAGGATATTTGCTATCGTGATCCACCGACAGTGCCTGACAACATGCGTCAGCGCATTGTCTATGCATGTGCAAACATTACAGAAGGCGAACTACTCGCTGTTGAGAGGAATGTCGTTACACGTATTGCCAAATGCATTGAGGTTCATGAACATCATTTTGAGCATTTATAGCATTAATGTGGTATTTACAGGTAATCAGCATGCGTTCTCAGAAATGATAAGTTCACAAAGGTACATGTATCACATTGGAACAACCGAAATAAAATGTGCAAACGTACCTACGTTCTGTATTTTAATTTAAAAAACCTACCTGTTACCAACAGTTCGTCTAAAATTGTGAGCCATATGTTTGTGACTATTACAGCACCATCTATCACAAAGCGAAAACAGTGGTCCAACTAAAACATTCATATTTCTTTATGTACTATACGGAGATGTAATAAAATGGGGGTTCCTATTTAAAAAAAACGCAGTTGATATCCGTTTGACCTATGACAGCGCCATCTAGCGGGCCGACCATAGCGCTGTCTGGTTTCCCCCTTCAAGCTAGACATGTTTCGTCCTTTGTAGTTTTTTTCGTTTGACACTTATTTCGTGAGATATTTGGCCTGGTCACGATCAATGGACCACCCTGTATATGTCTGTTCTTTCGGAGCTATGCTCTGTAAATGTCCTTTTCAGGTTTGGTTGCTTACTTTTACACATTGTCACCTGTTACAGGTAGCTAATCACTTTCTAACTCTCTTAGAAATGCTGTAGAAATATGTATTTTCCTGAATCTTTTGAACACATTTTAATGACCCATATGTCTAAAAAACTTTCATGTGTGCATTTTACAAGAGTATCAGCGTGTAACTTGGCCAACAAACTTTCCAGCTGCGACTATGTGAGCTATGCCATCGAAATTCTCTTAAATACCTGATAATACTGCTGAACGTTTTCATACTCCTTCTTTCCTAAATAGCTTTTCACTAGTTTCCAGTTTTCATCATGATTTTTATTCCTTATAATTTGATTACAAATCCTTCTAATCCCTTTTTCGTGTTTTACTCCTATCATGTACATACTTCTGAAACTTTTCTCTCCATCCCCATTACCATTCACACCTTCAACCCCCCCCCCCCCCTCTCCCCGCCAATTCAGATAAACTATCTTCCAATTTCATTTTCCTTCCATTTTATGTATTTTACTGTTTAATCAAACTGTTGCAGGTAGGCCGCCCACCTTGTCATTCTACTGTTATATAACTTACACTCCTGGATACAACATAGAGTTGAAAATAATTGCTGAATTCCACAAACCCAAAACAATAGCCATAATTTCCTTGTCAGTAACTATGCAATTCTTTTCAGGTTTTTAACATATTCAGCCTGCAAAGTAATTGAGTTCGGTTCTGTTTCCCCAACAACTATCTTCTCTTAGCATAGGTGTACTACTAATCTGGAATGACTACTGCCTGCCATCAAACAAAATGGTAATATTGAAACACGTATGTATTCATTACCAGCAATGGCGAGGCATGACAGAATCTCTGACCAGAGAGTTATTTATCGTTGCTAGTCTGCGCTTGACCGCGCGAGAGTTCAGTAGTGTGTGGCGAGTGGGCAGAGAGAGAAGTCAGTTGGAGAGTAGTAGCAGTCTGGAGTAGTTGCATGTAGCGAGTGGACGATTGTACTGAGCGGGCGTCGGCATGCGTCGACGGCGTGCTGTTCTTCCGAATCTGGTTAGGATTGTGATGGACGATGTGTATTATTGTTGAAGGTAATGAAGCAGCATTGCGCTCAGCTAATAATGTATAGTAATTGTAATTAATTTGTTCAAGAAATGCCCCAAAGTAAAGTAAATGCCCCCAAAGTAAAGTAAATGCCCCCAAAGTAAAGTAAATCTTTTAAAGAAAAGTAATCATTTTAATTTAAAGAATTTTTACACCCTTTTGAAGAAAAAGCATTCATTTCAATTTAAAGAATATTTCCTATGCATTTCCTCCAAGAATGAAAATTAAATATACGCCAGCATTGCACGGAGCTGTGCCGAAAAATAAGAGCAGAAATAGATGCAGTTTACTGAGGTAAGAATTTTGGTTTTTGTGTTCAGGTTTAATTATTTCACAGGGCCGAAGGTCAGTGCTGCTGCCCTTATAAAATTTATCAGGTTTAATTATTGCTGTTGAGATGTTACATTCAGTTGATAGATCATTATTTAATTAATATTATTGTGGGTTCAATGATCAATCATCTTAGTGTTAATTTTGTGGGGAGTTTACATTTGGGCCATTATTATTCTTTAATTTTGCAAGGAGGTTACGCTTGGGTCATTTTTATTATTCAGTTTTGTGCGAAGACAACATTTGACACATTTTTTTTCATTAACATTGACTTTCAAATTTCTTGTGGGGAGGTTACACTTGGCGACATCCGGACCAGGATCGTATTTCTTTGTGAATCTTCTGGTAAGTAGTCAGATATCTGCTCTTATTTACTTAAATATAATTAGCAAAGCTTCTACTAACTTTGTCACTTTCTTCCACAGATCATCGGCAATTTGTTGCTCTTTATTGGATTTGTGTTTGTTGCATTTTGTATTGTCTTTGTTTCATTATTGAATAATTGTGATCAGTGTTAAAATGCCGCGAAAAACTGTCAATAGTACATCTCGAGGTATAGTGAGTGAAATAACCGAGTTAAACAACTTGACCGATAGTACTTGCGACATGCAGTATAATGATGACAATCCTCCATTTGCAGACGATCAGTGTGTACCGACCACCAATGTTGATTTTGATCCTAGTGATGAACAGATAAATTCAATTGTGTCGTCTGTTAATTTAACAACAATTGATGACGCGGGGCGTTCTGTTGCAATGAGCGCTGCCCAGCTTAACACAATCGGTTTGTAAAATTCACGTGACGAACAGACAAATTTTTCTAAGAAAATGAACAGAACACTCAAAGTAGGACAGATTTATTTGATTCCGAGGTAGTGACTAACAATGCATGTCCGATTAGCAAACATTTTCAAGAATCACAGAATATCCAAATGGATACACAAAACGTGACAATTGCAGATACGCCATCAAACAGCACAGAGAATAGAGTAGGTAGTATTGGCATGGATCAAATTATGGCAGTATTGCTACAACATAGTGCATATTTCGAACAACTTAACACGAATCTCAGACATGACTTTAGTGAAAATTTCAAACAACAGAAGAAAGAACAAGACGAGAATCTCAAACAACAATTTAGTGAAAATTTCAGACAATTTAGTGAACAGAACAAACAACAACTTAATGAAATTAATAAAAAACGAGACAATCTTAAAGAAGATTTTAAACAACTTAGTGAACAGAACAAACACCTTAATGAAAAATTAGACAACAATTCCAGACAGCTTAGTGAACAGATTAGAGCCGTTGCCGCGCAGTGTCATGATACTAAGGAATAATTACGTGAGGAAATTGAGACTTGTGCTAGGAAAAGTTGTGAAGAAATTAGATCTGTTGCCCAAGAATTAAGGGATATGCAAACAGCTACAACAGAATCACTTAGAGACGAAATTAATGCAGTCGGTAAACAATGCTCTGAAAAGGCAACACAATTACGCGACGAGTTTAAATTAATGACAGCAGAAATTTCGCGCACAATGGATGCAAAGATAGACACGAAATTCGACCAACAGAACACTCAAATTGATGAACGTTTTAATCTTCACCTACAAAACAGTGATACGCGTTTCCGTAAATTCATACAGGAACAGAATAAAGTAAAACGACAAGTCATGGAAACAATTACTGCACAGAGACAGGAAGACAAACGTAAATTGTTTGCGAAAGCAAAAACATACGTAGACAACAATATTGCTACAGTATCGGATAAAATTAATACCATCGAACAGTTGAACACCGAATTGCGTGATGAAATTTCCGATCTTAAAACAAAAACAGATACACACACAGTAGACTTTCAGACAGTGACCGACAGACTTGAACAATTAGAACTAATTCAGGATCCCGATGTCATCAAAGCTGACGTTAAAAAATTGAACGAAACCACACGTAAAATACAAAAACAAATTAATGCTTGTGACACTAAAAACGATGATCAGGTAAAAATACTGACTGAAAAATATGATGAATTGGCCAGTCGTATTGATGTTATCGAAAGTAATAATGATAACAAATCAGACGATACTTCACCGATTTCGTTTAATCAAACACCTGAATTCCAAAATTTACAGCAGACGATCAGTGAGATAGATTCGTCCAATAATACATTACGTAGAAAACTGTCGACTTTACAGCAAGAGGTGACAGAGATAAAAAATATTTCAGTCAATAACACGTCACAGCATACGGCACATTCCGAATATTTGTCACACTCACACAGCCAGTATAATGTAGGTAATTTACAGAGAGTACATGACTTAGATTCGAACAATCACAGACAAATAGATTCTCATACAATTCTGAACCTGTTCAAACGTACAGAGACGATAATTTTGATTACAAACATTTTCTATCAGTGAGAAAATTTAAATTATATAAAAATGACAGAACACAGATTCACCCCTTGGATTGGATACAACAATTTAGCTTTGCTTTTCCACCGACTTGGCCCATAACGCACAAACTTGAATTTATTTGCAGTTTTTTGGAAGGCGAACCGGCAACTCGTATGAGACCGATCACGAGACAATGCTACTCGGTAGAAGAATTTCAGAATGCTTTTCTGTCAGCGTATTGGTCGAAGACGACACAGTGCAGAATTAAGGATCAACTAATTAGTTTACCGAATTATGAGAACTCAAATTTTTCTACTGTCACGCAATTTTTTGAGCACATGGTCCAACAAAACCAGTACCTAAGTGAACCTTACAGTGAGTCTGCACTTATTCAATTATGTATTTCTAAATTACCACGGTCATTAAGAGTGTCACTTTTAACGGGTCAGCAGAAGGAAAATATTTCGGCATTCAGAGATCTGTTACAGCTTTTGGAAATGCAGCAATCGGATTATTCCTTTATAAACAAAAATTTTTCATATAGTAACCAAGGCCAACAAACTTACAATAATTACGATCAGCCACGCAATTTCAATAGCAAAGGTAATAGACTCTTTAGGAACGACAACCACCAGAACTCTAATAACAGAAAAAAATTTAATTATCAATATCGTCAAAATTATCAGCAACAGCAAACACATTTTGGTACAATAGAAGTTTTCCTGCGCAACAGCATGAAAGGCAGCCGGTTAGCATACCTAACCAACAATACAGTGTGCAAGGTCAGCCAGGCTTTAATGTTTCGCCGCGTACGCGTATAGCGTCAGCCCCAACAAATGGTAGCGCACAGCAACAAGGAAATAACTACGTGCAGAAAACACAGTACTTCAATTCCTATCGCAATGCACCGTATAGGAATGACTATCACGACAGACATAAAAACAATGAGCACAATTTTCAGCGTACATTTAATTACAGTCGATCTAATCAGCAGCAAGAACATCTGTCACAGCATATAATCATGAATGAATCAGACAGTAGATATCATCCAAAACGTAATACGTCTGGAAAAAATAATAGAACAGTTCAAATAGTCGAAATGCCACAGCATCTTCCCGAAAATAACAACACGTCAGATAGAATTTGACTAGATACAGTACAGGTTGCACAAGCACTATTTTTGACATGCAGAATGTTGTTCACGAAAATGTTATTACTTTTGACGACATCCGAGACACTCTTTTGCAGGAAAGACCAGTTGTTCAGAAAACCATTTCACATCCTGTCATCGAAATTAAAATTGGTTTATCGAAATTTTCAGCAGTAATCGATTCCGGATCACCTATGTCAGTAATAAATGAAGAAACTTTCAACGAGTGTAACAAAGAGATTACCTATCCTACATTACCATTAGGCAAAACGAAAGTAAAAGGAGCAGTATCTAGTAAAGGAGTAGACGTTAAATTACAGACACATTTATCATTTTGTATTGCAGGTCACACATTTCACTCAAATTTTTGGATTGTTCCCTTATTGACAACAGACGTTATTCTAGGTACGAATTTTCTGGTACAACACGACGCAGTTATTGATTTTCAAAATTCTATTTAATGTTAAAGGATAAAAATGTACAATTGGCTTTAGAATTTCAGCACTCATTATCTGCAGAAGGACAAACAATTAATTGTACTGAGGTCATTTCCGTATCACGTAGCATAGACTGTAATTCCACATTGTTCACAGATACGTACGTACATATTTATAATACTCCAGACTAAGCTGACTATGACGTAATACAGATGATTTCTGATAAAGTTAAACAGAGCAGTGCAAATACAGACGACGAACTCACGCAACTACACAAAATTCTTTTACAGCAAGCTCCAGTTTTCGACAACATTCCTGGTACTATGTCCGGTTTTATGTATGAATTTCAAGTCAAACAGCACGACACATTTAAAGCCAAACATTATCCTATTCCGTATATTCATAGAGAGCAAGTTAAGAAAGAATTGCAAGATATGCTCGACCAAGGAATTATTGAACCAGCAGTTAGTCCGTACATAAACCCGCTCCATATTGTTAATTTTAAAGGATGGCTCACTTCGCCTCGTGCTTGATTCGCGTCACATCAATGACATTATTATTAATGAAACAGATCGACCACAGACACTAGAGGAACTACTACAGAAATTTCACGGTACTGCTATTTATTCTACATTAGATCTGAAATCGGGATTTTGGCAAATTCAGCTCCATCCGAACTGCAGAAAGTACACAGCATTTCTCTGTTTTGGTGACTGTTATCAATTTTGTAAATTACCATTCGGTTAAACTATTTCTTCAGCAGCTTTTATTCGCGGTTTGAATACAATACTTCCGACAGAATTTAAAGACAGAATTACAACGTATGTAGACGACATTCTTATTGCAGAAGCTAACTGGTCTGAACACAATCTGATTCTTGAACAACTGCTGCAAACTTTTCGTGCACAAGGACTCACAGTTAATCTCAGTAAATCGCACTTTGGTAAAACGTCTATAAAATTTCTTGGACATGTAATTTCAGCAGAAGGCATTACGCCTGACCCGGAAAAACTTCAAGCTCTACGTGACATTACTGTTCCTACGACGAAAAAACAACTACGCAGCTTTTTGGGCTTAATTAATTATTTTCGTAAATTTATTCATTACTCTGCTTTAGACACCCCTAGATTATGTCAATTGACAGGTAAAAACACTATTTGGTCCTGGGATAGGCAAGCACATTCTGAATTTGTGAACCTGAAAGAAGCCTTGTTGAATGCACCACTTTTATCACACCCAGATCTTACCAGAAATTTTTCTATTGCCACCGACAGCTCTAACACCGCTTTAGGCGTACATATTTTTCAGGAAATTGAACTGGTCTGAACACAATCTGATTCTTGAACAACTGCTACAAACTTTTCGTGCACAAGGACTCACAGTTAATCTCAGTAAATCGCACTTTGGTAAAACGTCTATAAAATTTCTTGGACATGTAATTTCAGCAGAAGGCATTACGCCTGACCCGGAAAAACTTCAAGCTCTACGTGACATTACTGTTCCTACGACGAAAAAGCAACTACGCAGCTTTTTGGGCTTAATTAATTTTTTTCGTAAATTTATTCATTACTCTGCTTTAGACACCCCTAGATTATGTCAATTGACAGGTAAAAACACTATTTGGTCCTGGGATAGGCAAGCACATTCTGAATTTGTGAACCTGAAAGAAGCCTTGTTGAATGCACCACTTTTATCACACCCAGATCTTACCAGAAATTTTTCTATTGCCACCGACAGCTCTAACACCGCTTTAGGCGTACATATTTTTCAGGAAATTGAAGAAGATGGCTCTACAATAATTAAAAACATCGCATTTGCAAGTCGCATTCTGTCACCTGCTGAAAGAAATTATTCTGTTACAGAACTGGAAACGTTATGTGTTGTTTGGGCTTTTACAAGATTTAGGCATTTTCTTTATGGAAGACATACCACCGTTTACACAGACCACAGAGCGATACAACTTTTGCTTTCGGCTAAATTTACACACGATAGATTAAGCAGATGGAAACTTTATCTACAGGAATTTAATTTTACAATAGTTCACATTCCTGGCACACAAAATGTTCTAGCAGACGCACTGTCTCGTTCTCTCGGCAACAATCAGCAAGACATCGCAACCAACTTCTGCAAAGCAAATTTCAGCGTCATGTACATTCAACAAGTTGCATTTGAAAACTTCATTTCGTCGTCATTACAGGACATAGCACAAGAGCAGAATAAAGACAACGTGTGGAAAGAGATTAAACACCTCTGGCAAGATAGGAATAATGTTACGATTAGAAACCATTACACTGTACGCAATGACATTCTGTTTCGCCGCTCTCATCCTGACAGCAACAATTGGTTATTATGCATTCCTGATGAGCTTGTTAACAAATTAATCTGGTATACTCATTTAAGTTACGCACATTACGGCGCTAGAAAATGTTTTCTTATACTGAGACAGAACTGTTATTTTGCCAACATGGAGAAACGTATAAGACGAGTTTTAGCGTCATGTAAAATCTGCCAGAAAGCTAAGTCAGACACAACTTCTCATATTCCTCCATTACACCCCATTGTACCTGTTAAATTAAGACATATGGCCGCTGTAGACATTTTTGGCCCGATTCCCAGAACTAATAGAGGTTTTTGCTTCATCTTTGTCGCTGTTGAACTCACTTCAAAATTTGTTACCTTCACTCCATTACGCAAAGCTACTGCTAAAACTGTTTCGAAGGCATTTGTAAAACATTTTCTATTTCATGTAGGGCATGTGTTGAAAGTAATTTCCGACAATGGACCACAGTTTCGATCTGCTATATGGACACGTATGTTACGAGCTAGAAACATTTCTCTGATCTATATATCAAGGTACCATGCTTCTTCGAACCCTTGTGAACGATTAATGAAAGAAATTGGTAAACTGTGTAGAATATACTGCCATAAAAGACATATTGATTGGGACACACTCATACACTCATTCCAGGATGTAATTAATTCCATACCAAATGAATCCACTATGCTATCTCCATCTGTTATACTGAAAAATGTTGAACCACATAACAAAATTAAAGAATTAGTAAACTTTCCTACATCTCGTCGACTACGACACCATGAAATAATTGACATTGCGCTGAACAACATCAAACGTGCCGCAGAGCGCCGGAGAAGACAACAAAAACAGGTTTGTATACGCCGTGACTTTCACGTTGAACAGAAGATATTAGTACGTACACACTATTTATCCAACAAAATAAAAGGTAGGTGCAGTAAATTTGAACTTCTATATGCAGGTCCATATCGGATTCGCAGCATTCCTCACCCCAATGTTGTACACTTCGAAACTTTGAGAACCAGAAAATCCAAAGGAAACCACCACATATCGAATATTAAACCTTTTATTGAATGACGATACTTTATGATTTAACATGCTGTAGTGCCATTTCATAATTTTTATGACCACTTATGCAATTATATTCACATGAATACTTACTAATGATTGTCGTATTTTTCTTGGCAAGTGCCCGGCAAAGTAAGGTTAGCAGGTCGCTTTCCTTGTCGTTACACATCAGACCGTGCATATTTTCCAGATGAATTTACACGTTTTATGACCACTTATGCAATTATATTTATATGACTACTTACTGATGATTGTCGTATTTTTCTTGGCAAGTGCCTGGCAAGGTAAGGTTAGCAGGTCGCTTTTCTTTTCGTTTCACATCAGACCGTGCATATTTTTCCAGATAAACTTACGTATCTTATGAATAATTATGCAATTTTGCCTAGTGACATATTAATTTTAATTTTATTAAATTCTCTCTCCATTAAAGTCTTTAATTCTCGCCTCTATTAACTACACAACATACAAGCTGGACACAAAGAAGGTCACATTTCTTGTCATCATTTTTTTATGTATGTACAATTGTTTTCATGTTTTGTTTGTATGCACTATGAAATAGTTAAGATATAACACACACCAGTTGACTTTGACATTTTTGCCCTATGATATCTCAACATCGTGACTATTTTACATTTTTTGCTGCTGCATTGTGATATTCTGTGTACATTTTTGCATCTGAACACTGTCTATTTTTTTGACATATTATGTTTTCTGTCATGGTATGCTGTATGCTCAATTATGGTACTATAAACCAGTTTTTATTTAATGGGTATATGATTTAAATGCAAGACATTGATCTTTGTTCATCATTTTCAGAAAGAAATAACGTGTAAAGGAAATAAATTAAACAGAAATGGAATTTTACCTTCGGAATAAACGAAAGAAGATGCAAAAACCTTATGAGGAAGAGTAAATGGATCAGGATTAAGAAGCATTAACAAGAATATACTATACACATCGTAAAATAGCAGTCTTAACTAATTTTTTCTTTCAGAATACGAAGCGGTTGATGCAGGCTGACAGACAGAACTTCACATCTTAGTTTTAGTGATGAAATATGATAGAAATAAGGAATAGTATAATGAATAATGAAGTGACTTTTTGCAGATGATAATGAATGATGATGAATAATGATGAAGAATATGCTACTATGAATAATGAAGTTTTTCTTTACAGGTGATGATAATAATGGAGTTATGACAATATGGATAATGAAGTGATGGATAATGAAGTTTTTTTCTTTACAGATGAGGATGATGTTGAAGTTTATGTATTTATGCTATGTAGTTATTTAAGTATTTGTTGCAGTTCGTTTTGACAGTATGTGTTATATTGCATACTAGGATGACTGAATGTTTTGGAAAGGACAGCTAGGGAACACATTTTTTATACACATTTCACTACCTGTTAATTCGAAGTTCACTACTTTTCAGCATAAAATGCGTTTCTTCTTTCAGTTTAATAATCCATTTTTGTATATTTTGCAGGAGAAATTATTTATGAAATTGATGTGCTATAAGCAGTTGTTCATTAAACCCATGTCATTCAGGAATGTGATTACATATACTCTACTTGTTTCATAATCTTGCTACAGCTGACTCAAGACGAATGACGTTACACATCTTCATTTGCAGCAGTAATTTAAAAGCAAATATTTTCATTCCCCAGTAATTACCTAACGTAATGCATTGCTAGCAAAAAAATGAATGGCAATGATTACTTTCATTAGATTAATTATGTGCATTATTCTGTAATACTATGATGACTTCTGATGGTTTGCAATTAGGCAATGAGCGCCAATGTTCTCTGTAAAAACAATTCATGAATATTATTATGTAAACATTATTCTGTAATACTATGATAACTTCTGATGGTCCGTAATTAGGCAATGAGTGCTAATGTTCTCTGTAAATGACTTCCGATGGTTTGCAATTAGACAATAAGTGCCAATGTTCTCTGTAAAAACAATTCATGATTATTATTATGTAAACATTATTCTGTAATACTATGATGACTTCTGATGGTTTGTAATTAGGCAATGAGTGCCAATGTTCTCTGTAAATGACATCTGATGGTTTGCAATTAGGCAAAGAGTGCCAATGTTCTCTGTAAAAACAATTAATGAATATTATTATGTAAACATTATTCTGTAATACTATGATGACTTCTGATGGGTTTCAAATAGGCAATGAGTGCCAATGTTCTCTGTAAAGTGCCAATTTTCTCTGTAGATGACTTCTGATGGTTTGTAATTAGGCAATGAGTGCCAATGTTCTCTGTAAATGACTTCTGATGGTTTGTAATTAGGCAATGAGTGCCAATGTTCTCTGTAAATGACTTCTGATGGTTTACAATTAGGCAATGAGTGCCAATGTTCTCTGTAAAGTTACTCATGAACATTATTCTGTAAAACTACATACATGGTACAGAAATGTTCAATAACTGGGCAATGAGTGCCACCCATTACTAGTGTAATTCTCAATGAAGACTAGTATGTGACTTAATGTCCTTCACTTTCTAACCTAATTACCTGGAATTACTGCAATATCCGTTTGTCCTGTATATCCTCATGATCATGGAGCACTATATTTGGTTTTTGCACTAATTCTACGTTGTTGTAACAGACAAGAACGTGGTGTTGACACGACATGCTGTCCACCACCATGAGCGATGAAGATGCTATTATGGTCCCACTGTTTGGTGTACCTAATGTACTACCAAAAGGATAACATGGAATATTACTACAGCATTTCAGTGTCTTGGCTACGCTGATTAATACTTCTGGGAAAAGAACTTTAGATTGCCTCACTTGGTGTTGTGCTTCTGTAGAAAGTTATGGACTTTCAGTGCAGCTGCGTGCTACAACCATGACGCAATCCTTCCCTTTCCTATCCTAATTCTTGTGACATAGTAAAAAAACATCATTTTGCTATCATGACTTGTATTTATGGCCCATACATTTTTTTTGTGATTTGCAAATATGTTCTGAACTACAGTGCATGTGCACTTTTGTCATTTGTAAACATGATTTCTACTCATTGCATATACATTTTTGTGATTTTGCCATTTGTGAATATGTTCTGTACTCATTATATATATATTTTGTCATTACCTGATATGTTCTGTACTCAGTGCATGTGCACTATATTTACTTCATGTTCTACACCTATATATTTGTATATTCTGTGATTGTAAAGTTAGTTAGTTAAGAAAAAATTTGTTGCTCATGGCAAGTCCAAATGACTCACCATCGCTGCCAAATTTTTGCCCCCCCCCCCCCCAGTGGAGGGTTATGAAACACGTATGTATTCATTACCAGCGATGGCGAGGCATGACAGAATCTCTGACCAGAGAGTTATTTATCGTTGGTAGTCTGCACTTGACTGTGCAAGAGTTCAGTAGTGTGTGGCGAGTGGACAGGGAGAGTAGTCAGTTGGAGAGTAGTAGCAGTCTGGAGCAGTTGCATGTAGCGAGTGGACGGTTGTACTGAGCGGGCGTCGGCATGCGTCGACGGCGTGCTGTTCTTCCGAATCTGGTCAGGATTGTGGTGGACGATGTGTATTATTGTTGAAGGTAATGAAGCAGCATTGCGCTAATAATGTATGGTAATTGTAATTAATTTGTTCAAGAAATGCCCCAATAATAATTTTTTTATAAAGTAAATCTTTTAAAGAAAAGTAATCATTTTAATTTAAAGAATTTTTACACCCTTTTGAAGAAAAAGCATTCATTTCAATTTAAAGAATATTTCCTATGCATTTCCTCCAAGTATGAAAATTAAATATACGCCAGCATTGCACGGAGCTGTGCCCAAAAATAAGAGCAGATATAGATGCAGTTTACTGATGTAAGAACTTTGGTTTTTGTGTTCAGGTTTAATTATTTCACAGGGCCGAAGGTCAGCGCTGCTGTCCTTATAAAATTTATCGGGTTTAATTATTGCTGTTGAGATGTTACATTCAGTTGATAGATCATTATTTAATTAGTATTATTGTGGGTTTAATGATCAATCATCTTAACGTTAATTTTGTGGGGAGTTTACATTTGGGCCATTATTATTCTTTAATTTTGCAAGGAGGTTACGCTTGGGTCATTTTTATTATTCAGTTTTGTGCGAAGACAACATTTGGCACATTTTTTTTCATTAACATTGACTTTCAAATTTCTTGCGGGGAGCTTACAATATGAAAGATCAAAAGATCAGGTTTGTGCAGTATTTCACTTTTACAATGTTGTTCCATTATCTCATCGAAAGCTACCTGACAGTCCAAACTCCACACCCATACTGTATTTTTCTGTAAAAACTTGTTCAGATATGTCAGATCCAAGGACTATGTTTTTACATATTTTCTATAAAAATTAGATAACCGAAAAAGACCATAATTCTTTCTTTGATCTTCATTTTGAAAATTTTACTATGGCTAGGATTTGATCACTCTCAGCCAAAATTCACTCTTCAGTAATGCTGTTCCCATGAAAATTTGATAGTCTCACAGTACATTTGCATTGTTCTAGTTGTAATGTCATTCCCCCATTCTTAATTTCTCTCCAACTTAGCTTCAGTTTGGAACATTCTGTTATCATTTACCAAAATGTCATCCATAGAAATAGTCAGTTTTGGAAAAAATTCACTTTCGAAAACAAAGTGCAATGCCTGAATAAATTCTGCCCCAGAAATTTTTAAGTCAAGTGGTACTACACAGTATTGAAAACATTTCCAATTATATGAGAATGGAAAGGATATTCTTGAATCAAATTTTAATGCAATTTGATGGAATCCATAAGCAAATCGAAACTAGTCATATATTTAATATCTTCCAATTTATTTACTAATTCATGTCTCTTTTCAGGGTGATTTGTTTCCCCATCTAAAAATTTATTTTAGTATCTGGAGTCCGAAACAAGCCTTTCTCCCTCACACATTTTTGAGACTACTACTAACAGGTTACCATACCAATTACAACTTCTCTCTATTATTTTCCAAATTTACCTCTTCTGTAGTTCACCTTCCTTTTGCGGATTGGTACACCATAAGGATTGATAAAGAATGGATCATGTGGTCTCAGCTTCAGCTTACATTGGTAATTCCTCACCCTCCATAGTTTTTCATCAAGGATGTCACAATAATCTTACAAAAAATTTGCTGCTTCCTTACTTACATTCTGAACATGCGTCGTATGTACCTAAGCCACCTCCCATCTAAAGCAAGTCATGTTAATTGTGCATGTCATTTCACCAATAAGTGTAGTATGTGACCGACTATTATTGGCTCTTGTATTCTGATCCTTGTGTGGAAGAAGGAACAATTAATCATTTTGAAAGTGAAGTTAACAGAGGATAGTGACATCCTATTGCTTTTGATGCCTCAGGGTTCATATGCACAACACATTTCTGCAGAAAAATCTCTCGAGGGGATAAAATTACCCTAGGTTATATTAATTTTCTACAAGGTTGAGATGTACTGTCCCTAATAGGAACCTAGTACTTTCATCAATGAGAAGTCTATGGGACAAAAAGCTTTGTGCATGTGTAAGCTTTTCTCTTTGCACAAGGTTATTAACTGCTTTGGAGTCACCAGAAGAAATACTTCTGTGCACTTGAAACAATGCCACCTTGTTGACATTGGTCGAAACTACACTGCCAGAACTTTTAGAACTTCCCAATTCACTCAAGATTTATTGTTGCAACAATGCATATGGAGTGCATGAACTGATAACATTTACAAATCAGTAGCACATGTGATTCTGCTGTACCACCTATCAATGCATACTGCAAAACCCATTTTAGTACATAGTGTAGCCTCCATGGATGGCGATTCAGGCGCTGACTCTGGCTTCCAATCGATCAGAAAATGACAAGTACTACCCTGGGATGCATTATCCCACACCTTGTAGCGTTGCTCTTGGGGGACGAAAATAAAAAGAACTGTTACTTTGTTTTTTAATGTCGAAAAAGTGAATATTTTGGTGGGCCACTTGGCAACAGAATCAGGGATTTATTACGCTATTATAGTAACATACGTTGACCATTAAATACCTGAATAAGAGCAGCATATTGATATATATATATATATATATATTTGAGATTGCTCGGAAGAAACATCATTTCTGTGCATTTTTATAGTCGCGATGTAGTCATACCCGGAACAACACTAAGGGACCAGAAGATTTATAGACTTTAAAAGAAATGCAACACTACACGGTTAAAAAAAAGTTGGTTCAGAAATAATAGGAAAACGATAATGTTCCTTCTGCCTCATGCTGCGTTCGGCCCATCAGCGTGATCGTAATTTCTGATGAAGTAACACAAAAATAATTATCATTCAGTTAAATCAGGAGATGGAATCATCAAGGTTAATTTACGAAAATAAGCACACTTATCTTTAACACACTTTTTTTTAATGCTACGTACCTTTTCATATTAAATTACAATAGATGACCATTGTGGTTAAATACTTTATACATAACAGTCAAAATGTCCTCTTGATGCTGTCTGTTCGATATCAGTTACAAGAAACTACATCTTTTCTGATTAAAAAAAAATAACAATTAGCATATTTTCACATCAAATATAAAATACATTTGTGGAACGCAGCAAGTCCGCGTCCGCCTCTCATGGAATACAAACAGTAAAAGGTGAGGCGCGAAAAGCCTCATTTGTCTTGAAACAACAGAATTCTTTTTTTATACCATTAATCGATACATGTACATAGAGATTTACTGGCACCGCGCAAGAACGGCAAAGATAAAGAATAATAGATTCTGTCACTGCTATGCGATGATTCATTTCTTTTACTTTACAATTTTTCGATAACTTTAGGCCATCAGGCGTTTACTATTGAGCGTATATTAATGTTTGTGAGGCGAAAATTACTAATATTACACTGCCTCCCATGAGGAGGGAAGGAATACCGAAGGTATTACTTTCATCCTCATGCCCATTGGAATATTTGTAATTTTCGAGTGTAACATACAGGTTATTAAAAGTTTCATTTTATATTCATTCCATAATAAAAGAATTAACGTTTCAATTTGTAATTACTGACGGTGGATCATTGTGAATTTGTTCTGTTTTCTATCAGTGTTTGCATGGATTCAGTCTTTCTTGGTGATTCTTAAAATTAAGGCTATAAGTACACATATTTACAAAATTTATAAGGAAATAGAGTCACACTTCATTTTTCATCGTTGCAAAAGTAATTTGACTATCACAACTGGTACACAACTTTCTGTTTTGACAGTATTCATTACATTGTCATCGTCTTGTCGATTGATTGCCTTGTCCGTCGTCGCACTTAATTATACATTTATTTTCGTCGCACATACACTATTTATGATAGACTTGGATTGTAGAGCGGCCACTGGTGATGGCTTCGAAAAGGAAGTCCATATCGTTCACTTTCTGGGCTCGAGTGTGGCTCTCCGAATTATTTCACATATGAAACAGATAAAATGTCTTATATTAGAATAGCTTACAAAACTAATTTTATATACATGTGGGATGGGATATAAAAAGGATTGGATCCTTTGACGTATTTTCGTGTGCTTATTTTCATTCGTATCGTGACCTCTCGTCAAAGTTTACATTTCAACAGTGTTCAGAGGTGACCTTGTCACTTGTGTCTGTGTACAATCAGTCATTATAATAATTACGTTAACTTCTCTATCTTAGAGTCTCTCGGAAGGTTTATGATACATACAAAATGTTTTCAGTACTGGGTGTGAATGTTTTTACCACAGAATGTAGCGCACAGCAACTGTGTTGGCGGTTGAACGTTTACATTATTTCGTCACGTGGTGGCTGTCCGCCTCCACTGTTGCGAGCAATCTTGAAATTCAGTCTGTGCGCGCGCACGTGACCGGAGCTTTCTTGCAGAGCGTTGATTTCGCGCTTGAGGTGCCGTGCGTCGCTTTTGTTCGGCGGATCGTGGCTTTGTGATTTTTAGATTGCTGGAGGGAGCTTCTGCCACCGAAACTGCCTCACATCACTTCCTGTCCACTATCCAATTACGGATTCACAGGTAAGTGGTAGCTACCACTGCAACTGCATGTGTGGAATGACACTGATTATTACATACTGCACACATCAACGAAATTGTTCACACATATGGTGCAGTATAATACTGCCACTGAAAACCGTCGAACTTTAAAACTTCACTTGCACTGTGGTGAGCGTCTGCGTGAACGGTGTATTAAAAGAAATTCTCACGTCATAACATCACACGGTGTTTACAAGTTGATTTACATACTAATATTTACAGGAGTTCATTTAAATCGATAAATAATCTAATTGACCACTTTGAATCAAAACAATTGTTTCTCAATTAGTCTTTTTTTTTTATTTATGCCTACGGTCACAGGTAGGCTATTATGAGTCCTTTTTCTTTGACCAAATTCATTCCAATCTCCTTTACAAATTAATTTCATTCATAGTAATCTTTATCACGCTTGCTTATTCATTTTGTAGGCCCAATAAATTTTTTTAGTGCTCATCTTATTTAGTGACTTGTGGGGGGAGCTTCATTTATGTCAAAAGTTTTTCTCGTATGTGCTTGTACTTAAAGAAAGTTCGAGGACAGATTTGAAAATAGCAATTCCGCCTCTGAGTTTCGTGTAGAAATACAAACAGTCGAAAAAAAAAATGGGAAAAGCGGGCCTACTCGCTGATCGTCGACAGAATTTAAATTACTCCTCAACCAGGTCGAAAATTTAATTTACCTTGCGCATTACAAAAGCAATATGCGCGTCGCGAACCTACTCATTTTTATATGTAGTGCCTCACTTCCTAAGCACACGTGCATCTTTACAAGTTGATCCTGAGGAGTGGATAGGATCAAGGATCTTAAAGGATTTGCACTTAGGAAAGGGATTCAATAATCACATAATCACAGAGAAAACAATAAATATTGCAGTGCACACTTAAAATGAAATCTATCACTTCAAGCATGTATATCTAATATGTATCTTGCTGCAGCTTGCTTACTACTCGTTGCTCATTTCTTAGACTAAGCCAAGTTTATGCATTACGCATTTGGGTATTAATTATCATTTGTATATATAAGCCTCTCACTAGCGTGTTGTTGTTTGCTGCTGTCGCTACCTGTGAAGCTTGGGCGAGATCCTTATTCTATGTGCTGCTAGCTTGTGAATTTGCAGTATCGCTAATGCTCAATAGTACCGTGAAGTTGCCATAATAAACCATGTTACTCATATCTTCTTTTACTCAGCTTGTTTATAGTCTGGACTCATCTTACTTTGCGTTATATAATAAACTTCCTTTTTATTCCATCACGCTTTTACTTAAGGTTAACGTCAGGCCTTTTTAGAACAATTGCACTGCGTTATCAATCTGTTCCTGCTTAATCCTACGTATCTGTTCACTTCAAAGAGATGTTATTTTATCGCTGGCACAGCACTGTGCTGGAATTTACAAGTTAAATCTACCGACTGTTTTACGCTAACAGGTGGTGCCTTATTTACGTCACCTTTGAAAATAGGGAATAACCTCATGGAATCGAATCTTTCACACAACTTTCCTCTTTTGTCTGGACGTTTAAGTATTTCCTTTTAAAACAGATCATTAATTTGTCCTCGATTAAATTTCACTTACTAATACTAAGCACAGATAATCATAATTTTCATATTACTATTTAGTGAGAGAAGTGCATTATTCGCTCCTTCCTGCTCATTCTCAAATTACTATTTAGCGAGAGAAGTGCATTATTCGCTCCTTCCTCTTTCCTCATTTTAGTACCTCGGGGCTAATTAATACCTCTCGAGTACATCATTTTCCTTACATACTAACTTATAACTAAAATTGAAAATCGCCTCTAGGACATGTCCTCCTGTTTGCATAAAGATTATTCATGTAAATACTTGTCTACAACTTATTCTGTATTTTATTTTCCAGACGCGTTGTTTTAATACATAAGGTTTCCTTTCAGCACCGGTTAACGTCCGTAGTCAGTTCAGTTCCGTTCTTGTTACTCATTGGTTAATCCTGATCTCCAATACCTTAGAATTTTCATACAGCTTAAATTAACTTAATTCCTGGCGTTATAAAATTTTCTTAAATCCTGATGGTGGAACAATCCTTTGATTTTATTCGTGGCAGGGTCAGATAACAAATAGCTACCAATGTGTGGTTTCCTCATTATCACAAAGGGACCTTCATAAATGTGTTGCCACTTATGATTCTTCTTTAACAACAGGGATGGTTTAAAGTGAGTCCTGACTAATACCTTTTCTCCTTCTTTGAAATCTATAACTCTGTTTACCTTCTTATCAAATGCCTTTTTTCGGAGGTTAGCATACGTTGTCAATGATATGAGAGCTTGCCTGATTTTTGCGTCTAGGTCCAATTCGTTGTCTTGTAACTTTGGAAGGGGGTCTATCCATTCATTCCTCTCTTTTGATCTTGACATTAACTCATGTGGCGTGAATCCGGTCGACAGATGAGGAAGGTGGTTTACAATCTGTTCGAATGGTGTTACGAAGTCTACCCACTTAGATTGCTTATTCGGAATGTACGTCCTTATAAATCTGTTAAATTCTTTGAAGATTCTTTCTGTCGGATTCGATTGCGGTCGAAACAGGGATATCAAAATTTGTTTGATTCCATGGCGAGCAAGAAATGCACGCCACGGGCGTGATGTGAAATTTGAAGCATTATCAGACAAGATTGATTCGGGAACCCCGAATCGTGGGAAATAATCATTTTCAATGCGACGAATTATTGGATTTGCACAAGAAGATTTTACTGCGTACAGTCTTATGTGCTTAGAAAAATTGTCCAGGATTGCTACTAAGTATTTAGCGCCTCCCCTACCGGTGGGTAGTGGACCTGCTAAATCAATACTAAGAAGCTGGTTCGGCCTTTCAACAACTATTGGATTTAGTGGAATTGAAGTGGAAATGTTTAAGGATTTTGCCTTTTGACAGATGACACAGTTTCTCAATAATTTATGAATTCTCTGGTGTAGATTCGGAACATAACAGTAAGTCGAGATTTTCCTTTTACATTTTTCTGGTCCGTAGTGACCCCATGAAATGTGAGTGTACCACAGAAGATGTTCAATGAAATTTCGAGGGATGCAAACACACCACCTCTCAGATGACTCAGACGTCTTATGAAATAGCACTTGGTTATGAACTTTATAAAACTTGGACAACTTGTGGGCTGGATTTTCGTGAAGAATTTGTCTAACCTTTTTCCATTTTGGATCTGTATTTTGAAGAATCTGAATCTGCCTACATAACTGAAGAAAATACTTTCTGTGAATTGGATCTTTCATTAACAAAACTTTATAATTAGACATTTGTTCCACCAGTTCGCTGGTTTCTAGTAAGCCCTCAGGTGAGCGAGAAAGTGCGTCTGCTATAACATTATCTTTACCTTTTATATATACAATGTCAAAGTCATATTCCTGCAGGAATAAGCACCATCGAGTAAGACGAGGGTGTTGCAACTTGCATGTAAGGAGGAATGATAAGGCTTGATGGTCTGAATAGACTTTAATTTTTCTTCTATAGATATAATAGTTAAATCGCCTAAAAGCCCATATTACGGCAAGTGCCTCCAACTCCGTAACCGAATAAGACTTCTCACACTCTGATAACACTCGACTCGCAAAGCTAATCACTTGGATTTGCTCGTGTCCATTTACTAATTGAATCTGGAAAAGACAAGCGCCGATACCCACAAAGGAAGCGTCTGCAGTAATACAAAATTCCTTATCCATCTGAGGATGATGGAGAATGTTACTGTTAACCAGACTGTCTTTAATTTTCTTAAATCCGTCTTGGCATTCCGGCGTCCAATTCCAATGTGAATTCTTTTTTAAAAGGTTGTGAAGAGCGGGATTGTTCAATACCTGCTTGGGAACAAAACGTCTGAAAAATGACGTAAGACCGATAAATCCTCTCAGTTGCCTTTTTGTAACAGGGGTTGGAAAGTTTTTTATAGCAGACAATTTTTCCGGGTCGGGTTTAATTCCTTCAGGGGTGATGATGTGTCCTAAAAATTTAATTTCACTTTTTCCAAACTTGGATTTCTTAAGATTTGCTGTAACACCATACTCTCTGAATCGTTGAAATATCTTTTGCAGAAGGGCCACATGATCTTCCCAATTTTTCGATGCTACAAGAACGTCATCCACATAGACTGTTACCTCATCTAAAAGTTCAGGACCTAGTACATAGTCAAGGGCAGAAATAAAAATTCCGGAACTCACATTTAGTCCAAACGGTACAACTTTGAAATGGTAAGATCTACCTGCAAATATAAACGCAGTGTACTTCCTTGACTCCTGCACAAGTTTTACTTGCCAGTAACTGCTTTTCAAATCAAGGGTACTCAAATACTTAACTCCATGAAACTTCTGCAGATGCTCTTCAAGAGCCTCTAGTCTCGTTCTTATGGGTACTATAATTTTATTGATTAATCTTGCATCTAGGACTAGCCTTACGCTACCATCTGATTTTAGCACAGACAATAAAGGACTCGAATAAGGTGAATGAGATACTTCTATCACATTTCAGCGTAACATTTTCTTGATCTCGCACTTGACAGCTTCGCGTCTCGCATATGGAATGGAATAGCTTGTTCTACAGTAGGTTGAATAGGGCAGGACATCCATTCGATATTCAAAGCCTTTTATTAGTCCAGGTTTCTTAGAAAATACTTGAATGTAATCTCTTAACAAATCGTAAAGCTCATTCTTCTGTTGTTTGGATAATTCAATGGACTCACTAGCTTTACCGTATAATTCATTCTGACCGGGAATTAGGTCTTTATACTCATCGTCATTAACACTTTCAAGATCTGTCATGTCTTCTGTCTGACTGTACTGTTGTCTTTTAGTCCATGGCCGTACTGCTATTTGAAGCACCCCAAAGTTTGTCTTCACCTTACTTCTTAACAAATTTACAGTTACTTGTTGCTGGCTCGCTACTAGAGTACAGATTCCACACTCGATGTCAATTTTAGCTTTCGTCTGCCTCAAGAATTCCATACTCAGGATACATGGCACTGATAGGTTTTTAACAATAAGAAAAATGCACGTTACTGAAATAGACTCTATCTGGATTTGAAGCTGAGTCTGAAGATTTACACGTTGTGTTAGTGGACCAATTGCTCCCGATACGGTGCAACCTTGAATTGGAAGTGATAAAACTTTGCATACAGAGGATATTTCCTTAAATAAACATAAAGATAAGACATTTATATTAGCTCCTGTATCTACAATGGCTGTTACTGGTATGTTGGCAATTGATACTCTTATGGAAGCTTGAACTTGTTCGTCCCATACGTCATCATTGTCTTTCGTCTCAGTGTCTGCTACTAGATCATCCTGTAAGTTTGTCTCTTTGTCATACCTAATTGCTTTAATTTCGTGTGGACTAAGGGACAGGGTGCCCCCATTCAAACCTGCAGCATCCTCTAGGAGGCTCAAAGGTGCTGCTTTTAATTTTCCGCTCGACGCTTACTTTCCTGCTGATTTATATTTCTTAATGTTTCTTCCGTCTGGAACTGGTGTTGGTTTTGTGGTACGAACTCGGTTGGAAACGGATCTTGTTGTCCTGGCGTATTCGCTTGCGCATAATAAATTTCCGTATTATGCGGGCGTTTAGGCTTCAGAGTTCCCGAAGGTCCGTTCGCTTGTTGCGTGAAGTGTATATTTTGTGGCTGAAAGGTATTTTGCTGTGGCTTGTGTTGATTGTAACCGTTACTGAAAGGTGTACATTGGTCTCCACCTTGATTATGCCATTTATTTCTTTTCCACTGACGATTTGAATCGTAAGACTGATCGTTTTGATAATTACCGTTGATCGGTTGCGTGTTTCCATATTGCTGGGGCTGTGTGTTATAATGGGCATTTTCGTACTGAGGTGGTGACGAATTATATATTGGATTGTATCTCTGGCCGTTATTGTACTTATTTTTGTATTTGCTGTTGGAGTACGTAGTGTGTTTATTTTTGAAACCGTTGTGGGGTTGGTACTGGCTGTCGCTGTGACGCGCTTTCGCTCGGCCACCATTGTTGCCTGCGTATTCTGTATTGTGCTGGCCGCCTGCACTGAAGTGGGCGTTGGCAACATCAACTCTAGCGTCCTCGTAAATCAGATCTAACGAGTCTAACACAGATAGGAAAGTGTCCGTATCGTCCTCAGACACGTTTACTAACTTTTCTCTGATCGCAATCGGGAGCTTAGTTTTTAGAATCATAATAACGTCTTTGGCGGTGATCGGCGAATCCCAGAACTTGATTTTCGCTAAATACTTTTCAAAATATTTTCTCAAACTACCGCGCTTACTGTTAAACACTTCGGCGTTGTAAACCTCTTTTCTCAGGCGCTGCTGCACACCAGAACTCCAGAATTTAGCTAAAAACATCTGTTCAAACTCTTTGTAACTCTTACAAGAGTCGACCATTTCGGTTCCCCATAAGGCAGCATCGCCTACGATAAATCCACTAACGAATTGAATTCGCTGGCGGTCACTCCAGCTATTCGGGAAAATTCCTGAAAAATTTCGGAGGAACACGATAGGATGAATTTCTCTTTTCTGTGGGTGAAAGGTCGGAAAAATACGATGATTGATCACGCTTTCCTCCTGCATCAAACTGACAAAAGTGGGTGGGCTGGTACTCTGGTTAGCTTGTGCTTCTATAGAACTATGAGTTTGAGCGTTAACAAATGGTGAACGGTAATGTACCTGCTGTTGTTCATTACTTCGTGGTGAATTATTCCAGTCTCCTGACGTGGGTGGCAGGGAATTTTCAACTTGACATTTTAGTGTACGAACTTCATCAACTATCTGTTGACGCCATTCAGGTAAATCTTGAGCTAACGTTCGTCTTATCTGGCCTAATTCTGACATCACCGTGTCTCCTGTTTTTCCAGGGGCTGCCAATATTTCAAAGGTCACGTTTTTGACAGTTTCCCTGAGTTCGTTCTTGGCCTTGTCTTCTATGAATCCGTCTTTGTTTCTAATCCACTGTTGGTAGTGGTCGGACAATGCTTCAGCATGTGCCTTAACAGTATTCTTTATTTGATCCTCTACATTAAGAGTCTCAATCTGTTTGGAAAGATCATCAACAACATTCTCGATCGTGTCTACTGCGGTTTTAACTCCTTTGACCTCATCAGAGATTGCAGTATAATCTTCTTTTAAGGTCGCAGCTTGTTTTTGATATTGCATCACTTTTGAATTTATTTCTCCCTTGGCTGCTTCGATTTTTTCATCTAACCGTTTTGAAATATCCTCTATTTTTGACTCTACTTGTGTGTTAATTTCTAGCCTCATGGTCGTGATCTGACTACTGATTTGGCTTTGGACATTACCCAACAGGGTATTTAAATCAGCTGTTATGTCTGCCTTTAGTTCGGCCTTTACCGAATTTAACCGTGTATTTAGGTCATTTATCTCCGTTTGCAGATCTGTTTTTACTGAATTTATGTCTGCTTTTACTGAATTGCACAAATTTGTAAGGACCTGATTTTTATTATGCCGTCTTTCGGCCTTCTCTTTTTCCTCGCGGGCCTTTTCATCTAATCTTTCCTGTTTTTGGCTTTCGAACTTGCGTTCCATTATTGCTTCGATCATTGCAGCCAAGTCATTTTTTTCAAAAGCGGGAATAGTTTGCACACTAGGACCAGCTTCTAAAACTTCGGTCGAGGCTGCTTCTGCCTCCGCTCGTGTACCTATCGCGCGTGATCGTAATGGATAGTGAGGTCCATTCGCATCACCGCTGTCGTCTGGTTTTGTTTGTGTCCGCTGTTTACCGTCAGCCATGTTCATGAATTATTTGTCAAACGTCAAAATGCTACAGATATTGTTTGTCACTGCCGTCAGTCGTTTGTCTGTGACGTAGTGCTATGGCTTACTGGGACCTAAGATAAAATTTTAACTCTGGGTAACAACTGACGTTCATTTACGCCAAGAAGACAAGATGGTTCCTACTAATTACAAACAAATGAAATATCACCCGTTTTACCAGTTTTGAGCGTAGTTATCCGCCATATCGTAATTTTTTTTTATGCACTGACAACAATGGTACACTTTCACTGAATTTAACTACATAAGAATGGACTATGGACAAATTGAAATAAAGCTGTTTCAAGGCAAGGAAAGACAGGTTTACGTTCTGATCAACTCGAAAGATGCTACATCACTACGAAAGCTTGGCTACTGCGTATAAAAATTTGACTTACTATGGCTGTCTTGATACAGCTGGATACTCGCGTTTTTTGGTAATTTCATCAATCGTTATCCTGAATTAATTAAAAGGTTTTCCCACTTCTCTTTCTCAGTTGAATTGCATCCACATGAAAAAATGAAACAATTATTAGAACAAGAACTGAAAATTTTTTAAACACAATACATGAAATGATTTTTTGATCAAGTCCCTGTTCGGGCGCCAAGTGTAGCGTTGCTCTTGGGGGACGAAAATAAAAAGAACTGTTACTTTGTTTTTTAATGTCGAAAAAGTGAATATTTTGGTGGGCCACTTGGCAACAGAATCAGGGATTTATTACGCTATTATAGTAACATACGTTGACCATTAAATACCTGAATAAGAGCAGCATATTGATATATATATATATATATATATATTTGAGATTGCTCGGAAGAAACATTATCATTTCTGTGCATTTTTATAGTCGCGATGTAGTCATACCCGGAACAACACTAAGGGACCAGAAGATTTATAGACTTTAAAAGAAATGCAACACTACACGATTAAAAAAAAAGTTGGTTCAGAAATAATAGGAAAACGATAATGTTCCTTCTGCCTCATGCTGCGTTCGGCCCATCAGCGCGATCGTAATTTCTGATGAAGTAACACAAAAATAATTATCATTCAGTTAAATCAGGAGATGGAATCATCAAGGTTAATTTACGAAAATAAGCACACTTATCTTTAACACACTTTTTTTTAATGCTACGTACCTTTTCATATTAAATTACAATAGATGACCATTGTGGTTAAATACTTTATACATAACAGTCAAAATGTCCTCTTGATGCTGTCTGTTCGATATCAGTTACAAGAAACTACATCTTTTCTGATTAAAAAAAATAACAATTAGCATATTTTCACATCAAATATAAAATACATTTGTGGAACGCAGCAAGTCCGCGTCCGCCTCTCATGGAATACAAACAGTAAAAGGTGAGGCGCGAAAAGCCTCATTTGTCTTGAAACAACAGAATTCTTTTTTTATACCATTAATCGATACATGTACATAGAGATTTACTGGCACCGCGCAAGAACGGCAAAGATAAAGAATAATAGATTCTGTCGCTGCTATGCGATGATTCATTTCTTTTACTTTACAATTTTTCGATAACTTTAGGCCATCAGGCGTTTACTATTGAGCGTATATTAATGTTTGTGAGGCGAAAATTACTAATATTACAACCTGCTCAATCTTTTTCACATACTTCCATGCGAGTTGTTGATTGATTAGTCACATGAGTCACTAGTAGTAGGGTGCTGGCAATATAAGTGCAGTTTGTTAATGTAGGTTGCATACATTCTGGGGTAATCATACAATCAGGGCAAACTGGATTGATTTGTGACATCAACCTATTGTTACACTAGTTGATTTATGAAACCCTGAAGGTTGATTTATGACCCCCTGGAGATAATAAGTCCTTCTGAGAAATTCTGACTCTTCCCCCTCCTCCTCCCCCACCCCTAAGGGAAATCCCAAATCCTCCCACCTCCCTCTCGGCGATACAGGCACACTTTTGATATCAAATTAATTGACTAATTGATCAAAGTGATCAATCGATTACCCCTCCTGCTGCTGGGAAATCTCCCAGGCCTCCTCTCCCCTTCCCCACTTCTCACCTAGAAAAAATTGGCAGGATAACCGCTCAATCTATGCAGAGCTGTTGACGTGGAAGGTGCAAGTGATATCATGTCCATCAAGTAAATCTCCTAATTATGTAATTAAACTGCTGCAGATTAGAGGCATCGTTTAATTGGAAAATTTCCTTGTGTGTGCTCATATTGAAGTGCAGGGATCATCTGAGGTAGCGCATAGTGTCACTACCAGAGGATGTCCCACCCATTAGCCCCTCCCTCCCCAACCCTCCCAGAAAAGATTGGCGGTAAAAATCGCTTAGCTGCTGGACTGGAAGGATACCATGACAGGAAATTCAGCTACATTGCAGAGGGTATAATAATATATTGTTTATTTATAAAATGCAATTTGGAGGGATTTGCGAGAAAATCTCATCATTCTCTGTTGTTTTAGAAGATGCAGGTCTTGTAAAATACATCGAAAAGAAGTAATTAAACGCTCATTCTCTGCTAAGTTATTGGACTGGAAGGTGTAATTATTATCTTGTCCAGCGACTTCATGTCCTAATTACATAAATAAACCACTGCAGTTTGGAGGTGTTCGCTTGTTGGAAGATTTTCATATGTGTGTTCACCTTGACATGCAGGGATCGACTGAGCTAGTGCACAGTGCCACCACCAGAGGATGTCTCACCACCACACCACATGTCACCACACTCCCCACATATTCCAGAAAAAACTGGTAGGAAAAATCGCTGAGCCACAAGCTAAGCATCTCATGACACGAAATTCAAATCAGTATCAATAATATATAGATCGATATTCTTTATTTAATCAGTTTCTGGGAGACAGGGCTTCCCCAAGTAGGTAGAGCTCATGTCTGGACCCCCACCTCCGTTTCCCCTAATATAATAACTGTAAGCATCAAGGATTGGAATGAAGTGCGGTATAGTGGCCGTCATTTGGAGTCTCTCGCACGTGTGTCTGCCGCCCGCACGCTGCCAGATAGGTCGAAAACCTCCCAACGTCCTAATTACAGATCAAGATACTAAATACCACCGAACATGGACTGGATATCGGCCTCCTTCGACCTCGTGGCCCCAAACAAAGCATCAAGTGGCGACAATATGTTGATCTGGAAATTCCAGACTCGCTTCCTGTCTCTGTCTCTCTCAAGAGAGAATGTGTATGTGGACCAAAGTCTCAAAAACGTGCAGATGGAAGTTTTCATCTCTCCTTAGAATGCTGTGTCCCTGTCGGACAATGCTGAGGACAATGGAAGAGCAGACGCATATTCGACATCAAATACCTAGAGAAACAGTCCATGTGCACTACCCTATCATATTTCTTGTTTAACAATTTATGGCAGTCAGATAGATCGTTTTAAACACTCACTACCACTTTACACTGATACTTCTTTGTAATAAAAACATTCATCAATGTCTGAGAATCACACACAAACATTTTGCAAATCAAGTAAGTAAATTTCCGCCACAAATAGATCATAGTGCTAAATATATCTGAGGTTTGTATGCACCAATGTTTGATAGCGCAAGCACGCACCTCCACCACAAAGATTCCACTAAAAATGCCTGGTGAAAAAATCGTACCGATCACACACAATGGCAATTACGAAGAGCATACCATCCATCGACTACTGAGAGCCGCGGCCGCACCACTGGCTGGGACAATGTGTCGTTCACAGGCTCCAGTCAGGAGAGACTCGAAAACGCATTGGCAGCTGCACGCCTATCCCCAACATCCACACACTGGCCCTACCAAATATTCAGAGGTCGGAGAGACTGTCACCAGACAGCTAACCTATCAGATTACATGGGGGAATTATCGTCCAATGCAAACACACATCACATTGAATTTCTCACGCAACAGGCACATCTGCTTCTGTTGCCACTCACCCAGCATGTTGGTCACTTCTCCGTGACTTCTGGTCGACCGAAACCTTGTGCCCAGTTATGACAATGGCAGCGGCACATTGCAAGACAAGCAGGCATGGCTAGGACATATAGTTCTAATTGCAATTCCACCCTAACATAGACTCTCCCCAGTTTAAAAAATCAATATCACCCAATCCGAGACAGGGTTGCTGTTGACCAAACACATCGAATCTCTCATGTGAAATGTAGATTTCTCCCTTTTATACGAGTTATTTCCGAAGAAAGAAGAAGTCGGGGTATACACGCGTTTTTCACATCGCTGAAGTATCGTTACATGTTGTGAAAATCCGATAAAATATGGCACAAGGTATATTTCCTCTAAGAATTCTCTCACCAGGTAAAAAAAATCTCTTTGTAATCAGCTTAATATCTGTTATGTCGTGCATCACACGACTAGAATATTAAACTCATTTTTGGCTCATGACCGAGTGCTTAGATCTACCTCTGTCACAGGGTGCTTCCTCACTTTCAAACTCTGTTAAAACAACCACATACTTCGTCACATATGAAGCCTCTTAAGATAGCAGTACCGAGAAATAGTAAATATTAGGTTAATACTACATTTCACTTTATAAATTCGGTAATATAGCTGATTTATTTGATAGTCTTCTCTCCCTGTGTAGGTGGGAGGCTGAAATCTAGGTAAAAGATATCGCTGCAACGAAAAAACGCCTGATTACTGCTGAAACTCTCGAACCACATCCATGGCACTATAGCACTCACTTCCACTCATGCAGCAGTAGATCATTGGCATCAAATTGATAGGCTAATTAATTAAAATAATCATGAGAATTACTTTGCATGACAAGTAATTTTTTCCAGTAGTAAGATCAATTCGCCAGCTAGCTCAAATGGGAATCCCTGGAGGGAAGGCGATGTTCTTTTCGAGGAACACAGTTGAGAACCAACATTTGAAGATGACCACGAAAAGATTCTTCCACTGCCAACATACATTTTGCATAAGGACCACAAGGATAGGATACAAGAAGCTAGCGCTCATAAGGAGGCACATAGGGAGTCTTTTCCCCTTTCTTTATTTGCGAAAGGAATAGAAAAGGGAATGACTAGTAGTGGTACAGGGTACCCTCCACCACACTCTGTACGACAACTTGTGAAGTAAGTATATAGATGTAGATGTGGATTTAGTCTACCTAGTGAGATGTCACTCCATCTATTTACAGGCACACAAAACTCACAGAAGAATGTTGTCCTTTATTTATTGAGAAAACAAAAGATGGAACTTCTGCCACTGATTGTCTCACAGTAAAAATCTTCATATTAGCTCCTAATTTTCTCACTGCAGTCACTTTGCGAGACAAATGTTTGCCTGCAACACTTAGAAGAAGCGGTATAGAGCTCACCTCTTAACTCCCCTTTCATCAGAGTATAGTTTACCTGACATGTCCTACTGGATCTTTCAGTCTTCGACATATAGCATTTGAATCCACATGATTTACACAAGTAAGAGATCTCCCCTGCCAAATGAAAGACCTTTACTAATTCTCTCGAAATCCCATCACGTTCTGACAGCACTGTTCCATTAGTTGGAAGGCTATTACAACGGGAAAAAATGCAATATTTTGTGTAATGTAATATCTTGTACAGACATCTTTTATTAACCTGACACGTTCCACATCATTGCGAAGTGTCGTATTCATGATCTATGGAACAAGTATTAAGCTAATCTAATCTAATCTAATCCAGGAAATATATATTTGCAGCACATGACATCCTCCCAACCTGCAAGTTTTCCATCCCACTCACTATGTTGAGAAACTTTAAGATGGTAAACTACAGCCTTCAACACCAAAGGAAGCAAACATAGAGTCTTTGTGATCCATGGACTGTATTGCTTTCTGGAGGTATATGGCGTCAACTGTTCACATCCAATTATGGTTCGGAAGTTGTGCTATGCTCTCATCAGTCATATGAAATGATTGTCAGCAATGTAAAATGCATTAAACAATAGTATCTTGCGAGGAAATAGACAAATGCATAGCGGTGGTGTTTGATATGTGAAGTTACACACCATACTGCTCTAAACCCATGAATAGAACACAGTCTCTTCCACACACAGCATCTATCAAGCAAATCACAGGGATTTTAGTGCCTCACAAAACCCATCACTAACTTAGAATCACTGCAATTATGAAACCGAAGATTCAATTTACATGCAAGATGTGGCAGGCGAATGGTATACTTTGCATACATCTTCGTTTGTCTAGAGGAGGGTGCCTAAATAGATTTTACATCAGTTTGGTAGACATGATTCATTACAGATGCATCTGAAGTCCTCTGCTTACTGTGGTATGGAGAGGCTTGCTGATACCATCGCAGGTAGATAGTGCTCTAAGTCACACACAGAACAACGATTGCATGCATGTCGAATGTGGGTTGTACCACACAACTGATACATCCAGAAAGGACAGCGAAAAAGAATGGTTAAATGTGTGACAAATGCCCTGCTGAAATGTCTTCCTTTCTCTTGAATGAATCAACAGTCTACCTCAATAGACATACAACAACAACTGTTTTACAAGGTATTTGTTAGCTGACACTACGTGATTGTGATTGGTAGACAATACAGAGAAGCACATTGTAAATACTGTTTTTTAGACTTTAAAACATGTAAACAGTTAAACAGTCTTACAGACGGTCAAATATGTGATCCATTCTGTAGTTGTATGTTGCAGCCCCCAAGCTGGTAATACAATGTTCTTTAGTTAAGAACATTTTATAAAACTCAGTAAGGTGATTGCCGATAACTTTGGGGTCACAGCTAGGCTTGTGATCCGACATATATAAATTTATTTTATTGGTGGTCATCCACTTTAAACAATCTATTCCATCCGTCTCACTGCTGTTCTCGAAAAACTTCAGTTTCCCTGGTTCCTGGTACTTCCATGTGAACTTTTTCTCATGTTCTTCTTAATGTCACATATTCGTTACCATGTACAAGACTTCCTGCACCAAGCAAACATGTGAGTACGCACTCATTCTCCTTCAATTTCCCCACATTTTTGTGTATTTTCCCTCAATTTGTACGTATTTTCCGTCAATTTTTGTAATTTTACCTATTTTATATCACTTCTGCTCATGTGATCGTGACATCACTTCTCGCTACTTGTTCTAAAGTTGCTTAACTGTAATACAGTTGTCAACATCTAGCGCAATAGCACTGTTTTCTGTATATGTGTGCGCCTGTATCAGTTTCACTTGGGGGCTCACAGACCTTGCTCCGAAACCAGCGCCTGTGAATCCACCTTCAGGCACAACCCTCGACATGAATTCAACTCCGAACACTACCCCAACCATAATGCATGATGGATCCACCCTCGGCGCCTATCCCTGGCGTAATGTGTGGTGGATTTACCTTTTGGCTATATCCTGATCCTATCCTGAACCTACCCTGTGCCTTCAGATAACTGTTTGGCAACACTCCACAACGCTGGATACTCTTCCAGTTTCCATATATTGAGATGTCTTTCACGTTTTCCTCTGTCTTTTATTTCAACCATAGTGTGTGTTGTGAGAGCAGCTTAACTTACACAGTGCGATGTCCCGCATTCTGTGAGTGGTGAAACGTGTTAATGCCGGTTCAGCACCTGACACAGACTTCAAGGTCATGTTAGTAAAACAAATTATATGATAGTGTACAAAGCTGTAGTCATATACTGCTTGGATGTGTTACAGCAGAAAAGCAATATACCAAACTGTTTATGAAAGAACAACACAGTTACTCTCTCTTCTAATTGATAGTCTGTGTGATATGGTCCTGCTACACTCAGGTTAGTTTTACTCTGTTGGATGTTATAAAAATAACGAGGAGAGAGGGAGAGGGAGAGAGAGGGAGAGAGACTGTGCTGTCAGCGAAGTCTCTGACACCATTACACTGTCATATTTCTAATGTAGTAATCATAGGATAATAGTAAAGGATATCAGGACATGTAGAGGATGATATGTATAGACCATCAACCGATACTAATGAATTATAGGTGTTATGCTTCTGAATTTCTTTGCGCAGTCTGCGTATACTCTGCATGATTGTGAATTTTCTCCTGTACATTAGTGTGTTATTTAACTCTTTTTGATAGCCCTCTGCCTAGTCAGTGACAGATGAAGGATTAGACAACCTTCTGACTAAGGGAACAGTGCTGTCAGAATGTGACAGGATTTCGAGAGAATTAGCAGGGGGCTGTGATTTGGTATGGGTCAGCTCTTACTCATAGCTCTGACGCATAGTCTTCGAAAATAAGCTGTATAACAGGGAGAAATCTTCATTTTGTGTTAGAAACTCTAGGTGTATGGTCGACAAAATCCCTGTCTCCGATTGGGTGAAGTGAATTTTTTAAACTGGGGAGAGTCTGTATCAGTGTGGAATTGCAATTAGAACTATAAGTACAAGCTATGCCTGCTTGCCTTGCAATGCGCCGTCGCCAGAGGCATGAGTGGGCACGAGGCTTTGTTCTACTGGAAGTCATGGATTAGCTTAGTCTGTGATGAGCACTTAGTTACAAAGAATTCTCTGACCAGTTGGCTATTGACTGCAGCCAAGCCAACAAGTCCCTGTGGCGGCACTCTTTGGATGTCTGACTAGTGAAGTGACCATTATGCTGGGTAAGCAGTGACAGAAGCAGACATGTCTGTTGCGTGCGAAGATTTAATATGATGGGTGTTTGCAGTAGGCGATTATTTCCCCAATGCACTCTCATAGGTTGACTGCTCGGTGACAGACTCTCCCACCTCTGAATGTTTTTTAGTGCCAGTGAATGGATGTCGAGGGTGGGCATTCTGGTCTCTCCTGACTGGCGCCCACTTGGTACCTTCTGGCGGCGCATCTGTCAGCAGTGAAAGGTGGCATGATCTTCACAATTGCGAGTGTGAGATTGGTGGGATTTTTCACCACATATGTTCAGTAGAAACGTTGTGGTGGAGGAGACTGCTTTATAAAATCTGGAGGCACATATTCATCTAAATGTAATAACTTATGTTCTACAGGGTGACACATGGGAGACGGACGGTTTTTAATGAATTAATACTCACCCAACTTTAAAATTACTGCATGTTTATTTACACAAAATCAAAGCTCATTATTTGCCATTTTAGTTAACAAAGTTATTTGTGAAAAATAATGTCGTCGAGGTGATGTCCATCATTTCGAATGCATGACTCAAGTCTCTTCTCAAAATCCTCCATCACATGGACTAAAATCTCTGCAGGGATGGCAGCAATTCCTTGAATGATTGCATTCTTCAACTCGTCCAAATATCGTAGTGTGTGGTTATAGACAGAGTTCTTAAGGTACCTTCACAGAAAAGTCACATACTGACAAGTAGGGTGACCTGGGAGGCCAAGTTACATGGCCAAAACGTGAGATAATCCGGCCGGGAAACATACATCTAAGAACTGTCATTGAAGTGTTTGCAGTGTGTGATGTTGCCCCGTCCTGCTGGAAACAAACGCGTTTTAATGGGATTCGTCGTCTTCTTAGTTCTGGTTTCAAGAATGTTTCAAGCATACAAATGTAACAAACCGAATTAATAGTAACTGTGGTCCAATTCCCTTCAAAAAAATAAGGTCCAATAAGGCCAACAGAGCCAAGAGCCTGACGAAATTTTGAAATTAACATCCTTTTTCGTTTGCACACAGATGTAAAGAAACATGCATATGGGATGAGGGGGTGGTTGTCTATCTGCTAACCTACTAGCATGTCCTCTTCCATACCTGCTACCTGCGGGGCATTTCCCCACCAGTGACTCACACATGTGCTACTTTGTCAACACAGGATGCATCTTCATCCATGTTTGCTCACTTTCTTTGTTTCATTTCAGTCAGTCAGCCAGACTCACTGTGTTGTTGCAGTGCTTGGACGTTGTGTAATAGATAACTCTGAAGGTCACACATTTCCCATCATTTACATGCGTGGTTAAAGGTATGTAAATATATAAAATTTGTTTTAATTCAGGAACAATGTTTAATTAGTCAACATATTAGATCCAAAAGCGACATGTGCATGTGTTATAGTAGGAGTGGCTATATGTGTGGCTACATGTGTACTTGCCTTTAATGGGATTGTACACAAGCTTAATTTCTTCAGCAATGTGTTGCCAGTAATATGGGCATTTGAGTGGGTAATACAGCTGAAAAGGAACTGTCCTGTCTGACTTGTCGAAACCTGCCCTGAAATATTTTGTGTAGGAAGAATACTCTGGAAGAAACAATATGTCAAAATTTTAACAGTGAGACACACTGCAAATATTTTTAAAACGCCTAATTTGCCAAATCCATAGCTTGCCAGGCAGCTGGAAAAATGTATACCCCTACAGTAGCTGTAGCAGACAGCGTATATCCAATGGGGGGGGGGGGGGGAGGGGTGCATATCTTTGGTTCAGGGCACATTGGTAAAGAGATAACACAGCACGATCATGCGATCATGATTTTATGTAGGTTGACTCTTACGTAGAAGATAACAGCAACCATCCACTTTTTACAGTGTTGTTTATTTATTTAAATAGCGCCATTCCCGGTTTCAATCCAACAGGTTTATCATGAGATGGCTAGTTCACGTTAAAATATATTTTACATTATCTTTCGCCATTTGTTTTCCCAACTGATGCAATTTCCTTGGATTGTTGATGCTGATGAAAAATCTTAATGTGAGATAGCTGTCTGAAGATAAACCTGTAGGTTCGAAACCGGTAACGACGCTATTTAAATAAATAAATAGCATTATAAAAAATGGCTGATTGCTGTTGTCTTCTGTTAAGAATCAACCTATATTTCGAACACAGTCACGGGCTCAGAATGTCAGTTTTCAACAAAATAGCGATCATGATTTGTAAAGTGAATTTTAGTTCCTGTTGATAGTTTCTCTGACACAATGGTTCACAGATACTATATGCTCAGATTTGCATTTAATATCTGTAATAATTATCAGTTTCAATTGTGGTATCACTAATTGTTAACTGAATTAATTTTGTTTCTGATTTCCTCATATATACAATATATACAATAATTTTATACACTTGAAGATGGGATTTTAAAATCCCAGAATCAGTCATGGTTTGAATTACAAAGCTGAAATATGAAGAATGTGGTACACAATCAAAATCACCTACTTCTCCAGAAGACCTACATAAATTTAATAAACGTAAACATGGTCCATAGTAAGCTGTAATGCGATGTTTATTTAATTCTGTGATTGGCTAATTTTGACTAACCATAAGCATCATTGTTAAACATATTTGTAACATTTGTATTTCATGTCATTTTAAGATCACTCTTAACTACAAGTAGAAAGTAGCCATATTCTATCATTTTATGAAAGGATCCACATTACTGTGACGCCTTTTAAGATCGATGCCTAGTAGAAATTAGCTAGACACACAACTAAATAAACATTGCATTACAGCCTACTACGGACCATGTTTATGTATATTAAGCATTTGGAGCCTCTAGATCCCCGAAAAAACAAAAACAATCTACATACATAAGTGTTATTTACTCGTTAATTTCTTGGACAATAACTTGAATAGTGTCGACATTTCGTTAGAAATTGTGTAAACATTAGTAGAAACAGGAAATAGATCAGTTGATTAGGTGAATTGTGGTTCGAACAATGATGGCAATGTTAGTTCAAGTTTATAAGGAAAACAGACTACCTTCCAAGCCCAAACAAAACATGTATAGTAATGGCTTTCAATGAAAGACAACAGGTTATAAATTTTTAGTTAAAGAGAGGAGGTAGAAAAAGCTTATACATTAGCAGAATACAAAGCCAGTTTCGTTTTGTAAAATCTGAACGCGAATTGTAAAAACGGAAAAAAATTAAGCGAGGCACAAAATTTGTGCAAAAACAAAACTCTCAAAAGTATTAAAAAAAATTATCCGAAACCTTTAAAATTTCTTTTGAGAATCACTGCATTGTTACTGAGGGAGAGCTAGGAGACTGGGTGCTCTGAATTGTAAGTGAGGTGAACGTTACTGATTTCCTGGTTAAACAGATTCAGAAATTATATGGAAATGGAAGTCGCAAAAATACGAATTTTACCTCGAGTAAGCATATGTAAGAAGTCTGAATAATAGATAGTACTATATAGAAAGTCGTAGCTGACGTAGAAGCGAACCCCTAAAATATTGTGTATAAGGCCAATCAGTCAGGTTTCGTGCAAGACCTGCATACATACCGTATTCTATCATTTTGAGTAGAAAAAGAAAAGAGTTGCTTTGTAGTAGATGAATGCTATGACATACACTAAGTGACGAAAAATATTTGGTCACCACTAAGAACATACGTTTTTTATATAAGGTGCATTGTGCTGCCACCTGTTGCCAAGTCCTAAATATCAGCAACCTCAGTAGTCAGTAACATCGCGAGAGAGCTGAATGGGATGCTGCGCGGAACTCACGAACTTCGAAAGTGGTCAGGTGATTGGGTGTCACTTGTGTCATACATCTATACGCGAGATTTCCACATCCCCAAAAATCCCTAGGTCCAATGTTTCCGATTAGATAGTGAAATGGAAACACGAAGATACATATACTGCACAAAAGCGTACAGGCCGACCTCGTCTGTTGACTGACAGAGACCGCCGACAGTTGAAGAGGGTCGTAATATATATAGGCAGACATCTATCCAGACAATCACACAAGAATTTCAAACTGCATAAGGATCCACTGCAAGCACTATGGGAGTTAGTCAGTTGGTGAGAAAACTTGGATTTCATGGTCGAGCGGCTGCTCATCAGACATACGTTATGTGGGTGAATACCAAACGACGCCTCACTTGGTGTAAGGAGCGAAACATTGGACGATTAAACAGTGGAAAAATTATTGTGTGGAGTGACGAATCATGGTACACCATGTGGTGATCCGATGGCAGGGTGTGGGTATGGCGAATGCCCAGTTAACGACATCTACCAGTATGTGTAGCGCCAACAATAAAAACTGGAAGCAGTGGTGTTATGGTGTGGTCGTGGTTTTCATGGAGCGGGCTTGCACCCCACATTGTTTTGCATGGCACTATCGCAGCACAGGCAGACATTGGTATTTTAAGCACCTTCTTCCTTCCCGCTGTTGAACAGAAATTCAGGGATGGCGGCTGCATCTTTCAACACAATCGAGCACCTGTTCATAATGCACGGCCAGTGGCGGAGTGGTTACACGGCAATAACATCCCTGTAATGGACTGACCTGCACAGAGTCCTGACCTGAACCCTCTAGTACACCTTTGGAATGTTTTGGAAAGCTGACATTGTGCCAGACCTCACCGACCAACATCGATACCTCTCCTCAGTGCAGCACTCCATGAAGAATGGGTTGCCATTTCCCAAGAAACCTCCAGCACCTCATTGAACGTAAGCCTGCGAGAGTGGAAGCTGTCATCAAGGCTAAGGGTGGGACAACACCATATTAAATTCCAGCATTGGCGATAGAGGGCGCCAGGAACTTGTAAGTCATTTTCAGCCAAGTGTTCAGATATGTTTGATCACATACTGTATTTGTATACAACAATATTAGTGGTAAGTAATAGCGGATTACTGTTTCTACAGTTTTATGTCTTTATTCAGGAATTGCAGGACAAATTTTGGAGCAAAAATTTAAGAAAACAACTGTTTCGTTGAAAAATCATGTACTTGACGCAGCAAAATCTGGAAAAATGGGGGAAAATAAGTTACAGTCTTACATCTGATACATCTTCTGACCAGTTGCAGACAATAATTCATTGCTTTTGTTGGACTCTTGGTCTGGATATAGCAATACCTCTGTCTTTAGCAGGACAATGAAAAGACTGTCAATGTAATTTGTATTCCACCAGGAACAAATTGTGTGATTCAGCTTCTTGATAAAGAAAGTCTTCTGCAGTGTGAAGAATTTTTCAGAAAATTGCCAGACAATATAATTTCTCATAGCTCTTTTTCATTTAAGGTTCATCATTCGATCGGTATTGTTAAACTTGAGACATTTGTGCCTTGTCATTTTACGAATTTGATCGAGTATACTTGGTAAGCAGCATAGTGTGCAGAACAATGCCCACGACCATTTCTTACTCGATCCCAGTTTTTTGTAAATAAAACTGGTAATTACTGTGAAGTGTCTGAATGCATTAATTTTTCTTTTATCATGCGTGCCTGGTGTAAGGGAAATGTTTATATTCATCATCCAAGAGACACTTCACATATTTGTGAAGACTGCAACAAATGAACAAGAAACTATTTCACTGTTAGTAAAATATAAATACGTGTTATTTTAAAATTTTCAGGGATTGTTGTAAAATATTTCATATCTACAAATTGAAGTCCCAATTGATTTGGTCTGCAGTGGAACATCATACATTGCTCTGATTCTCTTTCCTCTACTAGTCACTTGTGTAACAAAAATATTTGCAACAGTTTAGATTTCGATATTAGCTGCAAGTTATTCAAACAGTTAATGATTTGCAGCATTTTTTGTGAAGTCTAAGGCTTAAATCTTGCGGATGGGCACTTTGGCTTCGCGCTATGTGCCGCTACATTCTCTAGTCATTGCTACGCCTACTTATTCTCCAATTCGCACTCTCGGCAGGAAGGGCTGAACAAACCATGCGACAAATATGACCAACTTAAGAATTATTTTAAATCCTTGCAGTGCACCTTAGGAGCTAAAATTTTGACAGTGTATTTATTTAGATGAATTCTTCCTACGTGAAAAATTTATACAACCATTCCCTCTTGAGTTGCCCAGATTATGTTTGCAATGTTTCTGGGATTGCTGCAACATACCGAGAAGACGCCTAATATGGCGGTCATGTTGCTAGTGCAATCGCTTGTTTGGTGGACAACTATGGCAACTATTGTTTATTATTCACTCTTTCACATACATTTGTCTCTATCGCACATGTTTCGCATAGACTTTCATGATGTGGTGTTGAATGGATGGCGGCAACGTTGCCTGAAAATGAGGCTTTTGTATGAGCTCCAAACACCCTGAAATTTATTTTGCACTGTAACCTTGTGAACTGATGTCAAATTATACATCCATCTGTCCCTCTCTGAAATTTGTGGAGATAGGAAAGAAAAATTAAATTGTACTGTAATTCAGGTTTATTAAAGAACGAATTCGCCTCTCAACTACTTATTTACCCATACTTTATTTTATGTTTGAATGGTCAATAACTTATGAGAGTATTTATAATTTTGTTCCAGAGGATGTATGCAGTTATGAAGATCAGTATGTTTGTTGGCTGTATTGGCTCTTAATCAGTCAGTGAATCAACATCAGGCAACTACAGGAGTTGGTTGTTCGTAACTATCAGTGCTGTTATCAAGTACTGCTTAGGCAGTGTCAATGATATGATATGAAAAGTGTAATTTATTAATTTTTATGTACACATAAAATACCTCGGACCTTTGGAGGTGACGGAGTCCCACCTCTAATTGAAAAACCAGGGACTCCTAAGATATGACTTGACAAACGAATGGTAACGAGATGGGGAGCTATTAATATCAATGGGGGCTATTCTGGGAAGAAGGTAGAGCTGGCAGAGGCTGCAAGTAAGATGGGGTTGGACGTTTTAGCTGTTAGTGACATTCGGGTAAGGGGTGAGAAAGAAGAGGAAGTGGGAGAATACAAGGTCTACCTGTGAGGTGTCAAAGCAGGAATAGCACAATGGGGTGTAGGGCTTTTCATCAGGAAAGAATTGGAACCCAGCATAGTTGCAACAAGGTATGTAAACGAACGACTGATGTGGATAGATTTGACAGTGTCTAGCAAGAAAATTAGTATTGTGTCAGTATATTCGCATGGTGAAGTGACAGATCAAGATAAGATGGATAGTTTTTATGACGCACTCAGTGATGTAGTTGTTAGAGTAAAGGACAAGGACAGTGTTCTGCTCATGGCTGATTTTAATGCTAGGATTGGAAATCGAACAGAAGGGTATGAAAAGGTTATGGGTAAATTTGGAGAGGATATGGAGGCCAACAGGAACGGGAAAGAACTCCTGGATTTCTGTGCCAGTATGGGCTTAGTAATCACAAACTCCTTTTTTAAACATAAGAACATTCACCGGTATACTTGGGAAGGCAGGGGAACCAGATCTGCCATTGACTATATAATAACAGATCAGGAATTCAGCAAGGCTGTGAGGGACACACGAGTATTCAGGGGTTTCTTTGATGATACTGATCACTATTTAATCTGCAGTGAAATTGGTATTGTGAGGCCGAAAGTGCAAGAGGTCAGGTCCATGTGTAGAAGGATAAGAGTGGAGAAACTTCAGGATAAGGAAATCAGACACAAGTACATAACAGTGATCTCAGAAAGGTACCAGTTAGTTGAATGTAGTCAATTGCAGTCACTGGAAAAGGAATGGACAAGGTACAGGGACACAGTACTAGAAGTGGCCAAAGAATGTCTTGGAACAGTAGTGTGTAAAGGTAGGATGAAACAAACAGCTTGGTGGAATGACACAGTCAAGGCAGCCTGTAAAAGGAAAAAGAAGGCATATCAAAAATGGCTACATACTAGAACTCAGGTAGACAGAGAAAGTTATGTTGCAGAAAGAAACAAAGCCAAACAGATAATTACAGCATCCAAGAAGAAATCTTGGGAAGACTTTGGAAACAGGTTGGAGACCTTGGGTCAAGCTGCTGGAAAACCATTCTGGAGTGTAATTAGCAGTCTGCGAAAGGGAGGTAAGATGGAAATGACAAGTATTTTGGACAGGTCAAGAAAACTACTGGTGAATCCTGTTGATGCCTTGGGCAGATGGAGGGAATATTTTGAAGAGTTGCTCAACGTAGATGAAAATACGATCAGTAATGTTTCAGATTTCGATGTACAATGGGACAGGAATGATGATGGAAATATGAGGAAGTGGAGAAAATGGTCAATAGATTGCGGGGCAACAAAGCGGCTTGCATGGGTGAAATTAAGTCGGAACTCATCAAATACGGTGGAATGTCAGGTCTTAAATGGCTACACAGGATAACTGAAATGGCGTGGGAGTCAGGACAGGTTCCATCAGACTGGACGAAAGCAGTAATCACACCAATCTTTAAACATGGAAACAGAAAACATTGTAACAACTACAGAGGTATCTCTTTGATCAGCGTTGTGGGTAAAATCTTCTCAGGTATTGTTGAAAGGAAAGTGCGAGTATTAGTTGAGGACAAATTGGATGAAAATCAGTGTGGGTTTAGGCCTCTTAGAGGTTGTCAGGACCAGATCTTTGGCTTACGGCAAATAATGGAGAAGTGTTACGAGTGGAACAGGGAATTGTATCTATGTTTTATAGATCTAGAAAAGGCATATGACCATGTTCCTAGGAGGAAGTTATTGTCTGTTCTACGTGATTATGGAATAGGAGGCAAACTTTTGCAAGCAATTAAAGGTCTTTACATAGATAGTCAGGCAGCAGTTAGAGTTGACAGTAAATTGAGTCCATGGTTCAGAGTAGTTTCAGGGGTAAGACAAGGCTGCAACCTGTCTCCACTGTTGTTCATATTATTTATGGATCATATGTTGAAAACAATAGACTGGCTGGGTGAAATTAAGATAGTTGAACACAAAATAAGCAGTCCCGCATATGCAGATGACTTAGTTGTGATGGCAGATTCAATTGAAAGTTTGCAAAGTAATATTTCAGAGCTAGATCAGAAATGTAAGGACTATGGTATGAAGATTAGCATCTCCAAAACAAAAGTAATGTCAGTGGGAAAGATATATGTATATATATGGACTGAGTGCCAAATAGGAGGAACAAAGTTAGAACAGGTGGACGGTTTCAAGTACTTAGAATGCATATTCTCACAGGATAGAAACATAGTGAAAGAACTGGAAGTGAGGTGTAGCAGAGCTAATGCAGTGAGCGCTCAGCTATGATCTACTCTCTTCTGCAAGAAGGAAGTCAGTACCAAGACTAAGTTATCTGTGCACCGTTCAATCTTTCAACCAACTTTGTCGTATGGGAGCGGAAGCTGGGTGGATTCAGGTTACCTTATCAATAAGGTTGAGGTTACGGATATGAAAGTAACTAGGATGATTGCAGGTACTAGTAGATGGGAACAATGGCAGGAGGGTGTGCACAATGAGGAAATCAAAGAAAAACTGGGAATGAACTCTATAGATGTAGCAGTCAGGGCGAACAGGCTTAGATGGTGGGGTCATGTTACATGCATGGGAGAAGCAAGGTTACCCAAGAGACTCATGGGTTCAGCAGTAGAGGGTAGGAGGAGTCGGGGTACACCAAGGAGAAGGTATCTGGATTCGGTTAAGAATGATTTTGAAGTAATAGGCTTAACATCAGAAGAGGCACCAATGTTAGCACTGAATAGGGGATCATGGAGGAATTTTATAAGGGGGACTATGCTCCAGACTGAATGCTGAAAGGCATAATCAGTCTTAAATGATGATGATGATGATGATGTGAGTATAGAGTATTAAATTAAATGTTTCTTATTTCTATCCATTACTGTATATAAACTGTATATTTGACATATTATTGTATTTAATTACTGTATTGTTACAAATTTACATCATATTAACTTTAATTTGTTTGTTTTATATATGTGATAAGGTCTGTTCGCAAACACTACTACATAAGATGCTTTTATTCTTTTTTTTTGTATCAACATGCAACAAATTATATATCACTATATACAATAAAATAGATGCTCAATAAATAATAATAATACTAATAATTGTAGTTGTTAATGCAGTCATGTCATCCATGAAAAAATCGTAAGTTGGCACAGAATGTCATGCATTCAAAAGGAGTTGGTCTGAAGCATATTTTGTGATTGTCAAAATGTAAACATACTGTGTCTCATCTGTTATGAAGGAATATCAGTTTGCATGGAGTACAACATAATACACCATTATTCTACAAAACATACTTCCCACTACAATAAACACAGTAAACAAATAAGACCACTGTATCAGTTCATTGGCTGATCAATGACCGATCAGTAGGCCTTGTTAGAACATATCATAAGAGAACTCAGAAATTGTAAGAAAACTAAGCTTTAAGATAGCAGAAGCTATTGCCAACAAAAGAACACATTTATCTTATGGAGAACCCATCAAAGAATATTTGTAAATATTGGCAGCAGAACTGGTATGATTAGTGAAAAATACAGGCTTGTCACATCAAACCATAGCATGATGAGTTGATGATATGTCAAAAGATATTGTAATTTCAATCAAAGCACAACTAAAGGAATGTATATTTTACAATTCAGTGTGTGGTAACTACTGATGTTTTAGATACAGTCCAGCTGGCAGTCTTTATGAGAGGATGACAGCGAACTATCTTACAATGTAGATATTACTTGACTTGCATTTAGTGAAAGGTACAACAGCAGGATGAGACATGTGGTATATAAATAAGTAAAAAGTTGTATGGAAAAGGTTATTGTTCAAGGCGAAAATCGCTCTGGCATAGCAACAGGCAGTGCACCAGCGATGACATTGAGAACTATGGATTTGTGACTGATGAGTAATAACATGACACATACGATTGTAGAACACCACTACATTATTCACCACCAAGCGGCTGTGTGCCAAAGGTAGCGATTTGTAGAAAGTGGTGGAAAATGTAGTATGGATTGTCAGTTTCATATGCGCAAGACGACTAAATCATAGAGAAAATTTCAGATTTTCCTGTCTGAAGTATTCCCAGTACATGATGATATAAGGTACTCTGGCTGAGTACACTGGGGAGAAATAAAATCCTCTATGACTGGCAACGGACTAAGTTTCAGCTTTTTGGAGAAGGAATATTGGTTGAATGATCTAGCGTTTTAGTTGACATGACTAGGTATCTTGTCGACCTAAATTTGAGTTTCCAAGGTAAAAGTCAAATACATGTAGAAATATATGGACATACTCAAGCACTTTAAAAAAATGTGATCTCGTTCGAGTAACAGTTAGAAGAAAGACAGCTGGGTCATTGGGAGATGTCGTCTACACGAAATCAGTAGACACTGTATCTCGTCAAGTATGTATTTCTGCTGAAAGAAGTAAGAACTGAGTTTGATGAAAGAGTCACAGATTTTTTTTAAAAAAAAAACAAGAACCCTGTGTGAGAATGGTCCAATACCCTTTTGAGGTTAATATTGAAAACGCTATGTTACATGTGCAGATGGAATTGACTGAACTTAAAAGTAGTGAAAGCCTACCATAGTTGCCTGCAGAATGGACTAATTGAATTTTACAAAAAGACATACAAACATCGATCAGTATCTCAGTCTATCCAAGTTAGCACTTCAGCAGGTATCCCTATCCAGAAAGCCACACAGCTGCGAGCAACTCCTATCATGAGTGAAAAATTTAAAATCTAAAATGAGACCTTCGCTAAAGACGGACATCTGAGAGTTATTTCCAGAATTTCGACATTGAACATATCTCAAAATGCCGAGGAACTGTGCTATTAAACTTATGATTTTGTCCTGTCTCAATACGTGTCCGGGAAATGCTAGATTCACCTTAGTAACACTTCTTCTTTACACCATGATGACGCATACATCCCCAGTTCCCACCGTCGGGGATGTCTATCGATTTTCATGCTCGTATGACCGTAGACTGTGGTCATATCACGTTTGAGCACAGTGAGCCTCCTGTGGAGCGGTCATCCCTCTTAAGATCTTATGTTTATAGAGAGCTATCACCGCAGTGAGCCTAAAGTCTGCCAGTTTGACTTGGGAGTCCACACCAACATCTTGTTGATACATGCCATCACCTAGGACATGTTTTTGTAATAGGATTTTAGCGATGGGAAGTAACATGACTGGCTGCTAATTTCAATATGTAATAGTTTCCTAGTATTAAAGTAATGTGTGGATAACGAAGTTACGTTAATTTCAGAAATAATCCGCAAATGCTCAGTTATCATGTGTATCTCATTGGTATTTAAAAAAACTGAAACAGATATATTGGTAGAACACAGAAATGTAGAAGGGTCTTGAACACACAATTCTTCATTAAGCGTTAAGTGTTCCCAAATTTCGTCATCAGTCTGAAGCTGTGGAATTAAGTGTACAAGAAAATTAACGATAGAAAACACAAGTATGCATCTAAGTATTTCAATACACAGAAATTTCAGTTAGTATTGTACTTACATAAAAATCAAACTTTTGTACAAAGCTCACGAAAGCGAGCGCATAGACTGAATACAATATAAGGTTCATCTCATTTATGCATATTTGATAGTGCCATTGTCAATTCGAATAGAAGCAGTGCCAAACTGAGTTTGACAGTTAAACTATCAAAGAGGTAAGTGATGGCCAATAGGTGGCACTAGCATTAACCATGGCAAGCAAGTCAAAGAGTAACTTTACAAACTTATTAAGTACGTACATGCATGCAAGTCGTGAACAACTTGACAAAATACATTTATGCTGCTTTTATGGAAGAGAAAGCCATCCTAACAGTATGAAAAGTGCATCGTTAGGTAACACTGTAAATAACTGAAGACTACATCTGTAACTTCAGATTACATATGTGTGTGTGTGTGTTCAACCGACTTTACTTCGCCCTCACATTGAAAAAGGAGACACATGTACTGCTATGGGAAAACTTATTATCTTCTACTTGCTCCCAGTTAATTAAAGTACCACAGCATAGGAAGATATAGCCTGCATTGTCCCTGGAAGCAACGGAAATTTTTCTATTTCTTTTATTTCATTGCACTCCTGCCTGTATGCTATGCATAATACTGTGATTTTGTTCATAACTTCTTGCTTAGTATGTAGGTGGGAAAGATGTGATATCCCTACCATTTTGGAAACTGTTAGTGCTATTTTATTTTTTCCTTGATCGTAGTTTACATACCGTAGTTATAGTAAATCACAATACAGTCAGGTAAATAGTAATAAAGCAATTTTTCACTAACATATGAGGCGAATCATCGACACAAACAACGTTCTTCGTATTGTCAAACTTTCTGTTAATCAAAATTCCTGTCAACAAGCTCCATGCTTGACAAGTACATCAAACAGTACTATACACATTCAAATATTTGCCAAGCATAGTTAAGTTTGACAAAATGTTTAATCATTTTTAGGGGCCTTAAACATGAGGTGTAGGAAGTGGAAGATTGGAATCTCGTCAAATACCGCAATATTTTTTTGTTTGTAAATCTAATCAAAAGGCTTTGATGATAATTTTTATTGAGTTAATTGGTTTAAATTATTTTTTTATTTCTCATACCTTACCACGAAATTTTCATCATCTTCTTGACTTTTTTATTTGTTTTTATTTTCCTTCTTATCATTCTTTATTTCGTTTGGAATCTGTGTCGTTTATAATCTTCACCCAAGTGCCATCCAGGATTGCTCATTGGCTTGTAATGTGCAGCATAGTTTCAAATAACCAATGACACCGAGAAATTACAGTTTGCTTTTAGTGTTAAAAATGAAATTTTGCTGCGAAAGATGGCTTTGCAAACAAACATATTATGATCTTTTTCTGTCTCGATTTTGCCTGTAGAGACTACCCTTCAACAACAAGATCAAAGCGATCATGACTTTAGTTCTGCTGCAGACTGTTGATCGACGTTTTCTCGGTTACAGTCCCCATCGCGGTGCTGTGGTCATGAGTTTGACTTCAGGGCTAGAAAACCTGCCGTCTGCCACACTTCAGTCATTGTTAACTTAAAATCAGCCGTCGATAGAGCACCTACCATCTCCGTCATACCTCGCGGCGGCTGCTTCCAACATTGCTCTGGATCACACATTAAGAGCATTTCTGAAGTGACCTGCTGGTTTTCTGTGTGGCGTGTAGCCGAGCGGTAGTCGGCAGCGAATGTGCCAACACTGTAGCGGCAAGTAACAGACGTTATCTATCAAGTAATTTTGATCAGACAGGATCATGTTTTTGAAAGGGCTCGCAAAGATTTTGTGTGAGCCGTGCATAGGGTGTCTTTGAAATTATTCATGAAGAAGGACAAGCAATGGAACAGTTCTGAAGCTTCAAGCAGCAGCATGAGAAAATGATCAAAGCTCCCGTAAATTGAAGAGAAATAACAAAATAGATGGTCATTGTGTTGTCCTAATAAAAGAGCAAAGACGTTACATTTGTACCGCCCATTTGCATGACTTTTTATGCCACTGTGCAATGGCTGAGTTTGGGCATTATCAAAATATTTACAGAAGGAAATTTAAGTTTTTTTCATCCTTAAATTTGTAGTTTCTACGAATTTTTTTCGATAGCATATTCCCAGTTTAGACATTTATGCAAGGCCAAAATAAAGACAAAAAGTGAAATATCGTTGATTTCATAAAAACACAAAGTTTGTTAGTACTGTTTCAAAGTATCATAACAGAAATAAAACATACTGTTATTTCCATTGTCATTTCACAATAGTTACCCGTCCATCTGACCCACGACGAGAAAAGTTACAACTTTTCACGACTATGGCTGTAACAACCCATTACGTTTGAAAAAAATCCTCGAAGGCACATTCCTACCTCAAGAACAATTACGGTTTACACATTTATAATGTTGAGGTAAGATAAGGGCAAAATTTACACGGGCCCCTTTTTATATATATACACCATGAGTCCGTGTCTGGATACTAATTGCTTTTTTTTTTCGTTGCCAAGTCTTTAATATGCCGGTGCTTCGAAGAGTTCTGTCTCGCGTAGTTTGAAAAAAAGATGTTCTGTCAGTGTAACGCCCCTGCATTTCTTGAAAACATGAAGTCATCATGACAGTTTACATCAGCGCCCATATATATCGCAGAGGCTATAAACTTATAAAGGGTAAGAAAGAATTACGCATTAGGAAGAACCAGGAAATATGTACCGGTGCATGATTTTGAGCTTTGCATATAAAATTTAGAGTCAATTTAAACGTAGGCCGTCAGTGACAATTGAAGTCCTTCCTACTTTGAAGAAAACACGTTTGGAATAAAAAGCAACAAACAGTAACCCAAACACAACTTTAGTTCGAAGGCAGGTGCACCAATTTCAAGAAGCACTAATTGTGGAAGCAGCATTTTGTGATGGAGATGTTATTACAAATTGTATTTTAATCCCGTGTGTGCTAATACATGCGTTAACCCCCACAATGTTGTACTCGTGCACTTGTATTAAATAGTAAATATGTACTCTTGTTTCTGTACCGAGTTCCGTGAACGTTTTGTTGCATTATTGATCATAGAACAAACAAGAACGTGACAAGAAGCTCTTAATGTAGTTTTGTTACTGAAACACATGAATATATGTCTAAGAAATCAAATAGTTATTCAAAACTTGTTAAGGAGCCACAGTTGTTACAATTGGATTTATACTGTTTATATTAAGAATTGGGTGGTATGTGTGTGTTACAAAAATTTCGTGTGTCCAAAAATGTGAAGTTTTCCATTTGTATTTTCATTTACTTCGAAAACGAATGCCGAAGAAAAATGGGTCCATGAGGCGAAAGTGTTAAACAGAAAAAAATGAATCGAAACAGAAATATAACCCGTACAGTTGGTGCATGAGATTGCTGTCACTTTCGGTTGGTATTGTGATCAAAGAAAAAATATGCACACAGTGCCAAGCAGGTGATTTTCATTATTTACTACCACATACTACATCTTAATCATTATCGGAGTGATTGCATCAAATTTACGGAACAGAAATACTATTAGGAATATACATACAATAAAATAGAAACACATTAATAGAATATATAAGTTAGTGTAAAAATTTATAACAAAGGAATTTAATGTAGGCTATTACTTTTCTGAAACTGGCATCAACTTAAATTACGAAAAAAATCATTACTCATAATGAAACAGCACTTTTTGAGTGGCCTTATATTTTGTCAATTCCACACCTCCATTTTGCAGTAACAGTGTAAAAATATTAAACTAAATACAGAGGTCACAATCTTGGAGTATTAGGAGTTTGGTTCTGAACTTTTTCAGTGGTGAGGATAGTACTTCAGAAGGTAACAAATTAAACATGTTCAGTGCTACCAGAGAAAAGCTGTCACATGTTTTACATAATTAATAGCACAGGATGCGTATGTTGTCATGTTTCCAAATGTTGTAGTTGGGACATTCATTCTTGATTCTAAACGTTTCATGATTTTCTTTCCCATAACAAAGGTTGTTGAAGGCATGTTCACTGAATATTGTAATTATTTCTTGCTGGATGAAGATAGGTCTCCAGGGATTCATTTTCTTGCTTGATACCATAATATTTTTTCTGGAGGAATACACACTCATTCTTCTGAGTAGCCCCACAACTGTAGTTCATAACTAATGTAGTAGTGAATGGGTGTGTGATATGCTATTAAAAATTATTTTGCTGTTGTTATACAAGGTGTATCATAATTAATGGCGTAAATGCATACAGTTGAAATGCCATGATACTAGAAGCAAAAAAGTCTCGGTAAACATAGGGTTGAAAATGTATACCTTAAGAGCTAAGAGCAATTTTTCATCTTCGATACTGTGAAGCAAACCTCTTCTACTGCAAGCAAGCTCTCTGCTTTCCATATTTTGGGAAATGATAGTGTGGACCAAAAAAGAAGAAAAATCCAGTAAACACGTGATCTAAAATGCATACTTTAAGAGTTATGAGCATGTGCTCATCTTTGCTACGTGGAAACACAATTCTTCTAATAAACAATTGCTCATAACTTTTGAGGTATGCATTTTAGAGCAAATGTTGACTGGACATTTTTTCTTGTTTTGGTCCATACTACTACTTCCCAAAATGTGGAAAGCAAAGAGCTTCCAGTAGAAGAGATTGCTGCTAGATACCCTCAAGTCATACAGTTATGTTTGCCTTAACTATGAGCCTACCAGGCAGAATGCCTCCCTAGATAATGTCATATCAAACATTTGCAAAGATGATGTAATCTTAAATGTTGTTAAACCAATGCTCTCTGGCCATGATGGAATTTTGCTAAAATTAATGGCATTCAAAAAATAACAGGCTCAACCAATAGAAACCAGGACAGTGAGGCAGTTAAACCCATCAAGTATAACAAATCTCATACAAAGACTTATGATCATGGACTGGTGTAATGCTGTCATGGAAAATGAGTCATTAAGCGTTGCTTTTAATTATTTCTTAGACACTATTACCACTATCTTTAATGAATATTGCCCCTTCATCATTAAACACAATAGACTAAATGCAAGGAGAAAACAGAAAAGAAAAGTAACTGACTGGTATACACCTTACTTAAATAACTTAAGGATTCTATTAAGAATTTTCTATGATAAATCTTGCTTGAATAATGAGTATATACACGCATATGCCAATTTAAAAAAGAAATCATTTCTGCAAAGAAAAAAGCTAATGAGAACTATATTTATCAGTCCAGCAACAAATATAAAGCAGCATGGAAAACAGTTAAAGCAGAAACAGGGCTAATTGCAGAAAATTTACCTGTTCCTCCAAGTGCAGTTGAACTAAATAATAGTTTCATAAAGTCTGGAGAATTAGCTATGACAGATGAAAGTAATTTAGATGATAGTGAGGACAGACTTCCCAAATTGCAGGAAACAGTGTTGACAGGAGACTTGCGAAAATTTGAATGGAGTACCATTTATAAGGATGTAGTCAGATCACTAAGCAACTCCAGAACTGGGGACATCCATGGTTTTTCTAATTTTACCATAAAGAAAATAATAGACACTATATGCATTCCATTGTCTTACTTAATCAATAGGATGTTTACAGAGGGAACATTTCCAGGCTGCCTTAAACTGACAATTGTATTGTCCACATACAAAAAGAAAGACAGAAATTCACACAAAAACCACAGACACATAGCAATAGTACCAATATTATCTACAATTATTGAAAAATTAATGAAAGACCAATTAAACGACTTTTTGGAGTGTCACAACCTTCTCAATAAGGCTCAGTATGGATTCTGAACTGGGCTATCAACAATAAAAGCAGTTCAGGAAGTTGTCTTATCAATATACAACTTTAGTTGATTTAACCAAGGCATTTGACACTGTCTCACATAGCATTTTAATTAAGAAACTAGACAAATATGGAATAACTGAAACAGAACTATTACTGCTGAAATCATATTTGACAAACAGGAACCAAATGATCTATATAAATTCAAATAACAAATCTGGCCTTCTCAAGGTAAAATATGGAGTCCCACAAGGATCTGTACTGGGACCTTTCTTATTCATTGTGTATGTGAATGACCTGCCCAACACATTACCATATAAATCTGTAATGTATGCGGACGACACACTTTTATCATGTCACATAATGATGTGAATGTTGTCAAACAAATGAACAAATCCATGATGGAAAAGGCAGTTCACTGGTTCCATGAAAATAGGCTGTCATTAAATAAAAAATAAAACTGAACACATCCTCTTTTTCCCTTAGAGATATTAATAATGGACCTAATGAACTCAGACATTCAGTAAAATTGCTAGGCATTTATCTTGTTACCAAATTGTGCTGGAATACCCATACAGAAAATCTGCGCAGTAAGTTGGCAAGAGTTCTATATCTCCTCTGGAAACTGAAGGATTGTGTCAGTAAGGAGTGCATACTTATGGCATACCATGCCTATTTTCATACTCATCTGCATTATGGAATACTTCTTTGGGGAAACTCTGCTGGGGCAAAAGATGTTTTCCTCTGGCAGAAGAAAGCCATTAGATGTATTTTTGATGTGAGCAATTTAACTTCTTGCTGACAGTGCTTCATTGAGCACAAAATTCTTACAGTTCCCAGTCTGTACATACTTAAAGCACTTATGCATGCCACAGAGAATGCCCACATGTATGAAAGCAGGTCAGATGTGCACTCATATGAAACCAGAAATAGGAACTTATTAGACAGTCCTTGGACACATTTGAGTTAAATCCAAAATAATTTTTTACATGCTGGCAAAACATTTTACAACAATACATCACGTGGAATGAGGGAATTGCATGAGAATAGATTTAAAATGGTGGTGGAGACACGGTTGAAAGAGAAAGCATTCTATAGCATAAGTGAATTCCTACATAATGAAAAAATATGATTCTCTATTATTATAAATGTGATTGTGATCAAAGAAACTGTAATTTTTGTCATACAACCATACTGACCTTTTGTATAATCATATACCATATGTTAACATTTGTGTAATCATTTGTCCACAATCTGTAAAACTATGAAACTACTGACCTTATGTATAATCATTTGTATAACCATCTGACAATGCCTATACAACACAACAGTTGTCTACAGGCAAATAAATAAATAAATAAAAGTATCATAGATGAAAAATTGCTCATAGCTCTTAAGGTATGCATATTTGACCCTGTGTTTACTGAGACTTTTGTGCTTCTAGTATCGTGTACTGTCACCTGTATGTGTTTACGTAGTTAATTATGATACACTCTGTATTAAGAGATATGCAACACATGAAGAGTTGAGGATATGTGCGAGCTTTTACAGTCAGGTGACTTCTTGTGGCAGAATGGTTGAAAGGGACAGAAGAGGGATGAAGGAAAAATACTGGCGAGCTTTAGGAAGTGTGGCGAGTCTTGAAAAAGTTGCCCAGAACTCCTGCTCAGGAGAGACTTACTGGACAGGATGAGAAGGAAAGACTGATTGTTAGGGATTGCACTGGATGAGATTTGAAAACCTGAGAGGTCAATTGTGGAAGATAGGGTAATAAGCACGACAGAGATTACTGACAAAACATTGTGCAAAAATTAATAGGAGCGGAAAGCCAAGTACATTATATGCGATAGACATGAGGTGAGCAGGTGGGGGAATGGAGAGTTCAGAAAATGAAAGATAGAGAAAATGAAAAGAGTGTGAAGAAAGAAATAGTTAATTACAATAAATGCTGAGACCAAGAAAATTAATGTAAATTAAGGCCATATGGGTGGTGAGAACTAAGGATATGTTGTAACTCCCGTTCCCACCTGCATAGTTCTGAGAAACTGGTATCGGGGGGGGGGGGGGGTTACGGGTGAACCAGATGGTACAGATGCTTAGTATGTGTGGTGAAAGAGGCACCGAGGTCATGCCTGTCGTGCTATAGAGCATGCTCTGCAACAGGACATTTTGTGTTATCAGTATACATGCTATGTCTGTGCCCGTTCTTGCTGACTGATAACTTGGTGCTAGTCATACCAATGTAGAAGTCCAAACAGTGTTTAAGTAACAGTTCGTACACAGAACACACCTTTTTACAGTTGGGTCCCCCGTTGATAGATTGTTTTGTCAGTTACAGGGCCGTAATAGATGGTGGTAGGAGGGAACATAGGGCACAGTGGGAGCGGGCAATGGTGCAGGAGCCATAGAGTAGGAAAATGGAGAGCAGAAGAAGCATAGGGCGTGACTAGGATATTGAGGAGGAGGAGGAGGGGGGGGGGGTCAGCGAAAAGGTATTCTAAGTGTTGTGAGACAGAATGGACCTCGTTTCAGGACAAGATGTTAGGGAGTCCAGCCTTGTCAAAGTAGCTGATTGATACATTCAAGATCAGGATAGTATTGACTGACAGGAGGTGTACTCCAGAGCTGTTTGTTTAAAGGGATCAGTGAGTATTGTACGTGATGACCCAGATGGTAGTGGATTTAGGCTGGTGGGTTAGCAACGTCCAGTGAAGGTTGAGGTGTGAATAGTGGTGTATTGCTGTAAAGAGTCTGATCCTGAAGAGACATGTTTGCCTTGAATTCCAAGGCTGTGTGGGAGGAAAAATTCGGGATGAAAAGGATGGCAACTACCGAAATGTAAGTACTGTTTTGTCAACAGAAGTGTGTAGCTGACCCTTAGTGTGGATGAGCTCAATCTCAAGGAAAGTGGTTTGGGATTCAGGAAAGGACCATGTGAAATTTAGTTGAGAAGAGTTTATTGAGAGATCCCAAAAATTTTAACAGGTCATTCTCACCAGGAATCCTTATGGCAAAGAAGTTGTCAGTGTATTTAAACCAAAACAGGGTTCAAGGCTAATGATTCCCAGGAAAGTCCCCTCCAAGTGGTCCGTGAAAAGGGTGGCAGAGGAAGAAGCCATCCTGGTTCTCGTGGCCATGCCCCTGATCTTTTGAATGTCTGCCCCTCAAAAAGGTAAAGTAGTTGTTCGTAAGTATAAAGTTGGTTAAGGTATTTGAGGCAAACTTACACCACGGTCACCTTTGCAGAATGATGTGGTACCCATTGATGTGCATATTGATTTTCCATTGTTCTTATTCTGCATTTTGACATGTTCTTGGAGATGGAAATAGGCTTTGTCTTTCTACAGAATATTCTGTGGTCATTCTTTGTCAACTTTTATGTGAGCAAGAAATTCCAGAGGGAATGTTTGTCTTGCTAGCAGGAAGCAGCATCTGAACATGATTAATTTTGTATGGATAGCAATGCAGGATGTTTTGCAGAATTTTATGCAATGTAATGATGTGGCCAAAGCTTCTACAGGTGTCAGATCTTTTGGAATTTTGTTATCATTTTCTATAGATCCTTAAGCAAATCATTTTCTCTACATCCATAGCAGACATCAGACCAATGCCGTTTTTCATACATTCAGTATATGGAACTTATGCAGGTCTACTGGCACACAGTCAATTTTCTTGTAAAAGAGCTATACCAGCAGTGTGTGATCATTCATGGTGACAGTTACGTTTGGTATCTTCGAGTTGAACTCCCAAGGGCTTAAGTCAGGGGAGTGCAGTAGATTGTATAGCACTTAGCAGCCCCATCAGTCAAACAAATCAGTAACAGCTTGCACTGCACGTGCTTGAGCATTGTCCTGCCAATTGATGGTCAGGTCCTGCAGAAAGTGTCATTACTTCTGTCTCTAAGCTGGTTGTCGGTTATGTTCCAAAAATGAACAGTATAGAGACAGAAGTGATGACACTTTGTGCAGAACCTGACCATCATGTTGCATGACAATGCCCAAGCACATATTTTACAAGCTGTTATTGATTTGTGTGACTGATGGGGCAGCTAAATGCTATACCATCTACTGCATTCCCCTGACTTAAGCCCATGTGAATTCAACTCGATTTATAAACTGAAGGAAACACTTCACGGCATTCACTTCAGAACTGCTACAGATTTGTCAGGCAATAGACCACACCACTCTGTCAACACAACTGGCACTGCTAAGAGTATCCTACGACTTCACATCACTGGCAATGGGCTATACTCAGTGCTGGTGACTACTCTGATGGTCAGTAAAACTTTGAAACACCTATCTATTTTGTACAAGCTGTAAATAAATAGTTGCCACTATTAAAGTTCCAACCCTCGTATTTTACAAGTACAAACTGATGCAAGATAAGATAATATGAAACAGGAACCAGTTGATTGCTGTAAGTGTCGTGTCTGTAAGGTGTTTCCAGGTACTCATGAATTTTCTTTTTGTGCAGTCTTGCTAAATGAGGTCCAATGTTTCTTTCATAGTTCCACAGCCACATTGGTCATCGTCGGTCATTGCCATTTATGTAGTGTTGCTTTGGTCATTTCCTGGTCAGTTCTGACACAGCTGAGGGAGTTCCACATTTTTCTTTTCAGATTCACTCCTGGGGCTTGAATGGTCAGATGTGTTTTACATTTCTTCTTTTGACCATGAATTGAAATCCACTGATTTCTCCAGTCTACTCTTAGTTTATATTCTCAGGCAAGTTGGCCACTGTTAACCCATATTGGTTCTCAATACTTTAACTGAGTGCACAGTAATGGACAGTTTACACTAATTGGTATCCAATGCCATGTTGTGTCTGAGTATGGGTTTTGCACTGGATTGAGTGACGTGTGCTCGTGCTAAAAGGAATTCAACCTGTTGACCAAAATGACAGGGAGACTTGCTTGTCCAACTTATATTTCCCAAGGTGGATATGTAGGGTCGGAGGATGAGGAGGAGAATAAGCTTCTCAGAAAATAAAGATAACTTCTAAGTTTTATTCAGAATCTCAGTTACCGAAATGACTTCCCCAGCAGAAGTACTTTCACACTAGTAGCCAAGCCGTTCTCAATAAGACAGTGATTGTTTATCACAGTTTTATCTGGTTAATGAAACCCTCATATAAGTTCTAAGACCAGCAGAGTTCTGCAACTTTTCTATTCCCAGCAAATCCAGATTGTAAATAGGGTCTGTATACTAGTTCTGAACTAGAAGTATCAATGGGGACAATAGGAGGTTGGTGCTTTTAGAGGAGCTAAATGTCAGAACCATAGAAACATACTGCTGTTACTTAAACTGTTTTAGGGAAGAGGCAGCAATTATAAATCAGGCTGATTGGATGATGCTTTGTATATGTGTGCTCCCAAAAGTCAGTCCAATTATTTATCCTTTCTTCAATAATTAGGAGACCAAAAAGCTCAGAAAATGTACAGGTAGTTCCACATAATGTGAATAGCCTAATATTGCATAAACACTTCAATATGCTGAAACAATGTTTTTGACAAGTGGTAGTATGCCAAGGAATTTGCTACTTTTCTTGTCTGTTCTTGTGCTCCATCTTTAATGACCTTGTCACCAATGGGACATTAAACCTCTAATCTTCCATTTCCAGGACTAATATTTTGCTATATCATCAGCAGTGCAACTTTTTTTTATATCTTGTGTGATATTTAATCAATTGTGATTTCACAAATGGAACTTGCATCTTATTTAGCAGCATTCTGAGAGCCACTGAAGATAGTTGCATTTTGCATCACAGGACTTTACTGGAAGAGTGGTGTGAGAGGCCACTTACAAGGGTGTAGGCACAAAGGGGATTCAAAAACTGTGTAGGAAAAAAAATGGTTTAAGAAGTAACCGAGATATAGATGTGGGTTGTCCTGCCTCTTGTGTCCGTAACTTCTGCTAATGAGGAGGCAGCTTTCCCTTAGTTCACAACTCTAAGCACACTCTCTTGTCACAGTATCACTATGTCCATGAAATAATGTGATTTATAAGGTGACAATACACATGGATCACACACCACCACCTGTACATTTTGCTCATGGTCCACAGTTGACTTCTTGCTGTTACTTCACTGTGGTATTGTAACATCTCAGAGGTTGGCAAGGGGTGCAGAAAAAAATTGCTATTTGCCTAAAGGCTTCCAATATCTGCCATCTGAGGAATGGAGGGAGACTTTTGATCTGCTATGGTATAACTAGAGTTCTTCATAGTACACTGGTGTGCAAAACTTAAGGACCAAAGTAACGTTCGCATGATGTGTCACTGCTAAGTAACATAGACTTGATGAAGCTTGAACCATACGTAGAAAACGCTGCTACAGAATAGTACAGAAGGCCATTGAAAGACATACACAATGAGCTGAACAGAAATGGCACTTTTATTCTAAGACAATAATTATTTATTTATTTATTTATTTATTTCTTGTTCCGTAGATCCAGTTAGTGAGTCAATCACAAGGATATGGAACGTGTCAAATTGTACAGGTTTCAATTTTAAACTTACAATAAATACAAGGGCAATTCAATGGCAAATTGTACATAGTTTAAGTAGGACATACTATAAATACAGTAACAGATACAATGTCAGCTAGATAACATAACTACCATTTGACAGAAAAAGGAGTTTCAAATAAAGATTAAAGATAAGAGCACAAAGTTAAATCAGATATTAGGCCTACAAGAGTAAATACATGTTGTTACAAAAAGTGCGCTAATGCCCAAATGCACAATAAAATCAATTGAACTACTTCTAGACACAATAAGTTTAGTGATGGTATACATTTTCTTTCAGGTATTCATCCACAGTATAATAAGATTTCTCTGTCAGGTAATCTTTGAGAACTTGTTTAAATTTTGGCAGTTCTGTATGAACACATTTGATATGTAGTGGTAGAGCATTGAACAGCTTAATGCTGGAGTAGTAAACTCCTTTTTGTACCAGAGTGAGACGTTTCATTTCTAAATGTAGATTGTTTTTGTTTCTGGTGTTATAACCATGGAATTTACTGTTGTCTTGGTAGATGGAATAATTTTTGCACACAAAGGTCAGCAAGGAAAAAATATACTGTGAGGCAGTTGTTAGGATACCTATCTTCCGAAACAAGTGCCTGCAAGAGTGTCTTTGATGGACCCCACACATTATTCTGATTGCTTTTTTTTGGATGATGAAAATTTTTTTTGCAAGTGGTTGGTTCCCCCAAAATATGATAGCATATGACATCAATGAGTGGAAGTAGCCAAAGTAGGCAACCTTAATAGTGTCAACTTCAGCCACTGAAGAAATTACCCGTAACGCAAATGTTGCCGAGCTAAGTTTTTTGCATAGATGAAGAATGTGAACTGACCAATTACATTTACTGTCTATGTAAGCTCCCAGGAATTTTGTGTCTTCAACTTTCTGTATTGGTTGATCTCTACATTTTATGTTAATTTCATCGGGATTACTTTGTGATGTATGGAACCTCATATAATGAGTTTTATCTGCATTGAGCGAGAGACCATTTGAGGAGAACCAATTTAAGATGTCATTAAAAACAGTATTTGTAGTTTTTTCAAGATCATGATCAATCAAATGGTCAATTAGAATTGTGGTATCATCGGCAAACAGGGTAAATTTGCTGTTTGTCTCAGAACAAAGAGGAAGATCATTAATAAAGATGAGGAAAAGCAGTGGGCCCAAAACGGAGCCTTGAGGCACACCACACGTTATCGTGCCCCATTCAGACGAGGCAGGTTCTCCAGAAGAGCCATTTAGCATTACAGTCTGCTTCCGATCATGTAGATATGATTGTAGCCACAAGCCAACAGTACCACCTAAACCATAGTATTCTGCCTTTTTCCAAAGAATTTGGTGGTTTACACAGTCAAAGGCTATCGTAAGATCACAAAAAATACCCACTGGAGACATTTTTTTGTTAATGGCTTCCAAAACTTGGTTGCTGAAAGAGAATATTGCTTGTTCAGTACAAAGACCGGCACGAAACCCAAACTGATTTTTGCTTAAGATACTGTGGAAGTTGAGATGGTCTACAATCCTCCTGTGCATGAGTTTTTCTAGAATTTTCGAGAAGGTAGTTAATAGGGATATTGGGCGATAGTTTGTAACAATGCTTTTATCCCCTTTTTTAAAGAGAGGAATCACTACAGCCAACTTAAGTCTGTCAGGGACAATCCCATCTTGTAGGGATGCATTGTATATGTTGCATAAGACGGGACTAACAAATTTATAACAGTGTTTCAGTATTTTACTAGAAATATTGTCCACACCAGCAGAATTTTTATTTTTTAATGATCTAATTACTCTTATGACTTCGCTTACAGTAACTGGAGATAAGGATAACTGTGGGATTCTGTTGCTAATAGCTTTCTGTAGGAGGGACAATGATTCTTCCATAGAACCATTACAGCCTGTCTTCTCTGCTGCTCTCAAAAAGTGGTTATTAAATATTTCTGCAACCAACTCAGGTTTCTTTACGATACTGTCCCCTGTTTTAATCTCTACCTGAGACATGCTCCCTGTTGTCCTGCCAGTTTCCCTCTTTATTACATTCCATATAGTTTTAATTTTATTTTCTGAGCTTTCAATTTCTGATTTTATGCACATACTTTTAGATTTATTTATAACCTTCTTGAGAATGCTACAGTAAAGTTTGTAGTGTTGTTGTTTCTTTGGATCATTACAAGTCCTGAGAGAACTGTATAACATCCTCTTTGTTCTGCACGATGTTATTATCCCTGTAGTGATCCAAGACTTCTTGGCATTGCCTATATGACTATTTCTAACTACTTTTTTGGGAAAGATGGACTCAAATACAGACATGAATTCACTTAAAAATGAATTGTACTTTTTGTTTACATCAGTTTCCCTATAAACTCGGCTCCAGTCTATCTCTTTTAGGCTATCATTGAATTTTTTAAGGCCCTGTTCATTTATTATCCTAAAAGATTTCCAAGAATGCTCGGAACTGTTGCATACACTGATGTAATTGAGCCTAAGCAATTGACCACCATGATCAGAAAGGCCAAGGATTGGATGTACAGTGATCTCACTGCATTTAGACTTATCTATAAATATATTATCTATCAGACTTTTACTGTTAACAGTAATCCTAGTTGGGAAATCTACTATTGCCATCAGATTATAAGACTCCATTAAATGTACTAAATCAGCTTTACTATTGCTCTCATTTAGGAAATCAACATTAAAGTCACCAGTAATTATTAAGTTCTTGGACTTTGAGTACAGTATGGATAATAAAGAATCTAAGTGCTTAAGAAATACATTCAAATTCCCTGAGGGAGATCTATACAGTGCTAACACTACAGCTGTGAAGTCATTTCCTGTAATCTCAACACCACATACTTCAATTTGTTGCTCTATACAATGGCTCTTTAAATCTAATACACTGATATCACCACAATGTATGGTCCCCTGCCCTTTATAAAAGGCAGGAAACGGTTCTTTGTAGGGTATGTGATCGCCATGGATGGTGAAGTATGCTCTGCAGTGTGCTCCCATGCTGCCAACAAAGTTGGTAAGGAGTTCATGTGGTAGCACGTTCCATTCCTCCACCAGTGCAGTGGACAACTGCTGGGTGGTTGTTGGTACAAATGGAAATACTGCAATACATCTCCCCAAAGCATCCCAAATATGCTTAATGTGATTTAAGTCCAAGGAACCAGCAAGCTAGACCACACACCAAATGTGAGGGTGGTTTGAAAAGTTCTTGGAATGGAATACAAAAAAAGTTCTTAAATCCCTAAACTTTCTTTAATATTTCAATGTAATCTCCTTGTATATTAAATCACTTGGTCCAACGACATTCCAGTGCCTGATCCCATCTCGAAAATGAGTTTTCTCCAGGCCTGCAAAATAGTTGTCAACTCCGGCTATCAATTCTTCGTCTGAAGTGAGTGTTCGTCCTCCAAGAAAAATTTTCAGTTTTGCAAAGAGATGGAAGTCCAACAGAGCCATATCAGATGAATAAGGTGGGTATGGCAACAATTCATTCCTTAGTTCGTGTAATTTTGCCATGGCGACGCCACGTGTGCGGGCACTCATTGTCTTGATGGAAAATGACTTTCTTCCTTGCTAAAATTGGCCCTTTTTTTTGCATATCTTTTGTTGCAAATTGTCCAGGACGTTGGCATAGTATTTTCCAGTAATTGTTTATCCAGTGGGGAGATAATCTACAAACAGAATCCCCTTCACATCCCAGAAGACTGATGCCATGACCTTTCCTGCCGAAGGAATTGTCTTTGCTTTCTTTGGTGCGGAGAATCAGCATATTTTTTCACTGCTTTGCCTCTAGGGTCTAGTAGTGCACCCAAGATTAATCTGTGGTTACAAACCGGCACAAAAATCTTGTTCGTTTCTCCTAAAACAGGCCAAACATTGTTCTGATATGTCCATTCTCATGCATTTTTGATCCAGTGTCAAGAGTCGCAGCACCCGTCTTGCAAATAGTTTCTTCATTTCTAATTCTTCACTTAAAATGTGATATACCCTTTCAGATAAAATCTGGCAAGCGTGATCAATTTCACGCACTTTCAATTGATGATCCTCCATGACCATTTTGTGCACTTTTGCATTGATTTCTGGAGTAGTGGCACATCTTGGCTGACCACTGTGTGGATCATCATCTAAGCTCTCCCGGCCAAATTTAAATTCATTTGTCCAGTTGGCAACAGTTGAATATGAAGGAGCAGAGTCCCCCAGTGTATTCTGGAAATCAGCACGAATGTCCTTTGCTTTCATACCTTTCTTTATGAAGTACTTAATCACTGCTGGAATCTCAATTTTTTCCGTCTTCGCATATCACTATGCGGGAACAACAACAGAGCTACATCACCGCCACAACTCTCTTCCAGGAACACTGACGTGGCACGTGTTTACAGTCAACAGTCCAATGAATATCACGTGAATAACTCATTGCGCTAGCACTGACCTCTCGTGGTGAGTCCAAGAACTTTTCAAACCACCCTCGTATCCTCACGTTTCAAGAGCTTCTCCACATATTTAATTCGATGCATTGTCCTCCACAAAAATGAAGTCAGGGCTGCATACACCCCTGAAAAAATTGCACATGGGGAGGGTGCACAGTGCCATAGTAACATTGAACAGAGAGCATACCATGTCTGATGATTTGGAGGTCAGTACACTCTTGCAATATAGTGCCTCACCACACCACAATACTTGGGCCACCAAAAGAATTATGTTGGACAATGCTGAACGTGGCCTCATAGGGCGAGAGGCGGGATCACATAATGAGCCCAGGAACACTGTTGGACATGATCATTGTGATTGTCAAGGTGTTGTGCTGTAGGGGATACTATGTTACATGGGCATACTGACCTCCAAATTTTTGAGCACAGTACTTCTTCTCCATGTTCATCTTTTGAACAGCGAAGGTGGAGGAGCTCTTGGAAGGAGAGGATACTAAGTGAATGCACTGACCTGCCTGTTCTCCTCAACTTAAAACAATCGAGCAGGTGTGGGATGTGTTGAGGAGACATATTGCAGCATGTCCACCTGCACCAATGACCGTCCAGCAATTGTGGAGGAATGAAATTGCCTACCACAAGAACTCCTTACCAACTTTGTGGCCAGCATGGGAGAAAGTTGCAGAGCATGCATTGCTGCCCATGGTGATCACACACACTATTAAGAATCATGTCCCATCATAAATCGTGGTGACTTCAGTGTAATTTTTGTCTTTGAATAAAAATGTAATTTCTGTTAGTCTCATTGTGTATTTATTTCAGTTATCTTCTGTACTATTTTGCAAATGTCCTTTCTATGTATGGCTCATCAAGCTACGTTACTTGGCAGTGACACATCACGTGAAAATTACTTTCATCCTTAAGTTTTGCATACCAGTTTATCTAATAGAATAATTAGTGAAATGGAAAATATATATCACACTATTTCATCAGACTTTTATTTACTTGTCAGAAATGCCTTAACTGTAAGTTATGAATATCCAACTTATTTTGGTGTCAAATATGCTAGGGTTTTTGATACAGCTGAACTGCTTCCAAGATCCAGGTGATAGAACAGATGAATAGCATTGGCACAGCTTCCCTTTTTCATATTTTGTAGTTTATTTTCAGTGTGTGGGTTAAGAGACGATATTTTAACATTGAAATAGCTTAGAGGATATTTAAGACAATGCCAGTGTCTGCAGCAAATTGTGAACATATGTTCAGATGATAGAAAAATCTACTTAAAGTCAAGTACAAGTGAAAACACATTTTCAGATTTAGCCACGTATCTTGTCAACAGAATACGACTCAGCTGTTAAACTTGACCTCAGCAACATAATAAATGCAAGGGAATTAAAATTAAAAGTATAGCTCTATTAATAACTACCCGAGCAATTAAATAAAAATTCAGAATGTGGTAAAAATTAAACATTCCTTTGAACCAAGAATCAAATCATTACTGCTGCTGTTTGTGTTTAAGTACAGAAGACATAACTTGAATCAATCTAATAATCTTCTCAAGTTAGTTGGGTCCACAGCCACAGTGCAATGAACATGAATGGATGCCTTAGTTGTAAACAGTGTAACAGTCCAGGGAAGCCTACAGAACCAGGGTGATACAAGTAATGCAAATGGTATCACAATAAGGTCATCTGAAAGGGAAACTATATTAAAATCTGACCACACAAGTATTTAATAACAATTCCCTTTGTTCGTAGTGTTGGCTTTTTCCCCTTTAGCACCCTTATCTTAAAACTGTGAACTTAATGTGTTCCCCATTAAGTGTTAGCATTAAACTGTTGAAAGCTGAATTCCTGCCACTAAACCAGATACCAATTAATTAACCAACAATCTAAAAGCTAAACTACACTAACAGTTACAACATTAATCAAATAAAAAAATCTTAAAGGGAAGTAGCGTACTAGATTTCAGCTTCTAGGCACAATTCTCAGTAGCCACTTGCATCTCAGTAATGAACAGTTTGACAAAAGAATGGTGAGATCACTCGGCTTCACTGCAAATAAAGGCTTGGTGTGAGCTTATCTACATCCAAATGCTTGTGTTCACACATAAAGCAGGCCAGCAGTGCTGCCCCCAGTCACCACAGCTGTAGCACATGCTGACCTCTACAAAGTAATATAATTCAAGAACATACAGAAATTAAATCTACTGTTTGAAGACATTTATTACAACAAACACTGACACGCATTAATATGGTAACCTGGTGCTCAAGACAAATTATATGCGGCGGTCTTTCATTGACTAGAATACACAGATTGGCTAACAGGGCCCAGCGAACTACGATAAGCAGCAGTTATGTTTACTAATACCCTCACACATACAGTTTCCACTGCACGTCCAGCTGCACTCCTCAGTTGTGCAGTATCAGAGCTATAAAACATTAGCATCAGTATATCTGTCAGCCAAACCATCATCAGATTTCAGCTATATAAAATGCTACCATCACACACTGTCAACCAGTTCCTTACAGTACTCTTTTAACAACCTTGTATCATGTCATACATGTTGTACCATTCACTGCTGCTGGTCATATGTTTTTCTGACAGGTCGTTTCAATTGACTCCATGTCCACTTCCTCCTGCCACTGCCATCAGATGATGCTCATGTTTGGTCATCCTGCACCGCGCAACAATGTGCCCGTACCCTGACACAAGCAAAGATGTGGCAACTTACAGCACATACTCCCCCCCTCCTGCCCCCCTCACACACACACACACACACACACACACACACACACACACACACACACACGGAGGTCGGGGCCCACATCTGCAAGGTGTGACTGCCCCATTGTTAACTATTTATGGCTGTAGACACTGGCTTCACATGGTAGAGATGAGCTCTAATTGTTTTCTTTCTCCTTTGGTCGAACAATAACAGGATGATAGATATCAAAATTCTTATGATTTCCCAAGATTCAGTCTTCCTTGGTAACAATTTCTTCACAGTGTTATCAGTTGCCTTAGTAGTTACTCCCAGGATATACACAATCACCAATCTGGTCGGGGTATGACTGCCGAATTGTTGTCTCTCTGCTTTTCCATCTGATGGGGTTTTCTTATATTATTTCTGGCTCACCTCCACTGTGTAATGATTTACCGAGTGGTTGTCCTCTCCAGCAACAGGTCATCTATGAACCACAAATTACTCAGTGGGGTTGTAATCTTAAAACTTTAAAACTGAGGAACAACTTTGTGTGTGTGTGTGTGTGAGGGGTTGGGGGGGGGGGGGGGGGCGGTTGGCTCAGTGACTCTTATGTTTTATTGTATTAAAGGCCAACTTTAGCTAGGATTGTGATTAATCTGTCACCCGTTGATCCCTGCTATGTAGCTTATTAAAGCAGAGCACAAATTCCAATTCACTCCTTCGTCATAAGATGGATTGGGATCATATGTGTGGGTTGTATTATGACGGATATCAAAGTCAGTATGAAAATGTGAAACAGGTGGCATTGTCCATTACTATGTTTGGTTGGCCTGCATATTCCTGCTATGTTTTTAAGAGAGGAAATAGTAGAACTGGATGTGGCAGTCCTTGTAGGGAAGAACCACATGAAATGTGAAAATTCATCTACACACATGAGAATATAGCAGTTCCCTTCCCTAGAACTTGGTAACTATCCCACGAAATTGACATAAAGCCTGTCAAATATCCTTTCAGTCAGGTTAGATGCTAATAGCCCGACCTCTGTATTCTGTGCTGGTTTGCTTTCAGCACTTCTTACACACGTAATTCTGTTGTGAATGTCGGCGTCCATCTAATGCCATATAAACTTCTCACATATTTTATTCCTAGTTTCAAATAATTCCAGGTGTACACCTATTGGATATTCATGGTAATATTAAAAAGGCACAGTACCAGATCTTACGGCACAACTATTTAGTGTTCTTGTTGTACATTTCAATACAACACACCACACTCTGCTTCATCAAATACGACCTAACATTCACTCCTTATTGAAGTTTCTCCCTGATGTCGCAGAGCTCCTTATCATTATTCTGGTAATCATTGATACCTTTAAATAACAAGGCGGCATGTCAACAAGAATTATGTTAATAGTTGTGGTAGGTAGTTTATCTGTTTCCCCCAGTTGGCTTCAAACATTCTACTGAACGTATCAGCAATAATGCTCCTCAATGTTAACCACATCAAACTGAAATGCCAGTATCTGCACTGCCCATCTAGCTATGCACCCTTATCTTTTTTGGTCTTCCCAAGACTCAACACCTGTTTTTTTTCCCCTAACCATAAATGAGTATGTTCCAGAGTTCCAGATGTACTTTGATCCTTTCTTAGCCAGACAGAACAGCTAATGATTAGACTTCATATACTGAATATTTCTTTTCCAGGTCACTAAGTGCTCTTGAAACAAAAGCTATTGGTTGCCTTCCTCCCTCCACCTCATGTATCAAAATTTCCTCCCACCCCCTGCATTGAGCCATATGTCTGTAGTATAAATTGTGTATCAAAATTGGGTAATGCTAACACAGGGGCAATACTGTGCACTTGTTTTAGGGCACTAAAGGCCTCTTGTTGCACCTCTCCTCCTTTTAAACTTTTGTTCTTTTTATGTCAATCACTGAGAAGGACTGCTTTTTTGAGAAAATCCTGAACTGAACCTACGAAAATAATTAGCCATTCCTATGACTTGAGCTACTGCTTTAAAATTATTCGAAGGAGGTAATTCAACTTTAGACAGCAGTTTGCTAGGCTTAGTAGTCACTCCTTTCAGTGCTACCTCATGGCCAAAAGACTGTATGGTCAAACAAGCTATATTTATCTTTCCAGAGATAAGAGGGCGTCCCACCTTTCTGAGACTCATAAACACTTTATAGAGATGGTTACAATATTCATCCATATTCTCGCCATGTTATGAGCTCGTCCAAATAATTGTAGTCATACAAAACTTAATATCTAAAAATATCTGACGCATCAGTTGTGTAAGCACGGCAGTCCTGGTGTACAAGCTGAGTGCAAATCCGTTGAACTTGTAAATGTTCCAGTTGGTGGTAAACATTGTTATAGGTTTCAATTTTTCTGGCAGGGATATCTGATTATACGGTGTGTAACAGGTGTAACTGCAGATTTTTTTATACATTGTACCTTAATATATACACACGCCATTGTGTTGTTTGTTTTCTCTCTGTGTCAAACAATCTTCCCACAAACACGTCACACAATTTACGATCTGATATAGTCTGCATGGTTGTAACTGCTCCACTAAGTGGACTATGCATGTCAGTGTAGACTAACTGTTTTGTGTCCACACTTCAACATCTGACCTGCTTCTCATGGGGAAAATAAGCGGCACTGGTGGCTTTCTTGCCACATGAGTTTGGAGGTAATACCCTACCTAAAAACATGTAACTTTTAATAGCTATAATTATTAGTCTGCAAATGATGTAAATATTGTTGTAACATTGTTCAGTACACCATCCTCAGTCACCAATAGAAATATCTGCACTTTTACCCATTACACACTGTTCGGATTGAGAGTGAGAAAGTTCTTGGGTCCCTTGAACCACTCAAAACTAGACTGCAGGTCAGGCAAGGTAACTGATTGTATAATTACCTTCTTACTCAACTCCCTGTAATTAACTACAGGCCTGTGCTCACCATGATATTTCAGCACTATGAAAATAGGTAGAGCATACAGGGATTTTGATGGTGTATCATGTTTTTGTTCAACATATCAACCAGTTCTTTTAGGATCTTCATTCCTGGTGACATGAACTGATATGGTAGCTTGTCCACTGGAATATCATCTGTTACCCTTGTAGTGTACTCAACCAACAATGTAATCCTTAATTCAGCAGTCAACACATCCACAAACCGTTGGCAAATCTGTCTAAGCCTCTCTTTGTCTTCCGTCCTCAAGTGGTTTAAAGGATCAATATTATCCCTTGTGGAGTCATCAATCTGTGCTACTTAATTGTTACCATTTTCATGTTCTGTTTCCTATTATGAGCACAGACTTGTATGACATTATCCATTTTTTCCTGGCCAATCTGATTTCAATCTTATGTAATCAATGAAGTCAGATCCCAATATACATGGGACAGCCAAGCCTTGCACTATCTTAACTGGATATTTTTGTGTGTATTGGCCAATTCTAATCTTAGCAGTAATCTGTCCTATTATTCCTATCATTGTTGTATTGGTGGGCGCGTATTTCTCCTTGGCTAATATATTTCCAGTTGCAATGTACTTGGCTGTCCCTACACCACTGTTCATCAATGATCGTGGCATCACTCTGTGAATTCAACAGTGCACATATTGATTCTTCATTGACTGAAATCCAAATGAATGGTAACCTACTTGTGTCCCTATTTGTTATCCCCCAAATTCCTGTTCGTGGGGTTGCCTTATTTTTTATTACTACCTCCATGCCCCCACTGTCAGTCTTCTTTTTCCTGGTTGTGGTTAGCCTTGCACTCTTACCAATAAAATGACCTCCTTTCCCATAATGCCAACACTGTTTCCATGATCCTGTTTGGTTTGTCCTGTACTATTACCCTACTCTATGTGCACAATCACAGCTAATATGGCCATTCCTACCTGTGTAAAGCATTTTAACTGTTCCTGACTATGCTGCTGTGTGTGTTGCTTTTCCCACCTTCCATCAAAATATTGTATCACTGGCATATGATATATGGTTCTATTCAATTATTTGAAAGTTAATAAGCTTAGTATCAAATACTGCTCTCTGCCTGTTAGCAATGATAAATCCATCTGATAGATGCTGTGCAATATCTACTTCCATATGTGGTAAAAACAATACTCTTGCTTTTTCAAATTCTGTCTACATCATTCCTAATATCTTCTGTTGTTCCTTGTTCCCTACTGTATCTTTTGCATATCAGTTCTTGCAATGCCCTCTGTTCCTTCTCTACAAAGTCCTGCTCATAATTCACTGATGCTCTGCTTTTGCTCTATCACCATTATCATCCATTCTGCTAACGAACTTTTTACAGTGCTTGCACCTACATGTGGCACATTGTATATGGATATGTTGTTGTTGTTGTTGTTCTGTTCTTCAGTCCAAAGATTGGTTTGCTGCAGCTCTTCATGCTACTCTATCCTGTGCAAGCCTCTTCATCTCCAAATAACTAATGCAACCTACATCTTTCTGAATCTGCTTACTACATTCATCTCTTGGTCTCACTCTACGATGTTTACCCCCCACATGCCCTCCAGTACAAAACTGGTGATCCCTTGATGCCTCAGAAAGTGTCCTATTAACCGATCCCTTCTTCTAGTTAGGTTGTACCACAAATTTCTCTTCGTTCTGATTCTACTTAGTACCTCCTCATTGGTTATGTGATCTACCCATCCAATCTTCATCATTCTTCTGTAGCACTACATTTCAAATGCTTCTATTCTCTTCTTGTCTAAACTGTTTATTGCCAGTGTTTCACTCCCATACAAGGCTACACCCCATACAAATACTTTCAGAAAAGACTTCCTGACACTTAAATCTATACTCAATGTTAACAAATTTCTCCTCTTCAGAAATGCTTTTCTTGCCATTGCCAGTCTGCATTTTATATCCTCCCTAATTTGACCATCATCAGTTATTGATTGGTAGTTATTTGGATATACACATTCCTTTTATGCCACCTTGTAATTGTGGTATTACCTCTAAGAACTGAACATACTATGTGTCTGTTCGTGTTGCATCAGCCATCTGTTTTCTACTTCCGACTCACTAAATCCCCTCTCTATAATTTCTAACTGTGCAGTTTCACTAGCTTTAACACTGCTGATTTGCTTTTGCTTACTAGACTATTCATCTAATGATGGGACATCTCTATTATGCCGCACTACAAATCATGACAGTCACTGCCCCTGTGCATGTTAAATAGTTCACTCTCCCCCCCCCCCCCTCCCCCTCCTTCCACTCTAGCCTGTGGTCTAATACTATAGCCAGCCACGGGACTGAGGTGAGTCTTTAAATAACACTTAATTTTGGAACATTTCAGTAAGCACCATGCGAATTGTCATAATCTCTTTGTGTCTCTCTGTCGTCGTCTCCTGTGTCACAGCCACAGTGCCCTTCATTCGGTCCTACTACAACAGTTACCTCTCATTGTCACGTTCTCCCTCTTGCTCTCTCTTACTGCTGGTATCTCATTCCTTCCTTTCTTCTTACTGCTGGTGCCTGCTCTCACTGTCACTAACTCTCTCTTCCTCATTTTGTCATATACTTTGCCTCTCATTATCATGGACTCTCACCCACTCTAACTTTCTCTTTTTCTCTTCCTCCCTCCCCCTCCTCTCGGCACTGTCTGCTCCTCTCTTTTCTTAGCACTATTCCTTCATTGTCCATTGCCAGTGCGTCCCGCTCTTTCTCTCACATTTCCGTTGTTCCCTTCGTTCTTTCTACACTCCTGGAAATTGAAATAAGAACACCGTGAATTCATTGTCCCAGGAAGGGGAAACTTTATTGACACATTCCTGGGGTCAGATACATCACATGATCACACTGACAGAACCACAGGCACATAGACACAGGCAACAGAGCATGCACAGTGTCGGCACTAGTACAGTGTGTATCCACCTTTCGCAGCAATGCAGGCTGCTATTCTCCCATGGAGACGATCGTAGAGATGCTGGATGTAGTCCCGTGGAACGGCTTGCCATGCCATTTCCACCTGGCGCCTCAGTTGGACCAGCGGTCGTGCTGGACGTGCAGACCGCGTGAGACGACGCTTCATCCAGTCCCAAACATGCTCAATGTGGGACAGATCCGGAGATCTTGCTGGCCAGGGTAGTTGACTTACACCTTCTAGAGCACGTTGGGTGGCACGGGATACATGCGGACGTGCATTGTCCTGTTGGAACAGCAAGTTCCCTTGCCGGTCTAGGAATGGTAGAACGATGGGTTCGATGACGGTTTGGATGTACCGTGCACTATTCAGTGTCCCCTCGACGATCACCAGTGGTGTACGGCCAGTGTAGGAGATCGCTCCCCACACCATGATGCCGGGTGTTGGCCCTGTGTGCCTCGGTCGTATGCAGTGCTGATTGTGGCGCTCACCTGCACGGCGCCAAACACGCATACGACCATCATTGGCACCAAGGCAGAAGCGACTCTCATCGCTGAAGACGACACGTCTCCATTCGTCCCTCCATTCACGCCTGTCGCGACACCACTGGAGGCGGGCTGCACGATGTTGGGGCGTGAGCGGAAGACGGCCTAACGGTGTGCAGGACCGTAGCCCAGCTTCATGGAGATGGTTGCGAATGGTCCTCACCGATACCCCAGGAGCAACAGTGTCCCTAATTTGCTGGGAAGTGGCGGTGCGGTCCCCTACGGCACTGCGTAGGATCCTACGGTCTTGGCATGCATCCGTGCGTCGCTGCGGTCCGATCCCAGGTCGACGGGCACGTGCACCTTCCGCCGACCACTGGCGACAACATCGATGTACTGTGGAGACCTCACGCCCCACGTGTTGAGCAATTCGGCGGTACGTCCACCCGGCCTCCCGCATGCCCACTATACGCCCTCGCTCAAAGTCCGTCAACTGCACATACGGTTCACGTCCATGCTGTCGTGGCATGCTACCAGTGTTAAAGACTGCGATGGAGCTCCGTATGCCACGGCAAACTGGCTGACACTGACGGCGGCGGTGCACAAATGCTGCGCAGCTAGCGCCATTCTATGGCCAACACCGCGGTTCCTGGTGTGTCCGCTGTGCCGTGCGTGTGATCATTGCTTGTACAGCCCTCTCGCAGTGTCCGGAGCAAGTATGGTGGGTCTGACACACCGGTGTCAATGTGTTCTTTTTTCCATTTCCAGGAGTGTATAATGAAACCACTGTCTGCTATTTTCCAGTATTTATTACTGAATTAACCAACAATCTAAAACATAAGCTATATTAACAGTTACAACATTCATCAGATAATAAAATCTTAAAGGGAATTGGCAGTGCTAGATTTCGGCTTGTAGGCACAGTTCTCAACAGCCCCTTGCAGCACAGTAGCAAACAATTTCACAAAAGGACCAATAGAAGATCAGGTGAACTCTCTCAGCTTCACTACTAACAAAGGCTTACATCCAAGTCCTTGTGTGCACGCATGCACTGACCCCTTCAAACTAGCATAATACAAGGTCATACAGGCATTAAACCTACTGTCTGAAGGCATTTACAACAAACACTGATGCACCTAATTAATGACAACCTACCTCATAACACAAGTTACATGCAGTGGCCCTTGCATCAATTAGAATACACAGATCATCTAACAAGATGAGAAACAGACATAATGTTCACCAAAACCTTCACGCATACTGTTTCCACTGCATGTTCAACTGCACTTCTCGGTTGTCAGTATCAGAGCTTTAAACTATTAGCTTTAGTATATCAATTGGCCAGACTATCAGATTTCAGCTGACTCTTTGCATGTCTCCTCCTGCCCCCCCTCCCCCCCCCCCCCCCCCCCCCCCCCCCAGAGTGGCGCACTTGTCTTTGGCCAGCCCACACACCACGAGGATGTGCCAATCCCCCAACACAAGTAAAGATGTGACAACTTAGGCACAGCTCATTTGTAATATGTGCGTTATTAAAAGTTTAGGAGGAACAATAAAAATCTTACGTTTATTACACATCATAGATGTTGTACAGTAGTTGCCATAAACAATAACATGTAAATCTGGCCTTCCTTTAAATATTTTTTAGAAAGTCTATTCAACTTGTAATTTATTTAGTACGTTGATTAATTTGTTGTGTGAAATATTTTATAGCAATGTAGTACATTCAAGTAACATTTTTCAGCTATGCTCAGTTTTTGCTAAACCTATGTACAAAATTATAAAATTAGTTAAATTTGCACAAAAAATGGAGTAATGTAGTTTGTGGGGGGGTCAGAATGAGTTTTAAGTGACCTCTCCCTTTTCAGTCTTCTCCAACTGTCCTTCTTTCCTCCATGAAGAAGGAACATTTAGCATAAGAATTTTGATAGGATTAATATTTTTCATTTTAAGTGTTAAATGTTCGCAGCACTAGGAATTTCTTCTCTCGGAAGTATCTGCTGGCCAGTGAGTCTACCCTGTTGTTATTTTAACTGGTTGTAATGGTATAATGGCTTTTTATGTTTACAGTAAACTTCTTTCAAAACATACTGGCTAAGACTTCCAGCACAGTGCAATTTCCGTCTCTTTATCCTGTGTTACAAGTATAAAAGCAAGTGAATCTACACTGTGGTTGCACTTGTGGACACCAGAGCACATTGCCCCCATTTTTACTGCAAACTTGAAGAAGAATTAGACCACTGTACTCATATTCTCAGACTGTCTAGAATCTTCAAAAAGTAGGTAACTGAAAACAATGTAGCATTTGCATGGCTGGGAGACTGGTATGGTTGGTTCACTACCCAAATACTGCAGTTTCCATATCTGATTTTTACACCTTTCATCTTTGGCAACTTTAACTAATCACTCATTGTGGGCCATTTTCTTGTTGGTTGTCATCCTGCTCACAATCTTATGTACACAGACTACCTGTTCTTGCTCTTGTATTTCCATCCTTTTTCCTCATCAGAATACCTTCCTAGGGCTTTAAACTTCTTACATTAGTGGTGTGCTACCTTAATTCTTCCTTTTCCTAACATATTGTAATGATTGTTTTATTGAAACTAATTCTATTGCCCTCATTGTTGTGTTGCATACTTCTGTAGTTTGATCACAGTTTCATAGCGCTGTTGAAGACTGGAGGTATTTGCTACATCACATCAGTTTTTGTCACTTGTCTGCTGCCAATGTGCACATTCTGTACAACCTTTGGAAAAATGAAATATTTGCAGTGCATATTGCACTGAATCATTATGTTTGATCAAAACTATGTGCCAAAATGAGAGTTGAAACTGGATTTTTGTCTACTGTTACATCACTATACGCTTATGGACTTTTGAAATATAGGCCAGAGGTAGTAAGTTGGTTATTTGCCTTTTCCATGAACTGTAATTGTGCTCTGTCACTGTGCTGTGGAACTTGTCAGTTAATTTGCCAATATAATACACTTTCACAGTGAAAAAATAAGGCTGCGTGCCTACTATGTATTGGTCTTAATCTGCATTAGTTATTTTAATTAACACTCCAACAGACACTTATAATATCAAAGTGTCACAAATTCTTCTGTTGAGTACCAGGTGTGATTATTAACATATTATATGTGACAAGTTAAAATTTTGTGCTACAGTTGGACTCGAACCCTGATCCCATCCAAATTTGGGTAATGTGCTACCAGTTGCATAATCTGATGAGAAGCAGGCTCTATAAGCAATGACTGTAAAGTATAGTAACAATCAAGTATGACTAAATGATCTACACATCAGAGGCTGCTACTAAGGTAGCTGACTGTGTGTGGCCTGCATACAGTGGTTTTTTAGATTAGACGACTCTCCATCCAATCCAGGTAACGATAGCTCTAGGAAACCCAGAAATATCATTGTTAGATCGAAAGAAATGCCTCCTATAGCTGAGAGTATTAAAATCCTAATGGTAAACTGCTGAAGCATTCGCAACAAAGTGCCAGAGTTTCAAGTGCTTGTGAAAAACAGTGAGGCTCATGTAATATTTGGTACATAAAGGTGGTTGAAATCTGAAATTGATAGCAGTGAGATTTTTGGGGTAAATTTAATGTTTATTGAAAGGATAGGCAAATGGGAAATGGAGGTGGTGTATTTCTTGCAGTAGACGAGAAACTCAGATCCACTAAGGTAGAAATTGAAGCTGCATGTGAGATTGTGTGGGCCAGACTCAGTATCACGGGTGGCACAAAATGATGATTAGATCCTTTTATCGCATACCTTACTTATTTTCTGATGTAACTAAAAACTTGAGAGGAAACCTCAGTTCACTTGTACATAAGTTCTCCAGTCATAATGTAATCATTGGTGGAGACTTTACTCATCCAACAGTTGATTGGAAACATTACAGTTTTGTTAGTGGTGTCCGTGATAAGACATCTTGTGAAAATTTGTAAAATGCCTTCTTAAAAACTGTGTTGAACTAATAGTTAGGAACCCCACTCATGAATGAAATATATTGAATTTAATGGCAACAACTAGACCTAATGTCTTTGAGGATGTCCATATCGACATTGGTATCAGTGACCATGATGAGGTTGTGGCAACAATAATTACTAAACTTCCTGGCAGATTAAAACTGTGTGCCGGACCGAGACTCGAACTAGGGACCTTTGCCTTTCGCAGGCAAGTGCTCTACCATCTGAGCTACCCAAGCACGACTCACGACCTGTCCTCACAGCTTCAATTCTGCCAATATCTCGTATCCTACCTTCCAAACTTCACAGAAGCTCTCCTGCAAACCTTGCAGAACTAGCACTCCTGGAAGAAAGGATATAGCGGAGACATGGCTTAGCCACAGCCTGGGGGATGTTTCCAGAATGAGATTTTCACTCTGCAGCGGAGTGTGCGCTGATATGAAATTTCCTGGCAGATTAAAACTGTGTGCCGGACCGAGACTCAAACTCGGGACCTTTGCCTTTCACGGGCAAGTGCTCTACCATCTGAGTTACCCAAGCACGACTCACTCCCTATCCTCACATCTTCAGTTCTGCCAGTATCTCGTCTCCTATCTTCCAAACTTCACAGAAGCTCTCCTGCGAACCTTGCAGAACTAGCACTCCTGGAAGAAAGAATCCCCCAGGCTGTGGCTAAGCCCTGTCTCCACTATATCCTTTCTTCCAGGAGTGCTAGTTCTGCAAGGTTCGCAGGAGAGCTTCTGTGAAGTTAGGAAGATAGGAGACGAGATACTGGCAGAACTGAAGCTGTGAGGACGGGAGTGAGTCGTGCTTGGGTAGCTCAGATGGTAGAACAACTAAAACAAGCAGAAAGATATATGTGATCAGTAAACTTGATAAGACATCAGTAGTATCATATCTCAGTGAGGAACTCGAAACTTTCAGCACAGGTCAGGAGCATGGAGAGGAACTTTTGACTCAAGTTTAAAAGAATAGTTGACCCCACACTGAATAGGTATGTACCTAGTAGAACAGTTCATATATGGGAGGGAATCTCTATTGTATATGAAGCTGGTGTCTATACAGATACCATTGGTGATCTTGCAGCTCCTGAAGAATGAAATTACAATGAAATCAGACCTTTAGCTGCTTACATGCATTGATAAATATCAACGGGGGCAGTCGAAAAATGTGCCCCCCGACCGGGACTCAAACCCAGGACCTCCTGCTTAAATGGCAAACGCTCTACCCGACTGAGCCACCGAGGACACAGAGGACAGTGTGGCTGCAGGGACTTATCTCTGGCATGCTCCCCATGAGACCCACACTTTCCAACTTTCTGTCCACTCACTACATTTCTAGTGCCCCTGTCCACCATACTCATTACTCGCGGCAGTCAATCTACTGATTCCCGTAAGAGTTCGGGCAATCTGAGTGCATCCACACTGAAGAAGATCATTGGCCGGTAAGCCTTATCTCTATAAAGGTGATATCTGTTTTTTCAGATATGTCCGAAAAAACAGATACCATCTTCATATAGACAAGGCTTACTGCCAATGATCTTCTGCAGTGGGGCTGCACATAAGTAAAAAATGTCTAGGAAACATGGAACCTTAACTGCATACCTTAAGGGCTATGGGCACTTGATCGCCTTCACTAGTGTAAAGTACATCTCTTATACCGACAAAGTGCTCATAGCTTGTAAGGTATGCATTTTAAAGATCATGTGTACTATTTTTTTTAAATCTATACTACCTTCACCCAAAATATGAAAAGCAAAGAGCTTCCAGTAAACGAGATTTGTTTCATAGTATTGAAGATAAAGAAGTGCCCATGTCTCTTAAAGTACGTGCTTTAGAGCCGTTGTTTACTAGATGCTCTCTTCTTATTTTGTTGTAAGGAACTTGTTCCTAAAGTTGGAGTTTTTTGGGACACAGTGTATATATGCTATGAGAGGTATGGGATTTAACCCAAGTATTTGGAGGATCCTAGTCTAGTGGTGAGGTACTTTGTGCTACATATGCTCCTCTCTTTCCCACCCTTATATTGGTGGTAAGCTAGGACCACCAATCTCGAATCAAACACCACTGCACTAACATAGTTACCTCAGCTACATAAGCTGGTCATCAGTTTCAAATGCTTTCTATTTTCCTCCTTTTGCTTCATTCACTACATTACTACACTTTTGTTTGTATCTCTTTAATGGAATATTGTAACAAATAGAATAATATTTTAGTTGTTCTGTTTTACAAGGCAGTTCTACTATCATTCAAGTTGTATTTCATATTTTTGTAGTATCAGTAGTCTTATAAGAAAGATGAAATGAAACTTCCTGGCAGATTAAAACTGTGTGCCAGACCGTGACTTGAACACAGGACCTTTGCCTTTTGTGGGCAAGTGCTCTACCATTTAAGCTACCCAATCACGTCTCATGACCTGTCCTCACAGCTTCAATTCTGCCAGTACCTTGTTTCCTACCTTCCAAGCCGCAAAAGGCAAAGGACCTGAGTTCGAGTCCAGGTCTGGCACACAGTTTTAATCCATCAAGAAGTTTCATATCAGTGCACACTCTGCTGCAGAGTGAAAATTTCATCCTGGAAACATCCTCCCAGTTGTGGCTAGGCCATGTTTCTGCAGTATCCTTTCTTTCAGGAGGGCTAGTTCTGCTAGGTTTGCAGAAGAGCCTCTGTGAATTCAGAAGGTAGGAGCCGAGGTACTGGAAGAACTGAAACTGTGAGGACAGATTGCGAGTCGTGCTTGGGTAGCTCAGTTGGTAGAGCGCTTGCCTGTGAAAGGCAAAGGTCTCAAGTTCAAGTCTTGGTCCAGCACACAGTTTTAATGCTTCAGGAAATTTCATATCGGTGCACACTCTGCTGCAGAGTGAAAATTTCATTGTGGAAAGATGAAATGAGTTAAGCAAAAATTGATCATTGTGCAGTAGTGTTTATGTATAATAACAGAATGATTTATAGTTCATCTGTTAATATGCAACACATTATATACATTCTTATTTTCTTCTGATGCTTGGTGGTTTGTTACAGGTGCTGTTTATAGATTGTTTCTCCATAAAGCACCTGAGGTGTGAAGAATGAGCCAAAAATGTTTCTTAAGAAAGAGAAGGTGCCAAGGCAGAACTACTTATAGTTATGGGGCAACTGGTTTAATTTAATAATGTAGAAATGAAGTTTACTGATACCATTATCTTGCCAAATGTAGCATAGCTCACATTTTAGAAAGATTTATCTAGTGCCTTATTTTGTATCATACTTTAAGAAACTAGTCATGTTGAATGTATCAGATTAACTATGTTGTAATTTACTTGTTTGAATTTACAATTTTGAAGAACAGATGCTTGTCATATTAGCCAAAGAACACAGTTTATTTTAATTCTGTACTGAATTTTTACTTTTAAATGTTATTTATACAAAGCTTTTGCTATTTTTATGCCATATCATCTCCTCCTTAGAGGTGTAAAGCTAAACCAAATGTGCCAGTACCAAACACCAATGAGTTTAGAAATTAAGAATTTCAGTGATATCAGACAAGTGCTTTAAATGTGTCAGTTATATGTGCAGGTACAAAACTGCACGCATAGCGTACTATTCTTGTACTTCCTGCTTGGCAGTCGATGTGTGTGTTGTAAAAGTTACAATTGTATATTCAATACCCACCAGAGCAATAAAATGTGACAAGCTGCACAGGCACAAGTAGCCATATTGTTCCTAAAAATAATCTGAGAGGAAAATTTTTATTCTATTGCCACACTGAAAAACTGAGAATAGCATTAAACTGGCAATCTGCATTCTTTTTGTGACATTTTTCTTGATTACTGTGTAATCTTCTCTGTAAGCCATAATACAAGACACTCTGCCAGCAGTTGCTTGTTATAATTTTTGTGCAGTTTAAGATTTTGAATTGTCATGGGTAAATTGATTAAGATGAACATGAAGAAAGAAAAAGGCAAGAAACGTAACAAGAATCACAAATGCCAGTATTGCAGAAAGAACTTCGCAGCAGCAGGTGATTTAACAAAGCATTTGAGAACTCACACAGGAGAGAGACCTTATGAGTGTGCAGACTGTGGTGCACGGTTTGCACAGGGTGGTGGTTTGAAGAACCATATTGTGGCCAAACATACATATCCTGAACCATTTACTTGCCACCACTGTGGACGGACATTTCCCATCAAGGAACGCTTAAGGCTGCATCTGCGTACACACACTGGTGAGCGACCATATGCCTGTCCACAGTGTCCACGCCGCTTTGCTCGTGGGGGCCAGCTGCTGCAACATACCATAACCCATACAGGTGATAAACCATACCATTGCACACGTTGCCCAAGGCAATTTGCCTCCCAGAAGAATCTCAGTATGCATCTGAAACGACACGATGGGACACGTGATCAGACATGTGAAATTTGTGGTAAATCATTTGTTCGGCGTGATAGTCTCATGAAACATGTTGCTTGTATCCACAGTGGAATCCGTGCTTTCCGTTGTGACATCTGTGGAAAAGAGTTGAAAGGTCATATTGTCCAGCATTTACGTATCCACATGAGTGAAAAGCCATTCAGCTGTAAGACATGTGGAATGGCATTCACACAAGCCTCTCATTTAAAGGTTAGTTTCTCTTCAATGAAATATATTTATGGCCAGTTTACAAATAGTAAGTTGTGAAAATAGTTACTTTTGTGGGAATTACTGTTCCCTCTCTTTTTATTTTAGTACTTTAGTGTTAAATTTGAAGAAATTTTAAAGAAAACAACAGCCCAAAGTAATGAAATTGAGTTAAAAAAGGCTGTTTACCAGTTGGAAGCAAATTAACAGATACATATCTGTGAAATTGTTGTCACTTTATTTTCTATTCTTTTGCTTTGGTTTCTGAAATGGTTAGAAATAATGCACATTTAAACATGGCAGCAAAAATTGTCACAATTATAAATGTGTTGTCATTGGCACATTTTCAAATACTGAGTGATAATTGTAGGGTTTCTAGTTGTGGAAGTAACAGTACACTGAAACTTATCTTGCCATATTTGCTCTTAATGGAATTATCATTACAGAAATAACAAAAGATGTCCTGTTAATGAGTGATTAATGCTGTACAAATGTTGAATTAATGTTTTTTTTTTCTTTGAAAAATTACTTCTGCAGTGAGGAAGAACGTCTTTCACCAGAAATTTCTAAAAGGTGTTATTTTGATGCTCTGTTCAAAGAAGAGGAACTTCAAGATATGAATATGAAATTTTTATAAAGTTTTAAGTCTCATTTTTATGAAGTCTTTATACAGTCCGGTCAGCAGCCAAAGACAGTGGTCATGTTATGTGTGAGGTGCATTTGTGTCAGTGTGTGTGTGTGTGTGTGTGTGTGTGTGTGTGTGTGTGTGCACGTATGTTGTCTATTTCAGGAGAACTACTTCTGGCTGAAAGCTTACGTGTTTAGTAGTCTTTTTTGTTGTGTCTGACTACAACTCAACATCTCTGCTATGTGGTGAGTAACAATCTATCCTTTTCATAATATTGTCATTATTCAATCCTGGATATTCCATTGTTAAATTTTTAAAATGTTTCAGTCAAAGGCCCCTTCCTCAATTATGGCATTAGAATGGTCAGTATAATGTGCAAAGTATTTATTTTGGAAGTAGTGGGTGATTTTAAACTAATAAATATTGAAATTTTAGTATTCTATTGTTTGTTAATGTTCAGTAAAAGTGTGGGTATTCACTCTGTATCAGGAGACCTTTGTTTCTACAGCAGTAGAAAACTTATGAGGTAAAATCAAACAATGGAAAATCCAGAATGGAATAAACACAATTTGAAAGCATTAAATTGCTATTCACCATAGAGAGGAGATGTTGAGTGCCAGACAAGCAAATTGAAAAAAGACTGCTAGATATTATGAAGGAGATCTCCTGTTCCTTGCCTTCCCTGTCAACTATCATCCCCCACATAGCTTTCTGTGCCAATAAAGGAGCTTTCCTCTTTCGATTCTATACCACCCAGGACTGAGCAACTGAATCATGTTCTCTGCCAGGGATCTGGCTACCTCTTGTTGTGTTCTGAAATTAGAAGTATCCTCCCTACTATACTCCTCACTCCTCCCATAGTGCTGTTGTGCCTCCCACCCAACCTAAACAATAATATTGTCTGTCCCTATTCACCCCTGCTCCCAACCCTGTGCCACATGGCTCTCACCTTTCAATAGGCTTAGATACAAGATCAGCCCCATCCTCCCACTGCCAACTACTACAGTCCTGTCACAGATATCTCCTACCCCACATGAGGCAGGACAACATATGAAAGTAGTCTTGTGATCTATCAACTTAGCTGCAACCACTGTGCTCCATTTTATGTTGGCTTGACCACTAACAAGCTGTCTATTCATGATGATGGCCACTGCAAATCTGTGGCCAAGAGAGAAGAGCTGGACAACCTAGTTGTGAGCATGCTGTCCAACATGACGTGCTCGACTTCAGTGACTGCTTCATAGTCTGTGGCATCTTGATTCTTCCCACCAACATCATCTTTTCTTAATTGCACAGGAGGGAGCTCTCCCTACTACATACCCTTCATTCCCATAATCTCCCTGGCCTCACCCTTCGCTAGTCCCTATCCTTCGCCTCCCTATCCCCTTCCCTGCTCTCACTCCAGCCTTACACATGCGTTTTAACCTGCCAATGCACCTGCATAGTCCTTTCCACTTCTCTCCTCTCCCTTTTGCATCCCTCTCTCCTCCCCCTCCCCCATTTTCCTCAGCACAGCCTTCTGATTCAGCACCTATCATTGTCTGTCCCCACCAAAACCCTGCATGCTCCAAAAGGCAGCACTAACATCTTACTCTGTTCCAACCCTGCTATGGTGGTGTAAGAATGAAATTTTAAATTTTCCGTTACACTGTTTAGACGTAATACTTTAGCCTGAAACTAACAAATTATTTAAGAACACACACACACACACACACACACACACACACACACACACACACACACACACACGCGCGCGCACTTGTCTCCCTACATCGTATCCAACTGCCAGCTCTTTTCTGGCCCACAGTGAGTGTAATAGGGTGTGATGGGGTGCAGGATGGGGTGGGGTGGGGTGGGGTGAGGGATAGAGAGAGGCGGGAGGCAGCGAGGGGGTTGGGGGAGAAGCATCTAGTGGCTCAAGGGAGAGTGGGGAGCTGTCTGTGGATTCGCTAGGGGTGCACATAGAGGGGGCAGGTGGCAGACAGCTGCGCATGCGATTTCACAGATTAGGTCGTGAGACTGCAACACACAACTAGCTGACACATATTGGGTGGCATTTCAGGGCATGATGATAGATAATCAAAACCCTGATGAACGACGTGGTTCAGTCGTTCTAGTCCTGGGTGGTGTTGGGTGAAAGTGGGATACTTCTTTCTCATTTGTTCTTGGGATGGATGTGAGGATCAGATGCGTGTGAGTATATGGCACGGGAGATCTGTTTTTGTGCTAGATATGGTGGTTATTGCCTGTCTCCGAAGACCTTTGTGAGGCCTTCAGCATACTGGGTGAAGGAGTTCATATCACTGCAGATGAGTCTGCCACAGTTGGCCAGGCTGTATGGGAGGGATTTTTAGGTGTGGAATTGGTGGCAGCTGTCAAAGTGCAGATACTTTCCGTGATTGGTGGGTTTGATGTGGACTGAGCTGTGGATGGAGCCATCTGAGAGGAGGAGATCAACATCTAGGAAGGTGGCATGATGGTTGGAGGAGGACCAAGTGAAGTGGATGGAGGAGGTGGTGTTAGAGATTGTGGGGGAATTAGGATAAGGTGTCCCTGTCTTGGGTCCCCATTAAAAATATGTCATCAATAAACCTGAACCAGACCAGGAGTCTGGTTTTTTGGGAGGCTAGGAATGTTTTCTCTAGGTAGCCCATGAAGAGATTGGCATAGGAGTGTCCCATGCAGGTGCCCATGGCTATGCCACGAATTTGTTTGCATACATTTCCTTCAAAGTAGTTATGGGTTAGGATGTAGTTGGTTAGTTGTATGGGGAATGAAGGGGGATTTTGAGTCTGCATGGTGTTGGGCAGGGTGTTGGGAGAGGTAATGTTCAGTTGCGGCAAGGCCATGGTCATGAGCAATGTTGGTGTATGTGTAGCTTTCATCTAAACTGACAAGTAGAGACCTGGAAGGTAAGGGCGTGGAGATGGTGGAGAGCTAGTGCAGGAAGTGGTTGGTATCTTTAATAGGCTAGGTTTTGGACCATTGGTTGCAGATGTTGATCAACAAGGGCTGAGATTCTTTTGGTGGGGACACTGTAACCAGCCCTAATGGGGTGCCAAGGATTTTTAGGTTGTTGGACTTTGGGGAGGGTGTAGAAAGTGATTGTGTGGGCTGTTGTAGTGGTGATCAGGGAAATGGATTCAGGGGAGAGGTTCTGGAAAAGCCTAAGGATTTTAGCAGGGTTGGAGATTATGTTGGACGTCTGGGATGGGGTCACTTTATCAGAGCTTGTAGGTAGAGGTGTTGGACAGCTGGGGGAGGCCCTCCCCCCCCCTACTCACTCTGGTTCATCACAACAGTTGTAGAAACCTTTGTGTGCCGGGAGAATGATCAGATGAGGATCCGTTTTTAGGTTGTGTAGGGCAGTCCTTTCTTCTGCTGAAAGACATGTTCTTAGGGAGGGACCTGAGGGAGGATGGTGTGGCCAGGTTGGAAGTTAGGAAATCCTAGAAGGTGACCGGGGGATAGTTAGGTGAAGTGTGGGAGGGTCACGGCTGGATGGTGGTACGAATTGGGACAGGCAGGGTCCAGTATTAGGATTGGACAGGAGGACCTCTGCCAGCTGTCCGACACCTCCACCTACAAGCTCTGCCAAAGCGACTCCATCCCAGAAGTCCAACATAGCCTTCAATCTCTGCTGAAATCTGTAGGACCTTCCCAGAACTTCTCCTCAGAATCCATTTACCTGCTCACCCCAACAACAGCCTGCACACCCACCTTCTACATGTTCCCCAAAATCCACAAAACTAACAATCCTGGGTGCCTCATTGTGGCTGGTTATAGTGCCCCACTGAAAGAATCTCGGCCCTTGTTGACGAACATCTGCATCCAATTGTCCAAAACCTAGCTTACCACATTAAAAATACTAACCACTTCCTGCACCAGCTTTCCACCATCCCCACATCCTTACCTCCTGGGTCCCTACTCATCACTGTAAATGCAACCTCCTTATGCACTAACATCCCTGAGGCTCATGGCCTTGCCGCAATTGAATACTACCTCTCCCAAGCAGACTCCAAACCCATGACTTCATTCCTCGTACACCTAACGAACTACACCCTAACCCATACGTACTTCACCTTTGAAGGGAAGGTATACAAACAAATTCATGGCACAGCCATGGACACCTGCATGGGACACTCCTATGCCAATCTCTCCATGGCCCACCTAGAAGGAACATACCTAGCCTCCCAAAACCCCAAACCCCTGGTCTGGTTCAGGTTTATTGATGACGTCTTTATAATGTGGAACCAAGGCCAGGAAACCTTACTCTCATTCCTCATCATGCTACATTTCAGTGGCTGCTTCACAACCCATGCCATCTGGATCCTCCCAACCACCACCAGCATTCTGAGCTGCACAGATGGGAGCTATCCTCACAGCATATCCTTCACTCCTATAACCTCCCTGGCCTCTCAGTCTACACAAAACCCACCAGTCATCAAAAGTATCTGCACTTTGACAGCTGCCACTTCTTCCACACCAAAAAAATCCCTCCTATGCAGCCTGGTCACCCGTGGCAGACCCATCTGCAGTGATGAAAACTCCCTCGTCTAGTAAGCTGAACGCCTCACAAAAGCCTACGCAGACAGGCGATACCAACCCCCACCACCACCCCCCCCCGCCCCCAACCTAATACAAAAACAGATCTATACCATATCCCCATACACACCTGATCCTCAAATCCATCCCCAGAACCAACCACAAAGAACTGCCACCTTGTCACCCAATACCACTTGAGACTGGAACAACTGAACCGCGTCCTTTATCAGGACTTTGATTATCTATCGTCATGCCCTGAAATGAGGGACATCCTATACAAGATACTTCCATGCCCTCTGAAAGTGGTGTTCCACCGCAAACCCAACATCCACAACATCCTAGTCCACCCATATGCCACTCTCATCCCAATGCCCTGCCACAGGGGTTATACCATTGTGGAAGACCCAGATCTGCCCTATCCACCGACCCAGCATCTCCTACTCCCATCCCATCACAGGCTTATCCTACCCGATCAGAGGCCGGGCCACCTGTGAAAGGAGCCATGTTATATACCAGCTCTGCTGCAACCACTGCACAGTGTTTACATTGGTATGACAATCAGCCAGCTGTCAACCAGAATGAATGGCCACCATCAAACTGTTCCCAAAAACAACATGGACCACCCAGTGGCACAACATGCAGCAGAGCACAACGTTTAAGATTTCAGTGGCTGCTGCCCCCAACTGTGTCATCTGGATCTTCCCAACCACCACCAATTTTTCTGAACTGCGCATATGGGAGCTATTCTTACGGCACATACTTCGCTCCTGTAAACTCCCTGGCCTAAAGCTAAGGTAACTCACTGTTTCCCCAGCACCCACCCCAGAGAGAGGGGGGGGGGGAGGGAGTGGGTGTGGGGGTGGGAGTGTTTGTACGCACCATCCCTTTCAAATTACACCCACCCAATACATGTCAGCTAGTTGTGCAGTGCAATCTCATGCCCTAATCTGTTAATCGTGCGTTCAGCCATCTACCACCTGTTCCCTTCTACATACACCCCTAGCTAGCCCATGGACAGCTCCCCATTCTCCCATAAGCCGCTAGACGCTCCCTCCTCCCCCCCCCCCCCCCCAATCCCCCGTACACACACACCAATCCCCACCCTGCCTCCCACCTCTCTCCATCCCTCACCCCACCATACTCTGCACACCCACCTCACCCCAGTACACTCAACGAGGACTAGGAAAGAGCTGGCAGTTGAATTAGCACAATTCAGTGAGATAAGCGTGTGTGTGTGTGTGTGTGTGTGTGTGTGTGTGTGTCCTACAGCTTTAGAAAGGAATTTCATTGTGAAAGCTAGCAAAGCAAAGCTCTGTACCTTTTGTTCGTGTATCTGTAAACGCCGCAGCAATTCTGCCTTTCGATGAATCATCTCTTTATTCCTTAATAATTCATTATTCTCAGTCAGAACCTCTAGCCAGAAACTAGGTAGTACATCCTATTTGTTGCTATTGCTACCGCACCATTCTGTTTTAACTGTTGGTTTGATACTTTGAGCCATTGGTGCTTTGTCATCAGCGTCTAGTACTCTATTACTAGGCAGTGTGTAGGACAGATTGTTCACATTTACTGTACCGTAGGCAGAGAGAGTTGTAGAACAAAGCCTTCTGGGACACCTTCTGTAACAAATAAGGTATATGGTTTTTGAACATGTCAGCCTGGAGTTTCCACTGTTAGAATATAGCTTTAGGTTATTTACACATACTAAATGTTCACTGTTGCTCAGGAATGACTGCAGCAGGAGGAAAGCATTCTCTTCTATTCCATAGTACCGTACTTTTCTGATTAGGACACTGGGAGAGTCTGTATCAAAGAATTTCCATAGGTCTAGTAAAGTCACTTTTAATCTTATACTTTTGCTATAAGGCTCTCTACTTTCCTCATGTTAGAGACATTAGATCTGAAGACATAGTATGCAGGACAAAGTAGGTTGTTGTGTCTTGAATATTGACTCATCTGTTGGTGCATACAGTATGCCATTAGATGCTGTTTGGGGCTGGCAAAATGGCCTGAAATTTATCCAGTGATTCTATTTTACTGTCTTGATAAACATGTTTGAGTATCAATATTTTTTAGCATTCTAGAACACCTCAGTTAATCTTTCATTGATTATTTTTGTTAAGTTTTTAGTGGCAACATTTGGAAGGTTATAGTGACCTTCAGTTTAGTAATTACTGCTGTTGTTTCACTTATTTGTCTATGAGTTATATAACTTGATCTAAAACTGTCAGTTATTTTGCTGTGTAGTCTCAATGTTAATGTTTCTGCTTTGCTTACATTATGTGCAATCTTGGTCTCTGAGACAGATCAGCAAAGTATGTATGACATGTGTCAGGAAAAACTGGAATGCTCTGATTTTTTTGATAATGTAACCTTTTTTATGGCTTTCCGCAGGGCTTTAGATTTATTTTCAGAGTTAAATATGTATCCATCATTAGCCTTAGCTTTTGTTGCATATTTGCAGTGCTTTTTCATGATTGTGTATTTGTCTTTATCTTCTTTCCTGTGATGTGATCTATCATAGTACAGGAGCATAACAATTCTATTTTATTAAGTACTGGTTTGTACCAGTATTTCAGAATTTCTGGTTTGGAGTGGGTGTTTTGCTTACAATATTTTTTTAAATACCTATGCCATATTTCTTCAAAGATTTCAGTTAGCTCTTCTGAAATTTTGTTTTGGAGACCAGTCACTGAGTAGTGGAAATGTTGAGCAGTTGACAGGTGCACAAAAAGAATGAAAATTTACTAGCATTCACACAAGTCCTTTTATGAGTTAATATTGTGTTTGATTAGTTTGTTACAGTCTATTAAGTTTAACATAGATGTTAGTTGGTTTTGCTTCTGTTCATTGGTGGTAGAGGGTGACGATTTTCAGTATTCATTATATCTCTTGTCAATTACAACACTTGTTTCAGTTTGAAAGGCTGTTTCCAAGTTTGTCAGAGGGATGTGTCTTACACAAGAAAATACAGAAAATTTACATGATGTGCTAACATTATTTGTGCTACTGTTATTTTCATGTGTATGGCACCTTGCACTGGGTAAACACTAAAAATGGATTCTTAAACTGAAAGATAGAAGTTGTTAGATTCTTTGGGTGAGACTCAGTATCAAAGGTGGGCAAAAAATTTATAATAGAATTGGGCAAAAAATTGTAATAGGATTGGGCAAAAAATTATAATAAGGTCCATCTATTGACCATCAGATTCTCCTCCTGATGTAATTGAAAACTTAAAAGACAGCCCTAATTCATGTGTATATAAGTTCCCTAATGATACTGTAATCATTGGGGGAGACTTTAAACCTCCAACAATTGGTTTAGATAGTTTCATTGGTGGTGGGCGTGATGAGACATGCTGTGAAATGTTACTAAATGCCTTCTCAGAAAATTACCTGAAACACAGTTCAGAATTCCACTTATGATGGAAATACATTAGATCTAATGAGAACAAACAGACTTGATCTCTTTGAGGAAGTCCACATTGAAAATGGTATCAGTGGCCACATTGACTACCAAAATGCAAAGGACAACTAAAACAAGCAGAAAGATTTATATGTTCAGCAAACTAGACAGAGAAACAATAGTGTCATACCTTAATGAGGAACTTGAAACTCTTAGCTCAGGACAGGAGCCTGTAGATGAACTATGGTTCAAGTTTAAAAGAATAGTTGACCATGCACTGGATAGATATGTATGCATTAGAACAGTTCATAGAGGGAGGGACCATCCATGAGTGAAAGAGAGATTAGTGTTAGTTGTGTTAAGAAACAGCTGAGACTGTTAAAACTGAAAAGCCTCAGGGCCTGATGGAACTCCTATCAGGTTCTGTACCCAGTTTGTAACTGAGTTAACCCCCCTGTTAACAGTAAGCAACAAAAACTGTGCCCAGTAGTTGGAAGAAAGCACAGATCACACCTGTGTACGAGAAAGGTAGCAGAAGTGATCCACAAAACTACCAATATCCTTGACATCTATTTGTTGTTGAATCTTAGAACATAGCCTGAACTGAAACATATTGATGTATCTCAAACAGAATGACCTCCTTCATGCCAACCAGCTTTGATGTCAAAAACATACATCTTTCATCACATGACATCCTAAAAGCCATGAATCAAGGCAGTCAGATAGATGCAGTATTCCTTGATTTCCAAAAAGCATTTGACTCGGTATCACACTGATGATGCTTATTATCAAATGTATGACCATGTGGTGTATCAGACAAAATATGTGACTGGATTGATGATTTCTTGACAGGGAGGACACAGCATTTTATCTTGGGTAGTGAGTGCTTGACAGATGTAGAAGTAACTACAGGTGTACCCCAAGGAAACATGTTGCATCCTTTCACATTATACATTAACGATCTTGCAGACAACATTAATAGTAACCTCAGATTTTTTGCAAATGATATAGTTACCTACAACAAAATACAACCTGAACCTGAACGAAACTGTACAAATATTCAGCCAGACTTTGATAAGATTTTAAAGTGATGCAGTGATTGGCAACTTGCTTTAAATGTTCAAAAATGTAAAACTGTGCACTTCACAAAACAAAACATAAATATAATATTAGTGAGTCACAGTTGGAATCTATGAACTAATATTAATATCTTGGTGTAACACCTTGTAGGGGCACGAAATGGAATGATCAAATGGGCTCAGTTGTGGGCCAAGCAGGTAGCAGACTCTCGTTTATTAGTAGAATACTAGGGAAATACAATCAGTATTAAAGGAGACAGCTTAAAAATCATATGTGTTACTCATCCTAGAATACTGCTCAAGTGTGTGGGGCCCATACCAAATAGGACTGGCACAGGATATTTAACATTATACAGAGAAGGGCAGCACAAATGGTCACATGTTTGTTTAATCCATGGGAAACTGTCACAGAAATACTGAAGGAATTGAATTAGCAGACACTTGGAGACAGACGTAAACTATCCCAAGAAAGTCTATTAGCAAAGTTTTAAGAACCGGCTTTAAATGATGACTGTAGAAAGATAGTACAACCCCCCAACATATCGCTCTCATAAGGATCATGAGGATAAGATTAGATTAATTACAGCATGCACAGAGGCATTTAAACATTTTTCCCATGCTCTGTATATGAATGAAACAAAAAAAAAAAGCCATAATAACTGGTACAGTGGGATGTACCCTGTGCCATGCACTTCATAGTTGTACACAGAGTATAGAATCAGATGTACAAAGTAATTCACTAAATGAGAAGAGGTGTGAGAAGTATTACAACCGAAGAGGGAAGATGCCTTCATTCAACAAACTTATGGCTGTGGTACCCATTATGAAGAAAATGTTCATTTATGGAGCTAATTACTACATTATTATTTAAGGCAGTTCAAAACCACAGCCCTCCTTGTTCAGTGGTTTAATTTTATTAAATTGCATTCCGTTAAATGAAAATTACAAATTATATTGACATGCAGTCTGCCTGATAGTTTTTCATTTGTACAACAAAACTGTAGAGATTTTAAGTAAATGTGTACAGTTCTGCTTTTGAACATATTGTCCCATATAGAAACACTCTGTACTGTTTAATCTTGAGGTGTAAGATTATCTGTTTTCCAAGACTTCCTGTGGACACATCTTCATCAAATATAAACACAACTATAATTTCTCAGCTTGAAAATGATGCAGCCGCAGCTTCAGCATTTGATTCTTTACTAAGCTCATTTACATCAATAATTTAATTTAATTATTTTGGTGTTGTAGATAATTTCCTAGTCACATCCATTGAGATATCCATTGTTCATTTACCAAAAATATTGTAGTTTTAACTTTTTTAGCCAATATTTGAGTTAAAAAATTATTTTTTTGTTTTCATTAATTTTCAGGAAAAGTATCCAAATCGTGATCACATACTGTAGTTGTCTGTTCTAGTGGATGTACACGATTTTCTTTGAGACAGTGTGTTAGTTCTGGACCAGTCATAAAATCATCAAATCCTTTCCTTCAGTTTCAGTTTTTGTGCTTTTCTTTTTGCTGTGTTATTTGCTGTGTATTTTAATTATAAATATTAGGTTGGTGCTTAAGTTTATTGCGTTTTTGTTTTGCATGTTGGTATTCCGGTTGCTATGGGTTTACGTATCAGTTGTCATTTTTTATTAATAATTCATTGTTGCTGTTTGAGTTTACATATTGTCTTTCTGTCATTTGGGACAGTGGGTGGAGCTTTGGATGCTAGAAAATGGAATGCCAAGTGAAGAAATCAGAACATTTCTGACTCATTCTTCTCTCTGAGTTCAGTAGAGGGGTGACAGCAGTGGACATAGCCAGAAACATTTGTGCTGTGTATGGGGATAATGCCATAGAAAAGAACATGGCTAGAAAATAGTTTTCTTATTTTAAGGAGGATCCTTTTGACATCAGTGACTCTCCAAGTTCGTAGGATTGATGAAGATCATTTAAACACATTAATACACAATGATCCTCAGCTGTGAACTTGAAAACTGGCAAATTTGATGAACTGTGATTATTCCACCTTTGCGCAACATTTGCGTGCAATGGGAAAGTTTAAAAAATTAAGTGTATGGTACTGCATGCTCAAAGTCAAAATTCCAAAAATCAGCAAATGGCCGTATGTGCATCTGTGCTTACTCATTATCAGTTGGCTTGTGAACAACCCTGAGCATTCCTATCCTGCACCAGTACTGGTGACAATAAATATAGTCTTAAGGAAAAGAAAGGAATAATTGAGCCCAAACAAAGCAGCACCTCCCTGTACCAAGACTTGCACACATCCGCAAAAGACCATGTTATGCATGTGGTGGAACAGCAACGAGGTGGGGCATTACAAATTGCTTTCCCAAGATGTAACCATCGTTGCTGACATTTATTGTCAACAACTGAGACATCTTGCAGACACATTCCAATAAACACCAACCAGGAAGATTGCACGAAGTGATTTTACTCTACAATTACATCCACCTGCATTCTGCTAGACTCACAAAGAACTCCACACAGGAGTTGGGTTAGGAAGTCATTCCACACCCACTGTATTCATCTGTTCTTATGCCCTCCCATTTCCACCTTTTCTGCTCTCTATTGAATAACTTTCAAGGAAGTTCCTTTCTGGATGAAAATGTGCTCTGAACATGACTTGACGAGTTATTCGCCTCAGAACCACATGATTTCTACAGCTGCAGAATGGAAAAGTTATGTCAGTGTTGGCAAACTTGTAAATAGCGGAGGAGAATGTATTATTGATGACTTAGAGTCCCTGTTACACCTATCAGATGATTTTATTAAACTAATTGAAAAATGCTACAGATTTATGCACCAACTTGATGTTAAATGTTATTTGTTTCTTACCACTAATATTGACATGATTGTACAATCTCCTTTGTTCAGGTTACCTGTATTTGAAAACATCACTTTTTTTCGAGTAATTAGTCATCTGAATGGTTTGATAATGCATGCAACCATTTTAACTCCTGTGCCATTCTCTTCGTCTCAGTACTTAACTTCCCACATCCTTAATTATTTTTTTGGTAGATTTCCAACCTCTGTCTTCTTCAACTTTTGCCCTCTACAGCTCCCTCCAGTACCGAGTAAGTTATCCTCTGATGTCTTAACACACACCATATCGTCCTATCTCTGCTTCTAGTCAGTGTTTCCCACATATTCCATTTCTCATTGATCTTGTGGGGAACCTCCTCAATTTTTATCTTGTCAGTCCACTTGTTTTTCAACATTCCAAATTCTTCAGTTCTCTTCTTTTCCATTTTTTCACAGTACAAGATTCATTGCCATGCAATGCTGTGCTCCAGACATTCTCAGAAATCCCTTTCTCAAATTAAGGCCTATGTTTGATACTTGTACGCTTATTTCAGCAAGAAACATTTGCTTAGACTGAGCTAGTCCACTTCTTAAGCGATCTTTGCTTTGTCTGTCATGTGTTATTTTCCTTCCAAGGTGACTGAAATCCTTCACTTTGCTTACTGTGCGGTCCCCAATTTTCCTACTATGTTTGTTGCAAATCTCATTTCTGTGATTCCTCAGTACTTTAGTCTTTCTTTGATACACACTCTATTATGTGGCATACCATTATTTTCCTGCAACAAACACAGGACACCTGAAAATTTTCAAATTTCGTCCGCAGATGCATCTACATGCTCATCCTCATTTGTAGATGTCTTCTTAGTTTTTATTGCTTTGTAGAATTTGTGATAAATGGGTGGTATCCAGTTCAGTGCACATATGAGGTCTTGTTTCTTCTTCGAGTCAATTGGAACTGACGCAGGATACTTCTTTTGAAGACTGGTTCCTTATAAGGTTATAGGGCGACCTTGTTTGTGTAAACTGACTTTCCACCAGTCTTTCCGATGAAATGTATTTGATATGAACAAGATTCCTGGATCATTTGCATCGAAGAGGAGCCTTACAGCATCTCGCAATAACACCTTGTTGCCTTCTACTGCGATATTCTTTTGACTAAATGTAGAACTCATGTCACTGATGCATACAAAATCTTCTGATGACAGAACATGGACCCAAACTGGTCGCTTTTGGTCACACTTCTTCAGGATTTCCAACCATTCTTGACGGGCATATACAAACTGCACAAGCCTGCGAACATACTGCTCCACAACAGAAAAATCTCTTTCGCTTGGCAACAGGGAATGTCCAGGAAGTGGGAAGTGGTGCTCAATGGTGGAAAATCTTCTTTTTGATACAAGCAGCATCCGAACAAACACAATTCCAGTTTTTGTTTTGCCCAATGCAGTTGCCTGAAATTGCAATCAACTTATTCCCTCGTATATTGTTATCTTCAGAATACTTCAGTAAGCAGCTGCCTATTTCCTCCGAACCCCTTGATGCTACTGTTTCATCCCATACAAAGAAATGACCTGGTGACAAATTACAAGGATGAATGCTGAAGTTATATGTCCACAGTTAACTCTTATAGAACATTGGACCTTAGAGAGTTTAGGAGTGGGCAATGCCTGTTGTAGATCAAAAGTTATTACATGAATGTCTTTATCTTGACGTGCCTGGACGTTTCTGAGATGTAACTTCTTCTGTATATTTATTTCTCTTAATTTTTCCAGGTCATTTTTTGCTTCTATCAGTTGAATTTCATTTGAATCGCACGTTGGGCAAGTATCTGATTTGCTGATTTTGGCAGTTTGAATTAAATGTAGAAATCTTGAATCAAAATGTGATGATACTTAACCAAAAGATAGAGGCTTCACTTTGATATCGGGACAGTATTCATCTTTATAATGGTTGTAGCAACTTTGTATGGAATATTCCATCGACACACAGGATTTTTCACCATTATCTTTCCTACTGTAGTGACTTTTGTATTTTGGGATACCTTCTATATGTTTTTTGACTAATTGCACATCTTCCTCTGAGTAGGCACGTCGTTTGTTCTTGTTTTTGCCTCTTCTATCTTCTGGTCGAGTAGTATCCCCTGTTCGCATTTTGGATTGTATGTTTTCTACTCTACCTCTGTTGTGCTACAAATCATAGATGCTTAAAAATGCAACTTTACAGACATCAGTGCTTCAACCATCTTTTATAACACTGAATCGTACAGCGTTGTTACGCCTGCTAATTTCATTGCCTCTGTATCTTCTTTTTATGGGTTCTAGCCGCATGGAACCAAAGAAATAAGCATTTTGTTTATTGAAGACCCCAGTGTTCCAGAATGACTTGTTTATACTCTGTATAAGCTTCTCCCCAATCCGTTCAAAACATCTACAGGAAGTGCCAACTAAATTTCTCACCTGGATCACTGTACCTTCTTTTGTAGTATATTCAAGTCCACTATTCCTTGCAAGTTTCTTCTGTTGTTGTTTGTTCACTAGCTTTTTTTTCTTTTTCTCAGTGTTTTCATTATGATGTCTTTATTCCCAGTGTCAGTTTGGTTCGATCCTCTTCATTCTATGAAAAAAAAAATTTATATGGTTAGTGTAATATTAAAAAAGTGCTGTTAACCAATAAAATGGTAACCTCATTAATGATAAGATGAGTAAAATAGTAACCTGCAAATACGAGAATATTTCTTTTTGTAAACATCGCATGATTTACAGAACACAATGTAGTTGCGTTAAGACGTGTTGACTCTATCTTCATATCAAGATCTTGTAAAAAGGTTGAATATGGAAATAAAATACGTAGCCTAACTAGCTAGCACAAAGGTAATGGTAACCAGCAAATAACAACATGATGTGGAAAACAAAACTTACTTGACTTGCAGTAGAATTAATATAAGTAGAATCTTCTATCTCCTCATTTAAATTGAAATCTGGATCATTAATTTCATCATCAAAATAATCAGAATCAATGGAATCTCCACACAATTCCCTTAAAATTATAAAAAAATATCATAACTTCCCTCACTGCAATGTGCTGCTGCCTCCATTTTGAATTTGTGGGTTACTATTGTTTCTCACCAGCGTTTGTGGGCTCCCACAGAAAGAAATCAACATAGCGCTGCCATCTGTCATCAATAAGATGAACTCGTTACACCACCTAGCGTAGGTCATGGTTACCATTGCCTTACCATACTTGCTTTGAAAAATTCAAGTTTGAGGTTTACCATTGTCTTTCCCCATACCCTTCATTTGTCATCTGCAAATTTTGTCATTGGTATCCTGGCACCCTGTTTTAATCCCATTCTTGGACACTTCTTTTATTTCTGTTTTGCTGCTTTGGTTTACAGGTTGAACAGTAGGAGATAGAGAGAGACTGCATTACTGCCTTACACACTTTTTAATCCAAGAGCTTCTCTCTTAGTTTGGCATTCATGTTATTTCCTATTGTTTTCTTGTACTTACTTTATATTACTCTTTTGTTCTTATAGTGTACACTCATTTTTCTGAGAATTATCAACATCTTACACCACATTACATCATCAAATGCTTTTTCTAGGGTGACAAATCCTACAAAACATTTTTGAGTTTTCAAGTGTAATGCCAGAACTACCTCTCTGGTGACTTTACCTTTCCTAAAGGCAAACTGATCATTGTGTTACAGTTTCCCAATTACTTTTTCCGTTTTTTTGTATATTGATGTAGTCAGCAACTTGGATGCATGAGCTCTCAAACTTATTGTGCAATAATTCTCACGCTGATTGGATGACAGTTTTCAGTTCTCTCTAAGCCATTATTAAATTTATGTACAGGACCTGGTGAGGAGGTCATTTCTTTTATTGGTGTTCTGAACAATTAGATTAGTGTGGTACAAATTGTCTTTTCAAAAATTTTTGCTGTCTCTTACCTATTGCTACAGTAAATGTTATTGAAACTCCCCAAGAGCATCACTTTGTCTTTAGAACTCACTGCCATTTTTTTTGGCCTGAACTACACCAAGTGCAAATCATACTTCCAATGGAAATGTGCACTTAATAATACTGGCTCTCATCTTCCATTGCACAATAGTATTTTGTCACCACCTTACTGTGTTATTGCACTGCTTTATATAACTTTGGGAAAAAATGTTATACCAATATATCAGTCCAATTACGGGTCTTCTTTTGCAAACCAATTCGCTTATATTTACTTTTTCAAGCATATTATGGAAGTGAAATCCATTTTGCACAGGCCTACAAATTTCAGTGCCACTGCCGCCCACCTTTATATATATAACGAGTGCGCCTTTGTACCTGTCCCCGCGTGCTCTGAGCGTGTTTACGTGCACCACCAGTCCTTCTACCTGGTACTCTGAACGTGTCTACGAGTAGACAGGTTCAGAGTACCAGGTAGAAGGACTGGAGGTGTGCCTAAACACGTTCAGAGCACACAGGGACAGGTACAAAGGCGCGCACGTTAACATGTCCAGAGCAGTTAAAGGGTTAATGTTTACACATCAGAGATATAACTTCTTAGAATTCTAATTTGGTAGTTTTACTACATGTCCCAGCAGATAATCAATTTCTGTAGTTAGAAACACATTTTCAGGAAGAGCATGATAACTCTCATATGCATTTCAAGCCTCTCAGCACATTCATGAGACAACATTGTGCACTTTTCCAGTCTTGTACAAGGAAAATGAAACTCCTGCAGTTTACCCTTGAAGTGCTATTCTTAACAACTTACTAGCACATTTGTACATTTTTCGCTCACCACAAGGGATTATCTAGTTGTGGAGTATGTTTGGTTTGCGTTTCATATAAAATCTGCACCTTTTTTGTCCCCTGTCAATGAGTAGCACTTATATTTTAAAACATCAAACTGGAAATATTTCTTTTCTAACAGTAAAATTTATGTTTTAATGTTCCCAATATTATCTAGTAACTTTAACTTCGTTTTCACATTCTGTGTATGATTTAGGTTATACTGGTCTGTAATCAAACACACCCCCCCCCCCCCAAAAAAAAAAAAAAAAAAAAAAAAAAAAAAAAAAAAAAAAAAAAAAAAAAGATTGCCTGGCACAAGAAAGGAATTCATGAGTAAGTGAGACATTAAATAAGCAAAGAATAACAAAATTAATGGGAAGGCAGGTTAAGGTTTAATGACAATGCCATTGTAGACAGGGAACATGCTCTGACTGGACAATGATGGATCAAGATATTGTCCACTTAAATCCACATTTAGCAGTTCGAGAAACAACTATAAACCTAATCTAGATGTATGGATGGGGATTTGACACTTGTTCCTTCTGAATGTAAGGTTGATATCTTAAATACTAGGGACTTGCTTTGGCTTCACACAGGCAGATGACTTCTCTGACATAGTGGTAAAAAGTAATACACAAACATTTTTCATAAATCAGTCATCTGTTAGCACAAACCATATCTAAATCCCTGTTGTAGTTTCTGAGTTTAGCTTTCACACACAGCCCGAAAAACATGGTGGGGGAATTCAGTATTATGTGTAGATTGTGCCACTTTCCTCAGTGTAGTTAACAGGGTTAGAAATTAAGTATAAGAGGATACAAACAATGAATCTAATGATTTGATTGATTTTATTTTATATGTTGTTCCAGGAGTCAGACTGTGTTGGGCCCACAAGGAATGTTGTTGACTGTTGATTATTAAGAGATGACTGAACTGTCACTTTTTTTATCTTTCTATTACATGGAGAGACTATAAAATCAGATTGAGAGGATTATTTTCCTTTAAGTGTAAATGTTTTGTCACCAGTTAACATGTAGCCTACTGAATTAAAACAAGATTGCTGGGGTGAGACACACTTCTGTTGGCAATTATTACAGGATTTTTGAGATGGCAGGTGTGGGCAGCTGTTCTCTACCAAAGATGGATACAGGAGCAAGCAAAGAAGACAGTTCATAGATAAAGTATTTCTTTATTACTGTTTGTTTGCAGTCGTTGGACTTTGAAGCTGCTAATGTCAGTGTCACAGCATCTCTGGCCTGGTGTCAATAGGTGACAGTGCTGAGTGTGTGTCTCTCCAATGTGGCTGCTACGTCAAGGGAAGTTCTTTTTTGATACCTCAGCAGTAGGGGGGAGGGGGGGGATGAATGGCTCGGATGCCCCTTTTCAGAGTTCTGTAAAAGTGGTGGAATGCTGAGGTGCCTGTTTACCTGAATGCTCTAAGTGGCAGGCAGAGGTTTAAAGCCTGGTGATTGCAGAGTTGGCCACACCATCGATATGGCATTTTGAACAACACAGGCTGGACATCACATTACTGCACAGCTGTTCAATGATGAGGGTTGGTCAGGAGGGGTTTAAATGCATCTGTTCTTGGCTGACTTCTTGGTAGTGGTTGCATTTGTGTGTTGCATGCAATGTTCTTGGAAAAGAGGCAATGACCAAAGCAGCTGTTGTCATGTGGCAGTGAGTCAATCCGTAGAACATTCCTGATGGCCAGCCTGAGCGCATTGACATGCGGAAGTTTGATGAAACGGGGGTGACAACTTCTGCTGGGGTGATGCGCCTGCACGTTGGCAACCGGCTGCAGTTGATACTCATTTCCTTGTTGATGTTCATGGTTCCGAGCTATGGTATGGTCTGTCCTGTTAGATTATCATGTGACCTTTGTATCATATAGATGCTTGTGATTGCACACACACAATATTTCATTAGTCACAGTTTCTGTGCAGCCTTGCTTCTTATTTTCTTGTTTATTGCATAGGACTTGTTTTAAGTACATTCCAGGTCCAGGATAATTTGAATGGACTTAGTTTTTGATGAGATATTAAACCCTTACGTTCTGCCCTTTCTTTCCATTTGAGTTGCCCCTGGATATAAGTACTGATATTCACTCCCCATGAACCATGGACCTTGCCGTTGGTGGGGAGGCTTGCGTGCCTCAGCGATACAGATAGCCGTACCGTAGGTACAACCACAACGGAGGGGTATCCGTTGAGAGGCCAGACAAACGTGTGGTTCCTGAAGAGGGGCAGCAGCCTTTTCAGTAGTTGCAAGAGCAACAATCTGGTTGATTGACTGATCTGGCCTTGTAACAATAACCAAAACGGCCTTGCTGTGCTGGTACTGCGAACGGCTGAAAGCAAGGGGAAACTACGGCCGTAATTTTTCCCGAGGGCATGCAGCTTTACTGTATGATTAAATGATGATGGCGTCCTCTTGGGTAAAATATTCCGGAGGTAAAATAGTCCCCCATTCGGATCTCCGGGCAGGGACTACTCACGAGGATGTCATTATCAGGAGAAAGAAAACTGGCGTTCTACGGATCGGAGCGTGGAATGTCAGATCCCTTAATCGGGCAGGTAGGTTCGAAAATTTAAAGAGGGAAATGGATAGGTTAAAGTTAGATATAGTGGGAATTAGTGAAGTTCGGTGGCAGGAGGAACAAGACTTCTGGTCGGGTGACTACAGGGTTATAAACACAAAGTCAAATAGGGGTAATGCAGCAGTAGGTTTAATAATGAATAGGAAAATAGGAATGCGGGTAAGCTACTACAAACAGCATAGTGAACGCATTATTGTGGCCAAGATAGATACGAAGCCCACACCTACTACAGTAGTACAAGTTTATATGCCAACTAGCTCTGCAGATGATGAAGAAATTGAAGAAATGTATGATGAAATAAAAGAAATTATTCAGATAGCGAAGGGAGACGAAAATTTAATAGTCACGGGTGACTGGAATTCGAGTGTAGGAAAAGGGAGAGAAGGAAACGTAGTAGGTGAATATGGATTGGGGCTAAGAAATGAAAGAGGAAGCCGCCTGCTAGAATTTTGCACAGAGCACAACTTAATCATAGCTAACACTTGGTTTAAGAATCATGAAAGAAGGTTGTATACATGGAAGAAACCTGGAGACACGAAAAGGTATCAGATAGATTATATAATGGTAAGACAGAGATTTAGGAACCAGGTTTTAAATTGTAAGACATTTCCGGGGGCAGATGTGGATTCGGACCACAATCTATTGGTTATGACCTGTAGATTAAAACTGAAGAAACTGCAAAAAGGTGGGAATTTAAGGAGATGGGACCTGGATAAACTGAAAGAACCAGAGATTGTACAGAGTTTCAGGGAGAGCATAAGGGAACAATTGACAGGAATGGGGGAAAGAAATACAGTAGAAGAAGAATGGGTAGCTTTGAGGGATGAAGTAGTGAAGGCAGCAGAGGATCAAGTAGGTAAAAAGACGAGGGCTAGTAGAAATCCTTGGGTAACAGAAGAAATATTGAATTTAATTGATGAAAGGAGAAAAGATAAAAATGCAGTAAATGAAGTAGGCAAAAAGGAATATAAACGTCTCAAAAATGAGATCGACAGGAAGTGCAAAATGGTTAAGCAGGGATGGCTAGAGGACAAATGTAAGGATGTAGAGGCGTATCTCACGAGGGGTAAGATAGATACTGCCTACAGGAAAATTAAAGAGACCTTTGGAGATAAGAGAACGACTTGTATGAACATCAAGAGCTCAGATGGAAACCCAGTTCTAAGCAAAGAAGGGAAAGCAGAAAGGTGGAAGGAGTATATAGATGGTCTATACAAGGGTGATGCAATTGAGGACAATATTATGGAAATGGAAGAGGATGTAGATGAAGATGAAATGGGAGATACGATACTGCGTGAAGAGTTTCACAGAGCACTGAAAGACCTGAGTCGAAACAAGGCCCCCGGAGTAGACAACATTCCATTGGAACTACTGATGTCCTTGGGAGAGCCAGTCCTGTCAAAACTCGACCATCTGGTGAGCAAGATGTATGAAACAGGCGAAATACCCTCAGACTTCAAGAAGAATATAATAATTCCAATCCCAAAGAAAGCAGGTGTTGACAGATGTGAAAATTACCGAACAATCAGTTTAATAAGCCACAGCTGCAAAATACTAACACGAATTCTTTACAGACGAATGGAAAAACTAGTAGAAGCCGACCTCGGGGAAGACCAGTTTGGATTCCGTAGATATACTGGAACACGTGAGGCAATACTGACCTTACGACTTATCTTAGTAGAAGAAAGATTAAGGAAAGGCAAACCTACATTTCTAGCATTTGTAGACTTAGAGAAAGCTTTTGACAATGTTGACTGGAATACTCTCTTTCAAATTCTAAAGGTGGCAGGGGTAAAATACAGGGAGCGAAAGGCTATTTACAATTTGTACAGAAACCAGATGGCAGTTATAAGAGTCGAGGGACATGAAAGGGAAGCAGTGGTTGGGAAGGGAGTAAGACAGGGTTGTAGCCTCTCCTCGATGTTATTCAATCTGTATATTGAGCAAGCAGTAAAGGAAACAAAAGAAAAATTCAGAGTAGGTATTAAAATCCATGGAGAAGAAATAAAAACTTTGAGGTTCACCGATGACATTGTAATTCTGTCAGGGACAGCAATGGACTTGGAAAAGCAGTTGAACGGAATGGATGGTGTCTTGAAGGGAGGATATAAGATGAACATAAAAAAAAAAAAACAAGGATAATGGAATGTAGTCGAATTAAGTCGGGTGATATTGAGGGTATTAGATTAGGAAATGAGACACTTAAAGTAGTAAAGGAGTTTTGCTATTTGGGGAGCAAAATAACTGACGATGGTTGAAGTAGAGAGGATATAAAATGTAGACTGGCAATGGCAAGGAAAGCGTTTCTGAAGAAGAGAAATTTGTTAACATCGAGTATAGATTTAAGTGTCAGGAAGTCATTTCTGAAAGTATTTGTATGGAGTGTAGCCATGTATGGAAGTGAAACATGGATGGTAAATAGTTTGGACAAGAAGAGAATAGAAGCTTTCGAAATGTGGTGCTACAGAAGAATGCTGAAGATTAGATGGGTAGATCACATAACTAATGAGGAAGTATTGAATAGGATTGGGGAGAAGAGAAGTTTGTGGCACAACTTGACCAGAAGAAGGGATCGGTTGGTAGGACATGTTCTGAGGCATCAAGGGATCACCAATTTAGTATTGGAGGGCAGCGTGGAGGGTAAAAATCGTAGGGGGAGACCAAGAGATGAATACACTAAGCAGATTCAGAAGGATGTAGGTTGCAGTAGGTACTGGGAGATGAAGAAGCTTGCACAGGATAGAGTAGCATGGAGAGCTGCATCAAACCAGTCTCAGGACTGATGACCACAACAACAACAAAATTCACTTGCGACTGAGTTTTCTAAAAAGTGTTTGCTGTCTTGGTTCTTTATTCAGTCAGTCACTGTCATTTGATAAAGTAAATACAAATAAGCATGAAGGTGTGTGTGTGTGTGTGTGTGTGTGTGTGTGTGTGTGTGTGTGTGTGTGTGTGTGTGTGCATGTGTGTGTGTGTGTGTGTGTGTGTGTGTGTGTGTGTCCGTCCAAGAATAATGGGACAAAAAATAATCTTGTAACTGTAATAGCTTCATTTCTGAACAGTTCTTTGCTGAATATCTATTATGAATTTAGTATTTTTTAATGTGACACCACCATAAAGCTGCTAAAAATTTTTGTTTTTCTGTGGCTAGCTTTGACATTTATGGTTGTTTCTCATCAAAATGCATGTTATAAAAGCTGTGGAGCAGAACTTAAAAGAAAATGTTATGAATGTATGTGTTAAATTATTAGTTTTGAGTTATTGATTTAAATCACTGCAATCTTATGAACTACTTGACTACAAAAATAGCATGTTTTTAGTCTTCTATTATTTAGTTGTTTAATTGTTATAGACATAAAGGTAATAATTGAAAAAGGAATTTAATATTTATCTAAAATAGTGTAGTTTGGTGTCGTTCACATTTTCAGCGATACACGAGGTCTGTTCAAAAAATTCTGGAACTTTGTCCACAAAATTTTTCTGCACTTACCTTCTACTTATTGTGCATGGCCTCTTTCGAAATACTCTCCTCCACAATTGATGCACCACTCTTGATGCAGTCTTCATTTCTAGAAGCAGGCTTGGTATGACTCTTGCTGGAATGTGCAAAGTCCCGTCTGCAGATTTTCTGTTATCTCGTCTATCATTGCAAATCTTCAGCCTTTCAAAGGGGTTTTCATGGAAATTAAAAAAAAAAAAAGGTCCTCAGGGTCCACGTCTGGAGGGTACAGAGGATGAGGCAGTACAGTGATTTCATTTTTTTGTGCAGTAGTCAAATGCCAAAGGGATGAATGTGTGGGTACATCATTGTGACACAAGAGCCATGACTTGTCTCACTACATTTTAGGCCATTTCCTTCTCATATTTTCTCGCAGGCATCGCAACATTCCCGATAGTACCATTGATTAACACTTTGTCCTTGTGCAATGGTTCTTTATGAACTAATCCTTCAAAGTCACAGAAAACTATCAGCGTGACTTTGGCATTTGACCTGACCTGCTGAGATTTTTTTTTTTTTTTCCTTGAAGAACCTTTCTTGATCCATTGTGGAGATTGAATCTTTGTCTCAACATCAATAACTGTAGACCCACATCTCATCACCATTTACAATTCTCTTAAGGAACATCTCATTCTCATTTGCATGATCCAAAAGCTCTTCACAGATTGTGAGGCAGTATTTCTGGTCTTGACTCATGAGCTGTGGGAGGAACTTGGTGGCAGTGTGATGCATTCCAAGATGCTGTGTCACAATTTCATGACATGATACAACTGAAATGCTACATTCTAGTGCAGTCTCTTGGACAATCAGTCTTCGATTGGCACACACAATTTCATTGACGTTCCTGACATGAGCATTGTTGGTAGATGTTGAAGGGCGTCCTGAAGGCTGGTCATCTTTAACTTCTGCGCAGCCATTTTTAAGCCATGTGAACCATTTGTAACACCCAGTACAGCTTCAGCACTCATCACTGTTGGCTTCCTGCATCAGTTTGTCTCTCTCTGTGAAGGTTTTATTGAGTTTCGTGCAAAACTTAATGCAGTTGTGTTGCTCCTGCAACTCTGCCACCTCGAAATTTGCGAGCTGTGCGACTCAATGTTGTATTCAATAGAGCACTGAACAATACCTAATAGACATACAATAATGAAACTTCTGGCAGTTACACATTAAACATAGGTGTATGCAGGGATGCCAACTGCATTTCGCTCCAACACACCATTGGCACAAAATTACAAATATTCCAGAATTTTTTGAACAGACCTTGTATGTCTTTTGCTGCTCCAGCCTCTCTTTTTGTCCCTAGGAAGTATGGTATCTGAAAAGGGGGTATTTTGAAATAATGCATTGCAGAATATTCAGGCAATGTTTGTGTATTAATTATTATTCGTACTTTCAAATGAACTTAGTTATGCTAATGTGCAATATATATTCACATTATGCTAATGTGCAATATATATTCACATTTTCTCTCTGCCGCCCCCCCCCCCCCTGCCCTCTCTCTCTCTCTCTCTCTCTCTCTCTCTCTCTCTCTATCTATCTATCTAGCTCCTAGAAATAGGAGATAGCGCTACAATAACTGTACCTTCTAATGTGTTACTTCAAAGAACTATTGTATTTTTTTTTTTATTTTAGTCTTTTTATTTGTTGAATTACATGGCTCTTACAAAAGAAATTTCTTTTCAGCAGACATAGGATTATGGGGATGTGGATATGAAACTTTGCATTCATGACTGCTGTTGGCTATGCAGTAGTGATATTACCACAAATCATCATTATTAGGAAATGACATCACGTCATGTGAGTAATGTGACCACAGAGAACTCACAGAAGATGAACATTTTCACAATATGGGTTTGGTGGTTTAACTGTGGTGTTCCACTCAATCTTCATACATAACAGTATTCGCTAAGTGGTGGAGGTCAATTTAGATGAGTTTTAGGCATAGTTTGGTCTTTCAGAAGGGTCATCACGGGAACTTCCAGCATGATTTCTATTTCAGCTTTGTCTTCAACTAATAACCCACATGGTTTTTTGTACCGGAAATTTGGGCTTCTTCACATTTTATTGAAAGAGAATTCAGATGTCTCCATATAATAGTTTCTCAGTAACAATCACATAAGTTACTTTTTTCTGTAGGATATATGCATGTTAATAGCACATTTTAACACAGGTAATTAAGTCCTGCTTAGTGTAATACTTTGGATAACTTGTCTGCACACTTAGTAAATATATAAGAAATGTACTTGAAGCTGTTTTTACTACGGTGAAGGTTTAACATATCCACATCTGTGATTCAAGTAAAGTCTTTATGTGTAAAAATTTGTTAAATAATATTGAAAAACTGTATTTAATGCACAAAGATATGTTTTATTGGGTCAGTTAATTATGTTAGATACCATTAAGTGTCAGACAGTTTCATGAAACTAATTACACTAATTAATAAATAACCAATTTTTGAAGTTATATTTGAATAGATAAAAAAAAAATCTGCCCACACATGTAAAAGTTAAGGAAGTATGCAAGCTCAAATGGCTCTGAGCACTATGGGACTCAACTGCTGAGGTTATTAGTCAAGTATGCAAGCATTTGGAGCCAGTGGCTCCTTCTGACAGAAGGGCTGAAGGGGAAAGAAGAGGGATGATGAGAAAGACTGGTGAGATTTAGGGAATAAGAGAGCTGCAGAAATGTTGTCCAGAAGCCTGTTCTCACTCCAGGCCTTTCCCAGAGCGGGCCGTCCTCACCCAGCCAAATTCTGACGTTGTTTGATATTTGCAAAAGCTGCTTATTTGTTGAAAAGCATTTAATATTATAAAGAGCTGAATCATCCATCTCTAACACAATTGGTCCCTCAGCGTGGACTTCCTAGTGATAATAGACAAGGTTGTGAAAGGGCCTAGTCTGAGACAGTATTGAGTCGAACAGTGTTCGCATTAGTGGGGTGGTGCATGGTTGGTTCTCCCCATGGGTCTGGCCCATAAGAGCAGCCCTTCATGTCTTCCTAAATGTTGACATTGTTACAGATTCTGAAAAAAAGCTGCAAATTATTTCCACAAGATACCATCATAGTAACATTGCTTATAAAGAAAGACTTCTTTGCTCGGTTTATAAATTGCATTTTCAACTAAGGCACTGATAACCATACTGTTGAGTGCCCAAGACTGCCACCATCATACTTAACAACAGTTGCTTTGAATGGATGGAAAAGGGCAACATTTTATAGTTTGATATAGAATCATAAATAATAGGTGTATTTGAATATCCTGTTTGTCAGGTATGTAATAAATTACACTATTACACTGAATATTTGATGTAATGGCTGACCATTTAGAGTTGCTGAATATTTGCAAAAGATTTCTCGTACTTTGTTTTACCAGATGAAAATACACAAAATTGGTTAGCAGCTAACATTAGAGTGTTAAGTTTAAATTCTTGTAGGCTGTATTGGGGCTAACCAAGTTGGGTACTACCCCAGAGTTCGTCCTTCAGTGCCAGATATTTTATTTACTTCCTTGGTGACATCAGCTTATTGGGACATTGGCCAAAACCCAAAAACCAAGATTATCACGAGGAAATCAACCACTGGCCTCGACTCTACAATTTCACATGTCACATATAATTTCACATGTCACAATATATTTTGTACAGTTATATTGGAGACCACTCAGGTGCAACTGTAACAGTTCATTTGGATGCATCTTTGACTGGACAGACCATATGAGACCAAGTTCCTCCATATGTGGCTGATCTTTATCTGCAATAAGGGTTGAAAATAGTGGTGTGATATAATCTACATGGCAGGAAACATGCGACACCTGTAGAATTTGTCAAGCAAGACAAGTGATTCTTGATGCACTCTGATTTTAGAGGCAGCTTTATGTGCTGTGCAAATGGGCTTATAATGCATCTAACATTACTTGACCCATATACACAAGAGTATTGCATGTATTTTAGTAAGCTTCATGGCCTTCTCTGCAGTACCATAAAAACTGATCATAAAATTTTGAAAATCCGTCTTCACAGAACATACTGATCTTCTATACCTATAAATTGTGCAGAGGTTCTGATTGTAAAATTAGAAGGATTGGACCAAGAACAGAAGTGTCACAGCAATCCCTTTCATCTCCACAGCATCTGTGAATGGAATGTGGACAATGACAAGTAATAATTTATGACACTCCCCATTGCAACTGTTTGACACATAGGTGTAAATATAGAGGTACAAGTGTGGATTTTGATCAGATTTCACTCTAGTAGCTCTTTGTGACTATGTAACACCAGAATATTCAAAATATGGAAGTAGCATCTTACAATAATGATAATTTCAGGATATAATTTTTTTTTCAAAGACATGTTTAATTATTGTTAAAGATAAAACTTATGGGAATAGGAGCAGAAGTTATTCTTCAAAACAATAATGTTCAAGCACCCACAGAAGGTCAGTTTGGACACTATTTGAAGGATTATAATAACTATGGAATGGATTGGCCAGTGAGATCACTGGACTTTCGTTCTACTGAGTGCTCCATTTTTATGCGTCTTTGCGTGTTCCTCCTTGAACAAACTGTGCAAGAATTGTGAAGTTCTGTTGAAAGACAGTGTAACGAAAATAAGGAATCTCATATCAAAATGTATGAAAGAAATTTGATTCAAAATCAGAATGATATTCAGTATTCTTAGAGAGACTAAAATGGGTGTGCATTACATTGCTACTGAGATTCTAAATGTAAATAAAATTAGTGCAAATATTTGGAAAGAAGTTTTGGCTAATTATCAAAGCATATGAAAATTGGACCCAGTTTTCTTCAGTGAATAATAATCACAGTGAAATCTGGGTACTCATGTGCAACCCAAAAACAAAAAGGAATAGTTAATAGTGGCACACTGCAGCTTCACCAAACTGGAAAAGAAGTGAAAGAATGTAGAAAATGTATTATCACTGTATTTAATTGTAGAAGAGCCATTGACAAGGTGTTTGTGCTGATGAAATGTGCATATTGCATTCAGGTACTCAGTCATGTGGGACTAAAGCTTAGCTCATCTACATGAAATCCATCATGCATTGTTCAACATGATGACCTGTCAAACAACACTGTGTTATTGACGAGGAAGTTTTTGAGTACCAGAAACACTCATACCTTCCTAAGCCACCCTATCATACAAGTGTGGCTTTATGTGATTTCATTTAGGTCTCTCATACAAGGGCCGGGATAGTCTCTGTGAAAAGGCATGGCCAACTTCCTCCCCTTATCCAATGGGACCTCACTGTTTGGTCCCCTCACCACAAATAAACCAAACAACCTACCAATCAACCAACCTCATGCAATGTTTTACCATAAAGGCAACCAGTTTAGGCCCATCAAAAATGTCCCAGCAGCTGCAACAAGTATCTTGATTCAGTGTCTCCACTGAAGACTGATAGCACTGTTATGGAGAGTGGCAGTAACATTGTAGACACTTAAACGGCCTAATTTGAATCCTACGTACTGTCTTTGAATTTGATTTCAGTTTTATAATAGTGTTTCATCTTGAAGCAATATTTGATACTACTATCTTTTAGAGACATATATGTGGGATACACCTGTTCTTATTTCATGTCAGAAAAAGGGTACTGTTCTGTCAGTATCTTGAATTTTGAGTGATTAATCAGTTCAATTATTAAATGTTCTTGATAACAACATGTTTATAGGCAAGCCATTCTGCTTGTTGCATTCATTTAATTGCTGCTATCATTTTTTTTCTCCCTCCCCTCTCCACTGCCACCATTTCTGCTATCTGCTCCAGGCAAATATGGAAATCATATCTGACCCCTTCAGTATTCCTCAAATAATTTATGAGAAATATTCGGGAAAAACTTAATGGAAATGTAACTGATTAACTGTGAGTTTTTGCTGTGATTAATGTGCTACAATGTCTACGAAATTAAGATACATATAGGCATTTATGTTTTCTGTGAAAAACTGTACTGTGTGGGCAACAGCATAGTTATTAAATATCACTTTCTTTTTGCAGCTGGACAGTTGGAAATATTGCCACTTTTTGAACAGATTGTTTTGAAACCATTTTGGTAACAATGTTTCCAATTGAAAAATTGCAACTCTTTAACTTCTCATACAACAATTTCACCTTTTTTTCTACATTTTCTCATTACAAGGTCCATGGACGTGTTCATAGCGGGGAGAAGCCGTATCAGTGCAAAGTGTGTAAAAAGGCCTTTGCACACTCAGCTGCTCTGAAGATGCATGTTCGAAGACATACAGGTGAGAAACCATTCAAATGCCTTCTCTGCCCATCAGCAGCATTTGCTCAGTTGCCTCATCTCAAAAAGCACATGCTGTGTATTCATAAAACAGCAAAACCTTACTTATGTATTCGCTGCCGAGAGTTTTTCAAGACAAAAAATGACTTGGAAACACATGAACAGACATGCAAAGCAGAAGAAGTTAACCATGCATGTGAGGACGGTGGTGACTCTCTGGATAAAGTAAAAGACAGTGACGATAAGGACAAATCACTTGTACCTCCCATGCCGATAGCAAAAATGAGAATGTTATTGGCAATACTTCTAAAAAGGATCTCAACATCTGAAAGGCTTGAGCAGTTAGGTTTCGGGGAGCGCCTCATTGATGACGTACTGTGTGAATCAATTGAAATGTCAGGTAGAAAACCCTGTTCTGACAAAGGTATGGATGAAGGCGAGAGGTTGAAAAAAAATGTTGAGATTCTTTTGGAATGGACAGTACCAAAACGATTCATGGATAGGTTTCAGAAGGAGGGTAGATCTGCAGAAGCACTCTTAGAAGAACTCACATCGTAATGTATCAGGTTGGTTAGGTATTTATACACGATCACAGAAATAAAGAGGAAATTTTTTTTATGAAATGAAACCAAACATTGTTATTGTGACTGAAATGTTTATTTTTCAATGTCCAATACAAAGATAAATACATATAAATAATCTTTTTATACTAAAATATATCCTATTATTTTTAATCTTGTTTTATTTTTATATTATTTTCATAAAGTCAGAGAATGTCAAGAAAATGATTTTAGCCATCAGCTTGCCTATTTTGTGTATTAAAACAAATTTTATAAATGATTGCCTAGAATACATATGATTATTGTGATGGTAGTGCTGTGTGCTGATTCGTATATCAGCTGCTTATTGTGTTCAATATCTTTAGGGTCAGATATTTTGTATTTAATCTAACATAAAAGCTGCCTGTAGACTTTGTGGATTTGCCTGCTGCAGTGTGCATTCAAGATGTTTATTCTTCTCTTAATTTTTCTCAAAGTTGGCTACGCGCATAAAAATATGCTTGATAAAATAAAAAAGAACCAGCACGTCATGTTTTTACCTTAAACTGGGACTGTACTGTGTGGCAGAATTCATTGTTATGTTGAACAAGTGAAATAGTTCAATTTTTAATGTAAGATATAATTATTATTTGTGTACAGTTTCAGGACAACATTTAATGTAAGACAGTAATTACAAAAATAGTTTTGTGATAACCATCTCTTTACTAGAGGAAGATAATGCAGAAAGGTGAGGATCAATTATATTCTCTCAGGAATTGCTTTATTTAGATAGTGATATTATTATTTTTTTTCTTCTCCCCCCCCCCCCCCCTTCTTCCTAACTTAAAATACAACACGAAGCCTGTACTGGAATTTCCAGTTTTTTATGATAATCAAATTTGCTGCAGATAATAGTATCTCTGTGCAAAGATTAGGCATTTGAAACCTATTTTTTTAAGGACATCATATTTGCCATTGACTGTAGAAATTATGTATTTCATAATTGCAGTTTAGCCCTTAAGGCCATTATCAAATGGTGCTGCAAAAGATTTTGTGTCAATACATGTCACAGTTTAAAACCCTCTGAGGTACTATATGTTTGCAGCTGAAAAGTCACTGACGTGGAAGACAGATACAAATTTGTAGTTCGTGCTGTGGTGAAAGATAGTCAAAAACAACTGATAAATACAAAACCATGTATTTATCTGTTAGGACCACCACAATGGGAGGCTTTCTCCTCCTATAACTCCTCCTGAACTAATTGAGAACGTTCACACCTCTCACAGGCAACATACCAATTTGCACTGCACGTACCTCATGCTGTCAAACTGAAATAATTGCCATCAGTGCATAGCTGCAGGCAGTGAGGGGAATGACCAAAAAAAAAAAGAAAGAAAAAAAAAAAAAAAAGAAAAGAAAAATCAGGAACACAAACAGCACTCCCCAAACACTCACACAGGCAAAAAATTCTTATGTGTGATATTTTGTGTTGAAAATGGAGGAAAAAATTATGAAACATTTGCTCTTCCTGCATTGTTCTGTTTAAAAATTTGGTCCAATTGTCAAGAATTAACACTATGTCCAGCTCACACAATGTATTTTTGAACTATTGTCATAGTAGATCGTATAATAATGTTCAGTTGTACTGACCGAAGAAAGACAATGTGTGAATTTTTTGCCCCTTCTCCCTAATCAAGTTTTTAACTTGCAGATGGGAATGACTTTTGATGTTGATTGTGTAGAATTTTCTGTGTGTTTATTTAATATTTTAATGTGTTTACTATCTTGCCAGACAAGTCAATGTACCATTATCGTCATCTTGTATGCATATGACAAAATATTTTGGTGTTTTAAAAAAAAAAAAGAATGTGTGTGTGTATGTGTGAGGGGGGGGGTGGGGGGGGGTGGAGGGGGAAGGAAGGAAGGAAGGGGGGGGGAGAGGGAAGACAACTTTACAAAACAATTGAGCTTTAAAGTATGGTACCATTATAGTTTTTGTATAAAAAAAATAAATATTTATGCAACATAAGTAAAAGAAAAGAGTGGAACTGTAATAAATGAAAAAAATCAACTGTTTCAGCATTGCTGGCAGGTTCTGTACATTAGTACTTGTAATTGAAATACTGTAACAAATTTTACCAAAGATTTTAATTGTCAGATGATGAAGTTACAGATGAAACTTTTGTTAACAGAAATAAACTATTAAAAATACTGCTTTCCAATGCAGTCAGATACTATTGTGTCAGCAATATTGTTTTAATTAGTACCGTAAAATGCAAGCTGAGAACAAAGATGAGTTCTGTCTCAGGAGCCAATGGAAAAAAAAGAGTGGATGGATCAGAATGAAGTGAGCGAAGAAGTTTCCCTATGTGCAGAGTGGAATCGTCGATTTTTGCAAATGTGTCTCTCTCTTGGCAAGGCCACAATATTCCTTATGGTGTGACTCATTGCTGTTTGTTGATTTTTATTTTTATTTTCCTTTCCATTGTCTGAAAGGTAATTAATTGTGTAGTTTTATATTTTGACTATGCAACTTGCAATTCTAGTAACATTAGCAATAATGTGACCATAATATCTTGTTAGTATGCACTCAAACTCTTACATTCTGTTAGCTTGAGTACACTCATGTTTAGCCATTGAACTGCAGTTTTTCTGAATGTGCTATAAATTAAGGGTTATAACTTTTAAAGGTCACTGCCTTGTTACCAACAACAAACTTTCACCTGTAAGATATTTTTTGTTTTGAAGTTTTCACAGCTGTAATGTAAGCATTTTTCTGTAATGATGATTGAAAAGCTTATTTTTGAGGTGTCTTAAATCCATTAAATGGCAAACAACAGAAACCACAACTTTATTTTTGAAAGGTGTAATTCAGATATAACTTCAGAATGTTATGTTTTGCTACCGTTTGGTAAAGTTTCACACTGAGTTACAAAAACTGTAAACCTATGGAATTGTTGAAAATGGTGACATGACCTCGAGACGTTTTGGGAAGAAGGACTTGTTTAAAAATGTCATTAAATTTCATTTAATAAAGTCAGATATCAAATAATTAACACAAATGCAGTATTTGTTTTTATCTTGAAAGACAGGCTCTGCTGAAGACAGAACTGTCAGAATAACATTGCAGTATGCTGCTTCAAGATATCTGTAAACTTAAAAAATTTGATATCTTCAGACTCCTGTTCCTTAAGAGTATGAAGTATGAGGAGGTCTGAATAGGTGGTTGTGTGATCTACTTCACTGGCTGTTATCTCAATGTATTTCATTCCTGCTATATTGAAGTCCATTTTGGACTTCTGTAAGTCACTTAGTGGATTCTCTCCAGTCACTGGGAAACCATTTCTCACTTAGTACATGTAGGCAGCTAAATTTCTGATTATCTTATGGTTTAATTAGTAGCAAACTTTGTTCCATTTTCCACAGTTGTTTTCTGCTTTTCTGGAACCTAAGCAACTGGTAAAATGTTTTTGTAATGGGAAAAGAATGTTGGCTGTTGTATCAAACACTTCGGCCAATACTCAACTTTGGTACAATAATTGTATGGAAACAGTTGCAGACAGCACAAGTAAATAAAGTAGTTCAAAATTTCTCAACGTAATGTTTAGGCTACCAGCTAGTCATTGCAGTGAGCCATCGCTGGCATATTTATGTACTTTGCCTTTCTTATATTGCTTATTCTAGATGTGTTTGAAATCTCTTTCTGCTGGAACAACCCTTCTGGCAATACTTCAAAACAGATCTTTTGTATCTATACAGATAAACAGGCGAATTAATCCATCAGCACCAAATTGCCATCATTTTACTGTATGTAGCGATGAGAGCATGGGAGAATCTATGTCATCACATGATGTGTTTGCATCCATGGATTGGCCAGGAAGAGTTAATATATTGGAAACAAAACAGCAGGCATGTAACAGGATTAAAATAATAAATTTTCAAACCATCTGTAACATGACAAATAAGGCAGTCTGCCAGAGAACAACTGAGTAATACAGAAAGAACATAAGAAAGATAAAATTTTAGATTTGAGACACTTCAGAAATAAACTCTTTAGCTGTTCAATAATTAGACAGCTCATAATTCTTTATTTAAATATTGTACTGTTTTGTTCCCTTTTTTGCTGTTCTCACTAGTAGTTAATTCTTAATTTGTGTGCCAAATGTTATTCGTTTTCCTCATAAGATAGACTGATTCTATTTTATTTTGGTATATAAAAATGTGTTGACAGTTAAGTCACTAGAAAGAAATCCAGTGCAATTTGTACCTTCATAGCCAGTCTGTATTTGAATATTGCGAGTATTTCCAGGAGACACTTTTGATTCTCTTCCTATGTAAATTACAGTAACAGCTTGCAGGATCCTAGCACCTCAAAGTTCCTAAGTTCCTACTACTGTGCCATGGGTTTGTACTGGATATTGATTCTCTTTTCTGAAAACAAATAAGTGCAATTTGGAAGACCTAGTCTTATGGTTATAATTTCATAGCAATATTTTGTAATTACAGTAAGAAATATTTAATATATGACCATTGTTTGTTATAAAATTTAGTCTGACTTCTTGTTCGAACAATGTAAAAGGTCGTATTGAGGAAAGTAAATGATAATTCTTTTTGTACTGAGCTGAATCCAGACAAACATTCATTTATTTATTTATTTGCATGTATTGAAGACAAATAATTCCCCCATAGTCAATAAAAAACCTATCTCCATTCTCATCTTCAATATGTATCAGTAGCAGCGAATGTTGTTATAAATTTGGCATGTTATGCATTAAGTGCAAAACAGAGGGGAATCATGCACAGTACTCAAGCATTATTTGTAATTAGTTACACAGTTTGAGGGAGAACACAATCTCAGGTACCATTAATATACAAGCTGTGGAAAATCGTGGATGGAAAATGACAATATTATGAAAACGACAGTGTTACCATATAGAGGACACACTGAGTTGCAGTAAAGCACAACAAAAAGACTGCTATGAATTGAGCTTTAGGCCAGAAGGCCCTCTTCTACACACACACACACACACACACACACACACACACACACGCACACACACAGTCTGGCAGCTGAGGAGGCTGGATGACAGCTGTGTCAGATGGGAGAAGCAATCTGTGGGTGGTGTGGGTAAAGAGGAGGTTGTGGTAGGGAGGGGGAGTGATGGCAGTTTAGGGGTGGGGGAAGGTGTAGTGCCATTTGTGGGAGCATGCAGGGATGTGGATGGGGCAGGGTAGGGATGCTAGGTGCAGTCAGAAGGTTTGGTGTAGGAGTTTGGTGGACAAGGAGGGAAGTAGAGGAGGGGAAAAAGACTAGTGGGTGTGTAGTGATAGGGTGGGAGCAGGACAGGGACTACTGAAGGTTAAGGTCAGGGGATTTCTGGGAGTGTAGGATATATTGCAGGTGGAGTTCCCAACTGAGGAATTCAGCTAGTGTTGGTAGGAAGGATCCAGATGGCACAGGATGTGAAACAGTCACTGAAGTGAAGCATGCGTTGGGCAGCATTCTATTAGTCACAGATTGTCAGTGGTCATTCATAGGGACCAAATGCATGTTGGTTGGCATGCCTACATAGAAAGCAGCACAGTGGTTGCAGCTTTGTAGATCGCATGTAGCCCTACATGACTGCACTGGAATAGATGGCGGTGGGAGGATGTATGGGACTGGCCTTGCATGTAGGTCTATTGCAGGGATATGAGGCAAGGGGTTGGGAGCATTGGTGGAGTAGGGTTGGACGTGGAAATTGCGTTGGCTCGGTGGGTGACAGGATACCACTGTGGGATCGGTGGGAAGAATAGTCTGTAGGATATTCCTCATTTCAGCATACGACGAGAGATACTCAACATCCTGGAGGAGAATGTGATTCAGTTGCTCCACTCATGGGTGTTACTGCAGCATTAGGACAGTGCTCCTTTGTGGCTGGACAGTGGAAGTGTGAGAGGTTGTACTTGCCTGGAGAGGCAAGGCACTTGAGATCTGTTTCTTTACAGTGTTACTGTGCCCCATTGAGAGAATCTTTGCTGTCATGGACCAACACCTTCAGGCTGTTCCCTGAAACCTACCCACTTGTATAAAAGAGACCTACCATTTCCTCCTCCTGACTCACACATTTCCTGTCTGTTTACCACATAGTACCCTGCTTGTCACTATTGATGCCACTTCCCTCTACACTAACATCCCAGCTGTCCATGGCCTTACTGATGTTGAACACTACCTTTCCAAACACCTGACTGATTCCAAATGTACAACCTCCTTCCTGATCATTATGACCAACCATATCCTCACCCTCAATTGCTTCAATTTTGAAAGCATTGCCTACAAACAAATCCGAAATATAGTAATGGGCATCATATGGCACCACCCTATGCCAACTGATTCATGGGTCATCTAGAGGACTCTTCCCTGGCCACCCGGAATCCGAAACTGATTCAGATTCATTATTGACAGCCTCCTGAACAGGACTGAAGAAGAAGAAGACATGCTGTCCACATTCCTCTGCAACTTCAACGCTTTCTCCCTCATCATTCACTTCACCTAGTCCTCCTCAACAAAACAAGCCACCTTTCTTAATTTTGACCTGCACCTTAAAAATGACCACATCAGTACCTCCACCCATATCAAACCTACCAACCATCAGCAATACCTATGTCCCTTCCATACAGCCTAGTCTGTAGTTATGAGGCCTTCACAGACCAAAACTACCCTCCCAATCCTGTGTAGAAACAGGTCTCCCATGCTTTGTCTCTAGAGTCATCTAACACCTGCCCATTCCCACTGTCCAGCCACAAAGCACTCCCCTCGTGACCCAATACCACCCATGACTGGAGCAACTGAATTGTTTTCTCTGCCCTCATTGCACGTTGAAATGAGGAATAGACTTTCTACCCACTCCTCCCATGTGGGTATTCCGCCACTCACTGAACCTAAGCAACATCCTTGTCCATACCTACTCCAACCTTGCTCCCAACCTCTTGCATCATATCCCTGTAATAGACCTAGATGTAATATATCTTTCCATCACCACTTACCCCAGACTGTTCACAGGCATCACCCATCCCATCAGAGGCGGGGATGCCTGTGAAAGCAGTCATGTGATCTACAAACTAAGCTGCAACTATTGTGCTGCTTTCTGTGTGTGCATGACAACCAACAAGCTTTCTGTCCACTGACAAACTGTGGCTGAGAGACAGCTGGACCACCCAGTTGCTAAGCATGTTGCCCAATACAATATGCTTCACTTCTATGACTGCTTCACAGCCTGCACCATGTAAATCCTTCCTACCAATGTCAACTTTTCTGAAATGTACAGGGGGATCTGTCCCTGTAATATATCCCATGTGCCTGCAACCCCCTGGCCTCAACCTTCACTAGTACCTGTCCTTCACTCATCTTCCCCTTCCATGCTCCCACACCAGCAATACATAGCCTTCTATTTCAATAATCTAATAATGCATGCACTAGTGTCCCCCCCCCCCCCCCCCAAAAAAAAGAAAACCCTAATGACTGCACCTAGCAGCCCTACCCTGTCCCCACCACATCCCTTCATAATGCTTAACACATTTTTTTTTTATGTTTTTGTTTACCCAGACAAGTTTTGACACATATGTGTCATCTTCTGCAGGTCAAATTTATTTCTGTAAAATGTAATGCAAAGTTCATGGTCATTTATCTATATTAGGCCTAAAACTACAACACGTCCATTTTGTCTGGTTTGATTGCTCAGTTGAATGTTCACATTGCTAGTGAAAATGGATTTTTGTAGGTCAGCTTTTTGTGCCTTTTTATCCTTTTGGACAGCATATCATCTGCAAAATAACCAGAAGAAATATGTATTTTTTTTTTTTTTTTTAAAAGGTGGAAAATGTATGTATGATGTGAGGAGGTGCTGAAAAGTAATGCCTCCCAATTTCTTAAGTGAAACTCTTAAAAGCTTTGTAATAAAACAAACTTTATTAACATCCTACATCTTTATTCTGCTTGCCCACATATTTATCCCTCCACATAGTCACCCTGGTGACAAACACATTTCTTTCAATGTGATACCATCACTGCAGAATATTTGACTCCATGGACAGAGCCACAACCCATCTCTGCTTGCACTGCTTCATCACTTTCAAAATTTAGTCCTCAAAGGTGTTCTTTAACTTTTGGAAACAGTGAAAATTGGATGGTGTGAAGTTGTGAGTATATGGAGGACGATGACAACGTGCACCTTAGGTGTCTGATCGTTGCAGAAGTTGCACAGCTTGGTTATGGCCTGGCATTATCATACTGAAAGAGAGGGTGCTCCATGTGTGGACAAACATTTTCTGTGGTTAGAAATTCAACTACAACACGCTGCTTCTTGTGTAATACCTCAATCAATATTGAGAACAGAATAGAAAATTCAGAAGCATTATTTGGCATGCCCTTGCATATTGAGTATTGCAAACAGTGTTTTGTTGCAAAGGTAAGTATTTTCATTCAAGACTTTCGTTCCTTGTATCATTATTTTTTGTTTGTTGTAGTTCTCCTCGTGGCAGAGACTATTGCGTTCTCTGAGGATCATAAGATAAATTTCAATGTTGTTTGGGTGGTGGCTTTGTTCTACAAGAAGATCTGCCACAGTAGACTGCGTACCGTCACTTTTTAAGGCTCTGAGATGTTTAGAAAACCTAGTTTTAAAATTTCTGTGTGTTTGGCCTATTTAGACAGACTGCCATGAGCTACAGGTAAACTGATAAATACCGGCATGGGAAAATTTGACTTTGGAGGTGTTCTTAGTTTTTAGATTTTTCTGGGGAGAGAGAGAGAGAGAGAGAGAGAGAGAGAGAGAGAGAGAGAGAGTAGAATAATATCTGTAGTCTTCATTTTTCGAGGACCCCCACTGCCCCCCCCCCCCCCCCTCTCTCTCTCTCTCTCTCTCTCTCTCTCTCTCTCTGTCATTACACACACGTTCTCCCCCCAGCACACACACCACAACAGTTCTTACGTTTAATACTGAACAGAAAACAATGAACAATTGAGCAGCAACAGTGACATGAGTGTTTGCTCAAATGTTTTGTGGAAAATACGCACAAAGAAAATAGGCGAGAGTGAAATACAGGGTGATTTTAAGTACAGTTCCAGTTTCAAAATGGTGTGAAAAAAGAACCATTGCTCAGAATGACATCAAATTTGAATAGAATATTATTGAAGAAAGGGGGAAACGTTATGGAGAAAAACAAATAAACAAAAATTTTCCCCCTAGCTAGATGATACCATAAGTGTCATAATTTAAATAAGTTTGGCTACAAATGACAAATAAATTGCAGTACATTGGTTATGATGTGAGTTGCACATTAAACCATCTGTACTGTGCAATGTGCATGAATGCACAAGTTCGGCATTCAACAGTTGTGGCAAGACTGCAGCACGTTGGATGGCAAAAATCAGTTTTTGATTGTCCTGAAGCCAAAAACTGAAAGCAACAATGAAATGAGACTGGCCCAAGACGTGTGCAACAAACTGTCCACAGTTTTCTGCCATAAGTTGCAACTGAGAAAAAGTTCCTCTGCAGCAGCTGCTTCTCTGGCTGTGCAATATGTGGAGGAGTACCATCTTGCATAAAAAATGATCCTATCCAAGCTGTTGAAGGGTTGGAATGATATTGGTGAGCAAAGCACTCTCATAACATTTTTACCAGTAATGGTGCTGGTAATAGGACCTGCAGGACCCATCTCATAACTCGTTCATTGTCCTCTTCCATGATACCAAGAAATTTTATAACAAAGTACAACTCCTAGACATGGGTAATTTTGTATGGATAGCAATGCAGGACATTTTCTAGTCAGCTCACACACATGTCCAAAATTAATTTATACTGAGCATCTCAGGTGCAAACAGAGGAATAGCCTCTTACCCTTGCTTATTCTGCCACTTACAGCACCATCGAGTGGTAAAATTTTCATTAAATTGTTTTTGTTTCCATAAGGTTTCCCCTCCTTCTGCTTTACATTTGAAGTCATTCTGAGCAGTGGTTATTTTTCTTACAGTGTTCTGAAACTGAAACTTTAATTATAATCACCATGTTTATGTGTATAAAAGTGTACACAACAGCAGTAGAAAGAGAACTCCCAGAGGTGCATAACAGGGTGGAGAAAGTAAGTGCAATGACAAACAGCCACTACCCATGAAAAACGTTTTCCAAAACCATGCATATTTTCTTCATGACTACTTTGGTAGAGGTCATGCGGTAAAAATGATAAAAAAAGGGGTGCAAAAAGCTGACCTATAACAATCCATTTTCACTAGCAATGTAATTTTCAGGTGAGCAATCAAAGTCAAAATTACATTAGTGCAGTTGCACAAAACTATCCTCAACATTAGAGACCTACTGGTTTGTCACTTCATCAGCTCTGTGGAGCAATTGGTCAACACACTACCATCTGATGTTGCAGATGAGATTTGGAGAGGAGCCAGGTTGCTCAAAATGAACTTCTTAAGAGACGAGAGGATAGCCCTCAAAATTTTGTGAGAAGATGAAAACTTACTGGTGTTGCAAGGGGAACTGTGCTGTCATAGTGCAGAAGACCAACTATGCACAGAAGATCTGTCAACTTTTAGAGAACCCCACTTACAGTCCACTAGAAAATGACTCCAGCAATAGAGTGGACAGGAAAACCAAGGCCCATTTGAAGGAAATAGGGCGACATGAGAAAGTTGTCAAGTAACTGAAAGGTAAGGCACCAGTAACACTCAGACTATACAGATTACTCAAGACCCATAAAGAGGGTGTACCGCTTCATCTGATCACGAGCAATATCGGTGTAGCCATCTACCCTACAGCCACCTATCTTAAACAGGTGTTTGCGAGTGTTAGCACCATATGTGGGAAAGTGTGTCGACCACATCCGCAACTACTCGGACTTCATGGAATGTCTCAAAAACCTATGAATCCCGAACACAGTCGTAATGGTCATCTTTGATGCTGTGTCTCTATTCACCAGGCTACCACTTCAGGATACAGTAGATTTGATCAGTGAGAGATTTGACGGATATCTGCTGGATTCAAGCATATTTTAACACTTACTTCCTTTGTCAGTGCCAATTCTGTGAGCAGACGGAAGGGGTGGTGATGGGTAGGCCCTTATCTGTTTATGGAGAAATTCGAAAATATTGCCCTTAAAACTATTGCTTATCAGCTGACATATTTCTTCAGATATGACAGTTTGTCATCTGGCCACATGGACGGAAAAGACTGGACTAGTTCCTGACCTCAAAGACATCCCAATATTAAGTTCACCATGGAACTTGAGAATGATGGTCAACAGTATAGGAAAAGAACGCACACCGACTTTCCAGCACAGACGAATGGGGTGCACTTAACACCAAGCTGAGGCACTTTCTGACCCAGACAGCTTTACAACACAGTTAGAACACATACAGTGGGTGTTTACGGACAGCAGTTATTCAACCCGGGGCATCCACAGTGTTACAACCCACACGATGACCTAATGAAACATAAAAGAAACAAGAAGAAGAGACTGGGAAGGTAGCCATTCTACTGATTGCTTGACTATCTCTGCTAAGATCAGCAGAATACTGAAGAAACATAAAATCAGAATTGTGTTCTGTCCACCCAGCAATATCACAGCACTCCTTGGAATGGTCAAGGATGTTCTGGGGTTACAAAAACCTGGTACCGGTATGCGTCAGTCAGCATGCATATGTAATATATTTGAAAACAACACACATAAAAATGGGATTTTACAGTGCTCATACCTCGGGTTCCATTGGTAATAAAAGGGTAGGGTCAAATGTTTTGCGTAGCCTTTGGACTAGGGACAATTTGTACAGCCTACAGAAGGACTGTCTTAGTGTCAATATGCTACAATACAGTGTCAAGATATGAATATTAGACTTCCTCAAGCTTAGGAAAATCGTGCAAATTGGTTGGTTCTTTTTGTATTTCATGTAGTCTAAAGGTGGACTTGATGGAGCTTAATGAGGCAACATTAGTTAGAGAGACCTTGGTCTCAAATAACTTTGAAAATTTTCTTGTTTTAACAGTATATTCTCTAGGCATTTATCAGAAGAAACATCTCTCTCTTTTCAAAAATCTTAATCCATTATCGAGAAACACCACAAAAACTTGTTTTTTGGGTACCAAAATGGAGCTGCGGATTGTAAAGTGTCTCCGTTATCATATGGAAACCTCATGTTGTAGTACTGTAGCAGATGCAATTTTTTTTTTTGCACATGAAATCCAGCCTCGGGTGTAAAATTAGTTCTGTGGTATTTCAGTTTCAAAAAACTAAACTATCTAAATTTTACTGATCAATATATTTCTTTTCACATGAGTTACATGCTCTGCTGCAGCAGGGAAAAGGATGCAAATATGTCCCTATTTATTTATAAGACACAATGAAAAGTGAGGTACCAGCTGCCTTGTTCTACCTTCCTCAGCACCTTTAAATTTTGGCATGTGGACATACTTGTGCTTCTTTTATACTGAGTGAGAACACTATAGCAGTGGCAAGGAAATGGAAAAGTAATCAATAATAGAAGATAGTAGACACTGGTTGTGTTCTAGAAAGAGTGAAGGAGACAGTGAGACAAAGAGTTGGATGCAATGGCAGTGGAACATATTGACAGTGATAGAACAGTGCTAAGAAAAAAGAGTGAGACAGTGCTGGGAGGTGGGGGAGGGAGGGGGAATAATGAAAAGTGAAAGTGGGTGAGAGCCCATGATAATAAGAGACAGAGTATATGATGACAGCGAGGGAGAGGGAGGGAGAGAGAGAGAGAGAGAGAGAGAGAGAGAGAGCAGGAGGAAGGAATGACTGAGATATTAGCAGTAAGAAGGAGACAGTGACAATGAGAGGAGAGTAGCAATAGGACAGAATGAAGGGGACTGTGACTGTGACACAGGAGACAATGGCAAAGACACACAAAGAGTTAATAACAGTGAGTGAGAAAGGGCAACAGGGAGTGCACTGCTATGAACGACTTACAGTGATGGACTGGTAGGCGTGAGTGAGTTACAGTTTGGGGAACTTGTGGAAGGTTGAAATGAGTTGCATGTTAAAAACTGTGAATATGTTTGCAGGCAAAAATTTTTAAAGCTGCTGAGGAAGGTAGAATGAGGCAGATGGTATCTCACTTTTCAATCAGAGCTTTTTTTTTAAAAAAAAAAATAAACCGGAACATATTCACATTTTTTTTGCTCTGATAGGAGCATTTTCTTACTGGTTTACCATATAACTTGTGAATGCTGTATGTATTACATCTGTCAAACCACCAAAACAGTGGACATAAGCTGTAAGGAACACCAAAGATATACGGGCCACTAAATTAGCAAGAGAAGAACATTGCCTGAATGTTCAACACATCATTAACTATGACAAATCCAGGATACTGGCTCAGACCCCCAAATTCTGGGATGGTGTCATCAATGAATCTATTGAAATCAATATTGCAAATAACCTGATCAACAGGAAAGCAGGATACCAGGCTACTACAGTGTGTAATCCAGCTTTGGAACTAACTACAGAAACACGAAAAAAGTTATCTTCTTCGATAAGGAACCTCTGATGACCAGGAGCATAATTAAAAGGATCAGCTCTCATACAGAGCACCAGGTGGCAACTACCTCATCAGGAGGCAGCCACGGTGGTAATGGACAAGATATGCAACATCACCACCACCGGAAACCCCAGGTATTGCACAATCAGGGAGCAGACATAATACAGAACACCAGATGGCAGCTACCGTCACAAGAGTTTGCTGCAGCATGCAGGGACATAATATGTAACTCTAATAGCAGCCTTGCAGGTGTGTAGTGAATTCAGAATGCCAGGAGCTTGACATGGCCATGAGAGAAAGCTGTAGTAGCCACGAACTGCGTAAGGAACATCTATAGCTTTATGATAGTGCTAGGAATGCCCCTGTTGGTTACGGACCTAATAAGGAATGCCAAGAGATGGCTGCCACTGCAGAAGACAGCTGCAATGGCCATGGACGAAGAGGAATGCATGGAGACAGATACCACCACAAGAAACAGTCACAGCAGGTGCTGACGGTGTGGTGAACACCAGACAGTGAGCAGGCATAAATATGGTACCCGGTCAGCAAAGCCCCCAGACTCAGGAAACACCTAATGAAGATGTCGAGTTGAAACATCAAAATATTATGTTGGGAAGATGTGGACCACTGGCAGTACACCCAATTCTATGAGATAACAAAAATATAATTCTAAAATATTAAGGAAACCGACAGTCACAGTTAAAATCGTATAGGCAGAGAGAATGAGTACAACAAAAATAATAAACAAACTGCCCAACAAAATAAAAAAGCAAATTAAAAAAGAACAAACTATGAAGAAATTACCAGCCCCGACAAAGTGGCAAGAAAACAAACACAGGGAACCAGGAACATCTTACAAAGATCATAGCATGACACATACTAATATACAGCAACAAAAATGCCCATGGAGTGGGAGTCATTGTAAAGTTACGAGAACTATAAATATCATTCTACACAAATAACATGGTACAGGAAAGTGTAAACAGTGAGAACAGCTCCACAGACATATTTTCCAAATCTGAAATCTTTCAGTTTACCAGTAGATCATGAAAATCTGTCTATGTGTGCCAAACATCCAGAACTTTTAAATCTAGATATTCTTAACACCTCAGAGCCTTAAAAAAGAGGAGTACACTCTCCACTTTTGCAGATATCTTGTACAAAAAACCACCACCCAAACAACATTAAAACTGATCTTAAGCCCTTCAGAGAAAGCAATAGTCTCCATAAAAAGCTTGCATTAGAGGAGAATTGCTACATACAAAAAGTAATGATATAAGGAAAGAATGTATGGAATGAAAATATATCACCCTGCAACAAAAGTGTGTTTGCAGCACTCGATGAATCATACAAAGACACTTCTCCCCAAAAAATGTAGTAATCAGATACCCTAAAATATTCAAAAACATTGGTTTCTCAATCCCCTCCCCCCTTTTCCCCAGCTCAATTCACCCCTGACAGACACACCTCGATAGTCCTCATTAAACATTCAAAATTAAAGCCACACTAAAAGGAAGCAAAACGATGAGCAACTGAGCAGTGACAGTAACGTAGAACCTCTCAATGAATATTCATGCTACATAAGCAGTCAGCATTCTACATGAGTATGTGGAATACCTCTGTCCCTAGCACTATTGCTGACTGTTGTTGTAGTACGAATACGTGCATTGTGGCACAGTTTATGATTGATGCAATAATTTATTCTACAGTGTGGCAACAGTAACAAATTCATGGATTGTATTATGTGACACTGATGACTCTATAATGCCTAATATAAAGTAAATACTTGTATGAACCTGATGATCATCTGTGAACCAAAACTGGTTGTTAAATGAAGAAATTTTATCAGTGGCTCTCAGCAGTAATCATGGCATTCTTCAAATATTTACAAGTTGTGGGGCACCACCTTGTGCAAATTTTTAACACAGCCTCTGTCAGATGTATGGTTACATACTTTCCTCAATATTCTTATTGCTATCTTCTGCAGAATAAGTACTTTATTCACTTTAGATGCACTGCCACAGCAGATAATTTTATGCGACAATGAGGTGAATGTATGTAAATGGTCATCTTTAGAACATTACAATGAGAGTATACAAACAAGACATGCTGAACTGAATTTTTGGTTAATTTATCTACATGTTGACTCCATTTTAACTTGTTATCCAGCTGAAATCCTTTTAGAAACACTGTTTCATATTAATGGATGATCCTTAACGTGAACTTCTGATGCTAAAAGCTCATCATAATATAGGTCTCGATGATCTGCTTACCTATAGTTTGATTTTGCTCTCAGTTTTGAGAAAACATGACCTTCTCTCTTGCTGTACTCAAAACATTTGAAAGCAGTTCATCCCACTTTAAATGCATTATACTGTAGCTGATGGCTAGCTTACTTTTACAATCCACAGTTCTTACAGATAAAGTGATGACAATCATACCTAGAAAAGCTCTTTGTCACCTGATCTTCGCAGTATCCTGGTCAGACCCTATGCTCCTTCTGCACCTATCTTCTTACCCTACGGCTCCTACCCCTGTGACCGTCCCCACTGTAATACTTGCCCTATGCACCCTCCTACCACCACCTGTACCAGCCTTGTAACTGGTGGCAAAATATATACTATCAAAGGGAGAGCCACCTGTAAAACAACTCACACCATATACCAGCTGTTGTGTAAACACTGCATGACTACCACAAATTTATCAGTTAGGATGAATGGGCATAGGCAGAGGACGTATACTGGCAACACACAATATCCTCTACAACAAGACAGTCATGACCTTCGATACCTGTATCACGACACGCATCATCTGGATTCTTCCCTCAGACATCAGCTTCTCAACTCCGCAGCAGGGAACTAGTACTGTATCACTAGTTCCGTGTTAACATGTCCTTGGCTCTTGCCACCCGCATAGTCTTAATTTACTTTAATTTCTTCTGTCTCAGCTTTTCTTCACTGAAACTATTCTTTGCTTCACTCCTTTTCAATTTCCTACATCTGTCATTGTCTTTCCGTCTATTTTTCACCATCCCCTTCCAACTCTGTTACATACAATGCACTTAGCGTTTCTCTTTTATTGACCCATACATGATGTTTAAGCAGTAATCTCTGTCTTGCATATTATCCTTTCTTCCCCCTTTAAGCTCTCACATTGTCAGCTCTCGTCCAGTGCAGTCCCCAACAGTCTGTCTTTCCTTCTCATCCCATCAGGTAAGTCTGCCCTGACACTGGGTTGTGGATAACTTTTCTGAAGTCTACCCATTTTCCTAAACCTCTCCAGTCCTTTTCCTTCACCAATCTTGCTTCCCCTTCAACCCTTCTGCTGGAAAAAGAAGTCACTGGCTCCGAAAGTTTGCATACATAAAACTTTTTTTTGTATGTATTCTCCTGCCACCGCTGGGTAAGTAGATTCTTCTTTTCCATCCAGTTACACTATATTGTCAAAAATTGACTATTTTTGCTATTCATTGTATTGTCAGATAAAGTGATGGGCATCTCTTCCGTTGGTTGATTCGGGGGAGGGCATCAAACAGCAGTGTCATGGGTACCATTAGATTAGGGAAGGATGGAGAAGGAAGTCGGCCATGTCCTTCCAAAGGAACCATTCATGAAATTGCCTGAAGCAATTTAGGGAAATCATGGAAAACCTAAATCAGGATGGCCGGACACAGATTTGAACCATTGTCATCTTCCATGCGAGTTCAGTGTGCTAACCACTGTGCCATCTTGCTCAGTATCTCTTCTTTTGCAACTACTTAGGGAAGAATTGCTGTCGCAGTACAGGTTAAAGTTCACAGTGGCGTAATGTACAGTGACAGACATATGAAGATAACAGTACACATTAAATAACTTGCATGTTATCACCAACATTAACAACACTGGTCAGTGAACAGAGTTTGTAGATCATTAACACTTTCAGGTAGTGCATCAACTAGCTTGCCTGATATTTTTAAGACAAAATATTATCCAATTTCATACTCTCTATAAACATGTGTTGTGCATATTATATTGGGGTGCAGAATTCCACTTTATCTGACATGGAGATTGTGACCATCAGAAATAGACATTCTTATTCGAAGAAATTGTGGTTGGTGCATCACAGGTATCAGAACTTCGTCTATTCCTTTCGTTGTTGCAATTAATGTATTGCCTCGCTACGTAGGAGCTAACACAGTGATATGTTATGCAGAAGACCCATCATAGAATAGCACCACAGATCTATATATCATGAAACAGACAGCTCGAATAAACTTCCAGAGAGAAGTTGAAGGGACTCAGCAGGTAGAAAGATCAAGAACATATTAGATGGAAATTGTAGAGACAAACACTGCAGTGAGGGATGAGCACTAGATGATATCATGCACAATAGTTTTCATCCTGGAGGATTTGGAGGAGACCTGTACACAGCACTTGGGAAACTGCAGCAGTTAAATAATAATTATGATTTTATATTGAAATATCCGTTAACTTTCATCTTAAGTGAAAGCAGTCTTGCAATTCACAGCATATTACATGACAAAACCAATTCCATTGGAGTTGGTGAACTATTAACAGTAATAGCTGTTTGTGCACTGGCAGGAGGGGGGGGGGGGGGGGGGGTTGTAGCCTCGTTCTGCACCTAACTCCACATGTATTAATCATGACAGCTGTGAATGTAAAGGTGTGATTGATTGCTCTGAATTGGAAAACAGATTGTTCATTCCACATTGTGGAAATAAGTTTCATATTAAGTGTTATTGTCACTTAAGTTGTTGATTGAAAAATCAGTATAATCAAAAGAAGAGTGGAAAAATGGTCACTTTTCTAGGAGATAAGCCACTGCCAAACTCAAATCTGAGAATAGAAGTAGATACACATAGATTTGTTCAAAAAATGGTTCAAATGGCTCTGAGCACTATGGGACTTAACATCTGAGGTCATCAGTCCCCTAGAACTTAGAACTACTTAAACCTAACTAACCTAAGGACATCACACACATCCATGCCCAAGGCAGGATTCGAATCTGTGCCCGTAACAGTCGCACGGTTCCAGACTGAGGTGCCTAGAACCGCTCGGCCACACCGGGCAGCCCATGGATTTGCCCCCTTTCTTTCTGCCATATCAAGACAACTCTTATGCCCGTAAGAAATAATTCAGTTCTAAAGTCTTAATCTTCCTTGTGCAATAGGTGATCATTTTAGTTTTGATACATAAGTGTGAAAAATTCTGTTCCATTTACTTTCAGGGGGTACGCAGGTATGTCTGGCATGCCAGAACTTATAATTTAATACTGTGGAGGAATTGTTATATATTCCATCTATTGTGCAAGAGTTGCAGTTGAGCAGATCTATTAGGAATATGCGCAGCCTATTCCTGGAATTAAAATGAACTGAAAAACGACACACCAGCAGCAAAAATTAACTTTCAAGAAAAAAAATGTAGACAGGGCAAAATGATCATCTCTAGAACCTGATGAGGTTACCTTTCATTCATTTGCACTTATCTGCAGTTCCATATTTTATCTTAATTTTGGTTGGTTGGTTGGTTTAAAGGTGGGAGAAGGGACCAAACTATGTGGTCATCAGTCCCTTTTTCCCAATAAAACAATGTCACAAGTGTGACAATAAAACAGACGAAACATATAACACAAAATGGAAAAAAAGAAAAGCCACAAGAGCGAAGGGAAGGCAACAAACACTAAAAGGAACAAAAGCGGACAAGAAAACAACAGAGAGAGACTAGAAACAGAAGAGAGTAAAACGTGAAAGCAGATTACAGTGGCTGGCCAACCATCGTGAATGCTTATTATGAGCGTATGTCCTTATAAATCTACTGAATTCTTTAAACACCCATTCCACGGGACTTGCTTCTGGCTGGAAAAAACTTACCAATATGTGTTTAATGCTCTTTGTGCTCATGAATTGTTTCCATTTTCTTCCTACGAAATAGGCTGCATTGTCTGTTAATGTGACTTTGGGTTCCCTACTCTTCATAAATAATCCTCTTCAATTCTCCTTGTGATGTTACTGGCTGTAGTGGTTTTGACAGCATAAAATTTGATGTATTTTATGAAAATGTCATAAAGAGCTATTATGTATTTGACACCACCTTTTGCTCCAGGATATGGCCCTGTGATGTCCAGAGAAACCATTTCCAGTAGAGCTTTGGTTAGTATAGGGTGCAGTTTGTAAACTTTGACATATTGGATGATTTTGTTCGTTGACAAATAGTACACTTTTTTAATATTTGTGAAACATGTTGTCATAAATTAGAAAAGTAATAAAATTTGGAAATCTTGTCTGTACATTTATTACTCTGTAGTGTCCTCATACTTCGTGTGTGTGTTTGATAAATTCATTGATATATTCCTCTGGAAGGCATACACACCAATGGTTAGAACTTTCGTACTTCCAGTGGAACAAAACACCTTCGTATAACTGATACCATTCACTTACCTTGTGGTTTGCATTCCGGTTAAGATTTTGTATTACCTTCTTCCACCTGTTGTCTTGCTGTTGTATTATTCCCATTTGTTTGCAAAATTTTTTGTAGTCTGATTTTTGTGTACTACTTTGCATCAATAATGTACGGGTTTCTGAATCGTGTTCAGACAGTTCACTGAACTCGTCTAGTCCCTGCGGTAATTTGGATAATGCATCTGCAATAACATTCTGACTGCCCTTTATGCATATTATTTCAAAACTGAATTCCTGCAGGTACAAACACCACCTTGCTAGTCTTCAGTGTAGCAGTTTACATGTTAAGAGAAAAGATAATGACTGGTGATCACAATAGACTTTAGTGTTTTTACCCCAAAGAAAATACTCAAATTTCTTAAATGCCCAAATTACTGCTAAACTTTCCAGTTCTGATACGGAATATGATCTTTATCTTTCTGCCTTTGATAAAGTTCTGCTGGCAAAGCTGATGACTTTGGGTACTGTTTTTCCTCCTCCTTCTTCTTGTATCTGGAACAAACATGCCCCTAGCGTCCACGCTTAAACAAAAGTCTTTGGACATGTCAGGATGACTCAACGTTTGCTGATATTAATGCATTTTCAATTTTGGGAAAGTCTCCTGGCATATCTCATCCCATAACCAAGGCTTATTCTTTCTCAACAGGTTAAGTAGGTCATCGCTATTCATAAGCTGCTGTGGTATAAATTTTCGGAAAAAGGAAGTTAGTCCTAGTTATGCTTTCAATTGTTTTCCATTCCTTGGGGGTGGGCAATTACGTATGGCATCTAGTTTCTTTGGGTCTGGTAATATACCCTGTTCTGATATATGTCCTAAAAATTTCACTTGTTCTTTGCCAAAGTTAGATTTCTTTAGATTTGCTGTTACTCCATACTTTGTAAATATCTGAAATATCTTTTCTATTATACTGATGTGCTCTGCCCAAGCTGATGTGGCTATTAACACATCGTTAACATAAATGGTAACTTTACTGAGCAATTCAGGTCCTAAGACCTTGTCCAAGGCTGACATAAATACACCTGCTCTAATGTTTAAGCCAAAGGGTGGAACTTGAAATTCATAACTCCTGCCATTGCAGACAAATGCTGTGTATTTTCTACTCTCCTCATGTAACTATTTGCAAGTAAGATTTTTTAAGATGAGGCAACCCTCCTTTCTGGGGATTAAATGAGTAGGGAACCACTGCCTTGTGGTGGAGGAGAAACTCCAAAGGCTAAGGGAGACAACCCCAACAGAAAATCCTTCCTTGCGTTAGGCCTAGCAAGCCAGTAGGAAAGTCTTCATATATTGCTTTCAAAACATAGATGAGCCTCGGAACGAACCACTCAGGATTTGACCCCACTGCTTCTTCAAGTACTGGTGCAAATGATGGGAGACCTGATGATATTCATCAGTACAAGAAGATGAAACCAACTGGACTAAAAAATAACCTAAATATTGGCACCCTTAATATATTAACCCTCAATGGAAAAATGGAAGAAATGACAGATGCACTAACAGAGAGGAAGTTAGATATATTGGGATTAAGCGAAACAAAGTGGAAGGGAAAAAGTGAGATGAATTTGAGAGGAGGAGGAAAACTGTACTGGAGTGGGAATAACAGGTCTGGAAGAAATGGTGTGGCAGTGATGGTGAACAAGAATGTACAAAGCTGTATTGAAAATGTGAGATATATATCAGACAGGATCATAATCTTAAACCTGAGATTCCAAAAAGAAACACTAAAAGTAATCCAGATTTATGCACCTCAAGTGGGATGTAGCGAAGAAGAGAAGATGGACTTTGAAAATGTGTTAGAAAACCATATAGAGAGTGCTAATATAGTGATGGGAGATTTTAATGCACAGGTAGGCAAAGACAGAAAGGGATTATGAAGAGAGAAAGTCATGTTATCACCAGATACAGTTGGGATGGAAGAACGAAGAGTGTAATTGATTATATTCTAGTAGATAGGGAATGGGGAGAGAAAGTAACAAATGTGAAGGTAATTCCAAGTGTGAGTGCAGATGGAGACCATAGATTACTGGTGGGACAATGGAAAATGAATCAATGTGTGAAAAATAGAAAACAGAAGAAAGTGATGAGGATACGGGATTGGAAATTGAAGGAGAGTGAATGTACTGAGAAGTACAGAGAATTAATAACACAAAAATTTCCAAAAGAAGTTTTCTGTGATGTAGAAAAAGAATGGAGTTTATTCAAAGACACTTTAGTCGAAGCAGCACAAAAAGTATGTGGCAGAACATCTGGAAAGGAAAAAATAAGACAGACAAGTTGGTGGGATGATACCACAAACCAAGCAGTTAGAAGAAAAAATGGAGCATGGAGAAAATGGTGGAAAACTAAAAATGACGAAGACCGTAAAAGATATATAGAGGAAAAGAAGAAGTGCAAAGAAATAGTGGAAACAGCAAAGAAAAAGGCATGGGAAGAGTATACAAAAAAACTTGAAGAAGATGTGAAGAGCAATAAGAAAATGTTCTATAAAATGATGAAAAATAAAAGGAAGGCTTCTGAAGTACCAGTAAAGATGGAAACAGAGGATGGTACCATTATTGAAGATTCAGGGAATATAAAAGATCTCTGGAAAGAACACTTTAAGAAGCTGTTAAACGCTGAGGAGCAGGTACATGAGGAAACAACAAATAATGGAGAAATTGAGAGAAGTTGGGAAGGAGAATTAGGACAAATTACACGGGAAGAAATGGAAAAAGCTGTGAAGAAGATGAATGGGGGGAAAGCCCCAGGACCTGATGAAGTATCAGTGAACATGATAAGAGCAGCAGGTCCAGTGGGGATGCAGTGGCTGTATAGAGTACTATCAAGTGTGTGGAGAAATAGTAAAATACCTGATGACTGGAAAACAGGAGACATTGTTCTCATCTTCAAGAAAGGCAATAAAAGACTTTGTAAAAACTACAGAGGAATAACCTTCATGAATTATACAGCCAAGATTTTTGAAAGAATTTTACTAAATCGAATAAGTGAAAAGACAGAAAAGGAGCCGAGTGAAGAACAGCATGGGTTTAGGAAAGGAAGGAGCACGATCGACCTGATATTTTCTATCCGTCAACTGATGGAGAAAAGTTGGGAGTATAACAAAAGGGTGACAGTGATAATGGTTTTTATAGACATAGAAAAGGCATATGACTTAGTTGACAGGGAAAGACTCTGGGAAGAACTGAGGAAGATAGATATAGAAGATGGATACATTAATGTTATAAAGACAATGTACAGAGGCCACAATTGTAGAATTAAAACACCATTGGGGAACTCTGAATACTTCGAAATAAGACAAGGACTTAAGCAAGGAAGTATTCTATCTCCTGCGCTTTTTAATGTTGTGATGGAGGGAATTAATAGGGCAGTTAAAGATATAGTAAAAGAAAAAGACAAAAATATGATTTTTGCAGATGATATGGTAATATGGGGTGATAAAGAGGTAGATGTACAGTTACAGCTTGATGCGTGGAAGGAAATAATGGAAAGGTATGGATTAAAAATAAATAAACATAAGAGTGAGGTAATGGTATTTGGAAGAGAGAAAGGAACCAACAGAAATATTACCTTGAATGGAGAACCCCTCAAAGTGGTAGAAAGTTTCACTTATTTAGGGAGTGAAATATCTAGGGATGGAAGAATAACTAACGAAATTAATAGGAGGTTACAGAAGGGAGGCAATTTCTACCAAACAATAAAACATCTGATTTGGAATAATGAAGTTTCAGAAAGAGCAAAACTCCTTATGTATAAGAATTATTACATCCCTGTTGTCACCTATGGTGGAGAAACATCGACAATGCAGAAAGGGACTGGAGCAGACTGCAAGCAGGGGAAACGAAATTTCTCAGAGCAATTAAGAGAAAAACAAGAATGGACAGAGTAAGGAATGTAGAGATTAGAAAGGACCTCAAACAAGAAAGTATGAGAGAAGAAACTGAAAGAAAGAGATTAAGATGGTATGGGCATGTTAAGAGGATGCATGGGCAGAGACTCCCCAAAATCATGGAAGAACTAAAGATGGATGGGAAAAGACCTAGAGGGCGCCCAAGAACACAGTGGAAAATGGGAGTGAGAATATCTGTTGACAGAAGAGGTGTGACCTGGCAGCAAGTGGAGGAAGAAAAGTGGTGGGAGGACCGAGCCAAATGGAGAGGACTCGTCTGCATCCAGATCCGGCAGTAGCTGGAGCGGGATTCGGATATAGATAGAAGATTTTTTAAGGTCGAGAGTGCTGAAATATTTGGTGTTATCAAATTTTAGCAATTGTTTGTCTAAATTATCTGGTTTTGTTCTCACTGATACTAGGATTTTGTTTATGCCTCTAGCATCTAAAACTAGTTGTACTGACCCATCACGTTTGCTAACTGGTAGTACTGGGCTGCAATATGGAGAAAATGATGGCTGTATGATTCCCCACTCGCACGTTCTATTGATTTCCTGCTTAACTGCTTCACGCTTTACCCACAGTATAGGGTAAGACATAACACAATGTTTCATGAGGATAGACATTAAGTTTATGTTCATAATCTGATTACTCCTGGATTCTTATCAAAAACATTTGCATATTTAAAAAGTAAGTCAGAAATCTCTTGTCATTGTGTAGCATCTCGAATATTTGATTCATTCAATTTTTGTTCTACTAATTCCTGGTTAACTTGTGTCAGTCTCGTGTTCATTATCATATTTGTTCACAAAATACACGGTGGGATATGAATACTGTACAGTGAGATGGGGGTTCTAGGTTTACTTTGTCATACCTCTCCAGAATGGTAATCAGGCTGATAGTAAATCTTTGGTCCTTCACAAAGAACTGGCACTTACCATTACCTATGTCTGAGTTTTGTAGGTTCTAAATGTGTCCATACCTATCAAGCAGCTGACTATAAGTTTGTCTACTATTAAAAAATTACACTGCACAGAAAATTGTTCAATGTTCACGGTGATAACAGCTTGGTGTTTTACTAATTTGGTTTTGTCGCCTGTAGCGGTTTGTATGAGGGTGAGTCAAATGAAAACATTAAATATTTTTTAAATATTATTTATTGCACAGAAGTGGTACAGGGCTGTATCACTTTTCAAAATAATCTTCCCCACGCACAATGCAAGTCCTCCAGCGCTTACAAAGTGCATAAATTCCTTCAGAAAAAAATTCTTTTGGTAGTCAGCGCAACCACTCATGCAGCGCGTGGCATACCTCTTCATCAGAACAGAACTTCTTTCCTCCCATTGCGTCTTTGAGTGGTCCAAACATATGGAAATCACTTGGGGCAAGGTCTGGTGAGTATGGTGGATGAGGAAGACACTCAAAATGCAGGTCTGTGATTGTTGCAACTGTTGTATGGGGAGTGTGGGGCCTTGCATTGTCATGTTGTCCCCAGTAACGGTTCTTGCAAGGAAGCCATCACCTTCTCGTTCAAAGCACCGAAGAAGTTCTTCACAAGCATCAACACGTCATCCTCTCATTTCAGGAGTCAGCTGCCGTGGCACCGATCTTGCAGACACTTTGTGAAACTGGAGCACATCATGCATAATGTGGTGTGCTGACCCATGACTAGTCTGCAAACATGCTGCAATGTCACTGCAGTTTTCCTTCACTATGGCTTCAACTGCTGCAACGTTCTGTGGAGTCACAACTTGTTGTGCCTGATCTGGACAAGGAGCATCTTCCTCTGAAGTCACACCATTTGCGAACTTCCTACTCCATTCGTAGACTTGCTGCTGTGACAAACATGCATCACCGTACTGAACCTTCATTCGTCGATGAATTTCAATAGGTTTCACACGTTCACTATGCAAAAACCGAATAACAGAATCCTGTTCTTCCCTGGTGCAAGTCGCAAGGGGGTGGCCATCTTTATACTGATACTGCGACAGTCTGTGTGCACCTGCACTATGCTGCCACCTACAGGCTATTCTGCATGCTGTTTGTAGCACGCTTACCAACGTACAGGGTAACGGCGCGAAATTTCGATTTGTTATTACAAATTTAAGGTTTACATTTCACTCACCCTTGTACTTTGCAGTTTTGCACTGGCACAACAGGAAATTTATTCAGTCTTTTTAATTCAGCGAAAAATGCTTCAGACATTAGTCGTGGACCCTGTATCAAGTATTAACTGTGTGTCTATACCAAAAATTTTCACTCTGATTACTGCTTGCACTTTTTCTTCCAGTGTATTTTTCGCCTATTTTAGTTCATGTTGGTACAGATCGTCTTTCATGTCTCCTTGTTCATCGAATCATATGAAACATGTTTGCAAATCTGGTTTGCCCCAATCACTTATAAGGCCTATAGTATAGGGCTCAACTATGACTGATTCGGGTTTTCCTGTGGTTTAGTCTGATCTACTTCGTTACACGGAACAACTCGTGTCAGTTGTACTGTGTGATTGTTTTCCAGTGTGTATCATTTCCAGTTCGCAACCTGCTTTCTTGTGTGTTCATATGGCTGTTGTGAAATGTTCCCGTATTGTGATTTTGCTGCGCAAAGGTTGGCTGCAGTACGGCGTGTTGTATGTTGTTGTTATTGTTGTTGCCACGCACCGGCCACCTATGCAGCTGACTTATCACTTCCATGCGGTGCATAATTTTGAGAGGAGGGATTGAAATTAGCTTGTGAATGGTAATTGTTCCTGTTATACGGAAAGTTTTGTTTAAATCTCTTGTTCCTACCATTTCCATTCCCGTATCCATTTCCATGGTTAATGTATCCTTGCAGTTGCGTGCACCAGCTTTGCTCTGTGTTTGGCTGTCTGACGCCCTATTTGTTACTACTTTCTCTTCATATATTAGATCGATTGAATCTAAAATGGATAGAAAATGTTCTGTGTTGTGCTCAGGTGTAGTAATTAATTTTTTGTGAATGTGTGATGGCAAATGACTTTTTAAAACATCCACAAGAGAAATAGGATTTGTCCAATAACATGTTTTGTTGAGATACTTGTCAAAATATCTTCGCAAGCTACCATATTTTCCATTAAAAGGGGGCGGGGATAAAAACCTCTCGCCTAAGTCTCTCCTGTATAGTTTCTGACCAGTATTTGTGAAGAAATGCCCATTAAAATTGTAAATATATGGTACAATGCTCGGCTACCTCGGTCGCCCACAAGAGTACATCGCCTTGCATGCACCCAACAACAAACTTGATCTTTTGTGTTTCCGTCCAATTTCTAGGAAACACATGTTGAAAAGCATTAATAAATACAACAGGATTCATCTTCTTACCTTCACTCATAAACGTTGGAAATTGACGGTGTCTTAATAGACCTTCATCGGCAAATATAGTGGACAAGCTGTTTGCATTTTGTGCTGTGTTTACATAGCTGTCATAATTATTTACATTTCTCGTAGGTACTGGTTCTGGTGTTATGCCCTCCAAACTTACACTCCGCGTTCTGTCATTACTACTGACATTGTTTGTATGGTTTGCAATGATCTGTGTGCATACATTACTTTGGTTTGCTGTGGCTGGCACTTTGTTTGTGTGTACAACTGGTGCCTCTGTATCAGTTTCACCTAAGTAGTTGTTTATCCTGTACTCTGCAGCTTGCAAATTGGTGTTCACTTTGTCAATAATGTCATTTTCCTTTTGTTAAATAACCTTTTCAACTACATCATTGATTAATTTACATTCCTTCACTACCTTTTCCGCTGCAGTACTGGTTTTGTCTAAAGTACCTGCTTCAGCTTGTGAAATTACGTCAGATAAGTTTTCACTAATATTGTCTCTTTCCTTTTTGGCACAGATGATTCGATTTCAAGTGATGCTACTTTTAAATTGAGTTCATCAATTCTGCTCATTAAGAGTGTCTAATTTCTGTTTTATTGTGTAATGTCAGTTTACTTCGAAAAGTACATCCTGCTTTAGCTGTTTTTCCATGTCTTGAAATTTTACATTCATTTCCTCATGAAAATTCTTAGTCAAATCACTGATCTGTTGTGTGACTGTATCCTGAAAATCTTTTAAAACTTGTTTTTGCTCTTATTTTATGTTGTTCATATCTTGTGTGACTATGATAAGGTTTTGCGACAAACTGTCAAATTTTGGATTTTTTGTCTGCACACAAATTGGTGTTAGTATTTTTATTTCTGTGCACATCGAGTTTTTGAAGTATTGTGGCAAGTGCACTGTTTTGGTTGCTACTTAATGTACTTTGGTTGTTAACAACTGTACTTTGTAAAGTGACATGCAGATAGCAGGTGTAAAGCTTAACAGTTGCCGTCGCTCGGCCAGGCGGTGGAAAAAACCGCCACAATTCCACTGGAGGATGACATCGTGAGACTGGGAAGGCATAGGTGGTGCAGGAGCGACAGGGAGGGAAATGCCCCCCCACCATCAAGGGGGCAGGTGTAGTCTTCCAGCTCTGAGAAGTGACCCGGTTTGGCGGAGCTGATGGTGCCAGAAGTGTTGTAGTGGCAGTACAAGACCATGTCATACGCACAGGATGCAAGCATTCAAATTTTCTCTTAGCCTCAGTGTAGGTCAGTCTGCCCAGCGTCTTATACTCCATGATTTTCCATTCTTTCTGGAGAATCTTGCAGTGAGGCGAGCAAGGCGAATGGTGCTCTCCGCAACTGACAGAGATGGGAGGTGGGGCACATGGAGTATTGGGCTGTGATGAACGTCCGCAGTCTCGGCATGTGACGCTGGAAGTACAGTGGGAAGACATATGGCTGAACCTCCAGCACTTAAAGCACCACATCAGGGGAGGGATATGGGGCTTTACATCACACCAGTAGACCATCACCTTGACCTTCTTGAGCAATGTATCACCCTTAAAGGCCAAGATGAAGGCACCAGTGGCAACCTGATTATCCTTCGGACCCCGGTGGACACGCTGGGCGAAATTTACACCTCGCCGCTCTAAATTGGCGTGCAGCTCATTGTCGGACTGCAAAAGAGGTCTCTGTGAAATATAATACCCTAGGCCCTAATTAAGCTCTTATGGGGCGTGATGGTTACAGAAACATCCCCCAGCTTGTCACAAGTGAGTAACTCCTGTGACTGGGCAGAGGATGCTGTTTTGATCAAGACTAACCCAGATCTCATTTTGGACAAACCCTCCACCTCCCCGAATTTGTCCTCTAAATGCTCAACAAAAAACTGAGGCTTCATCGTCATGAAAGATTCCCCATCAGCTCTCTAACATACAAGGTACCGGGGTGAATAAGATCAGCTGCCATCCTTATCCTGACATTCCTCCTGTGGTGTGGCCAAGAAGGGGAACAATCTGGGGTCATACTTCTGTACGTTGAATTGAGCTCATGAGCGCTTAGAGACTGCTGGTGTTTCAATACCAGCAAGAGATGGTGGACTACGCTTCATCTCTTGTCATCCGCCCTGATGCCACCCACTCCAACCAGGGGCCCTCCCCATGGGCACCACCCAGCTGCAGCACAGGCCACCTGGCAGGATGGCCATTGCCAGAAGCCCCGTTGCCCCAGGGGGATGGTAATGGCGCAGGCATCAGCAGAGCAACCCCTGTGTGGTCAGGGGGCTACAACCAACAGGGTACATGGCGGCCCCACCACAACGGACTGGCTACCGTGCTGGATATCAGGTGCAAAGAAGTCCATGGTCATCGTCAAAGCAGAAATCGACACAGCACAGTGTATGGTGGAAAACGCACCCAGGAAGGTGTCCTTGCCCAAGAGTGCTTAATTACCAGCAGTTTTTTTTAAATATCTAAGCTTTAGAATAAGTAGCAATATGAGATGCAAAGAAGTAGTGAAAGAAGGATAATAACGGGAAAGGAAACCTTTTACAAAAATGTAAAATTTCTTTAGGCCCTTGGGTAAACAACAAAGGAAAAGGTTGGAGGTGTTTCATATGAAATACCGCTGTACTGGTGCTGAACAAAGGGCACTGAAACCAGCAGAACTTGCATGCTTTCTAAATGTGGATCTTGTGGGTAATTAGAGTTAATAGGAAAGAAAAAATAAGGACTGTAACAATGGAAACACTCAATTATTGAGAAAATAATTTAATTGGATAGATAAAAAAATCTACTCACCATGAGGGAGCAGAACACACACATGAAAGATGGTTGTAATTCGCAAGCTTTCTGAGCCAGTGGCTCCTCCTCCATGCAGAAGGGTTGAAGGGGAAGGAAGAGGGGTGAAAGGAAATGACTGGAGAGGTCTACAAAAGGGATAGATTTTGGGAAAGCCACCCAGAACCCCAAGGCAGAGTAGACTTATCGCACAGGATGAGGAGGAAACTGACTGTTGGGGAGTGCATCGGACGAGATTTGAAAACCTGAGAGCTTAAAGGTGGAAGTCAGGGTAATAAGCAGTCATAAATTACTGCTCAAACATAATGCATGAGTTAAGAGTGGAAAGTAAGTGCACTGTACGTAACAGATGTAGGAGGGGGCAGTGAAAAATAGATGGGTAACACGATGAAAGATGTAGAAAACTAAAACATAGTGAAGCGAAGAGTAGTTACTGTGAAGAAATGCTGAGATGGAAGCAATTAACATAAATTAAGGCCAGGTGGGTGGCGAGAACCTGCGGAGTTCTGAGTAACTGTTGTCAGGGGGAAGAATCCAGATAGCATGTGTGATGAAACATGTGCTGAGGTCATGATTGTCCTGTTGTAGAGCATGCTCTGCAACAGGATATTGTGAGTTGTCAGGGTACACCCTCTGCCTATGCCCATTCATCCTAATTAAAAATTTGATGGTAGTTACACCGATGTAGAAGGTTGAATAGTGGTTACATAACAGCTGGTGTATGACCTGTGTCATTTCCAGGTGGCTCTCCCTTTGACAGTACCACCTGTGAAATGACCCATGTCTATATCAGCTGTTATGTAAACAGTGTTCAGGCTTTTACATTAGCATGACTACCGCCAAATTAATTAGGATGAGTGGGCATAGAAACGGGGTGTATACTAGCAACTCACAATATCCTGTTGCAGAATATGCTCTACAACATGTCGATCGTGACCTCGGCGCCTGTTTCGCCACACTCGCCATCTGGATTCTTCCCCTAGACACTAATTTCTCAGAACTTCGCAGGTGGGACCTAGGACAACAATATGTCCTTGGTTCTTGCCAACCACCTGGCCATAATTTATGTTGATTTCTTCCATCTCAGCATTTCTTCACAGTAACTAATCTTTGCATCACTCTGTTTTAGTTTTCTACATCTTTCATTGTCTTACCCATTTACTTTTCACTGCCCCCTCCTACCCCTGTTACGTACAATGAACTGTCATTAACGCATGCATGATGTTTAAGCAGTAATGTATGCCTGCATAGTACCCTGTCTTACACCTTTAAGCTCTCAGCTTTTCTAATCTCATCCAATGCATACCCAACAATCAGTCTTTCCTTGTCATCCCATGGAGTAAGTCTCCCCTGACCTGCAGTCCTGGGTGACTTTCCCAACATCTACCTCTTTTCCTAGACCTCTACAGTCCTTTTCCTTCACCCCACTTTTTTCCTCTTCAACCCTTCTGCCTGAAGGAGCCACTGGCTCCGAAAGCTTGCCAATTACAACTGTCTTATGAGTGCCTTCTGCCACCACTTGATAAGTAGATTTTTTAAAATAAGGAATGTGGATGTATCAACATGTTCGCTGCAGCTGGTGCTTACAAATATCAAAACAAACCTCTAGCCCAGTGTTTCTAATGCTTATAAGCATTTCTGTTACCATTGAGCCAGTGTGGCATAAGATTACAAGTAGGTGTACTACTCAGTCTTGTTTTGCAGCTGTGAACACATGTTTACGCAAGCAATGATGTCTACAATTTCGTTTTCTTGTTCTTAGTTGTCTGAGGCATACATTGTTTAAAATGGTGACTAATCAACCAACATCAGGATCTTCTAACACTAAAAAGAGTAAGAAGAAAAAAATCACTGTCAATCAGTTATTGAACATATTAGAAGATAGTGATTCTGAATTCAATAACAAAGAATCGGAGGAGGATAGCTAGAATGTCAAGACCACAGAAACTTGCCAAAGCCATGATAGTGTGGAAGCAGAGCTTTCAAATTTATTTCATGAAAGTGCAGAATTGGAAGATATAGACAATGATAGTGATGTAATTATTGTTGATGAATAAACCACACTGGCATAAATTAATAAATCCTGTGAGACTTGGCATGATTAACTACATAAAATATGTTTACAAAATGAGAATGATTGCTTATTCATCTTACTAGCAATACACCAATGGATTTCTTTAGGCTACTTCTTACTTAGCAAATAGTTGATGACACAGACTGTGAATATGCTTCTTAGCAGTAATATGAAGAACAAGTCTAGGATTTATAGCTGGAAACCTGTTACTATAGACAAAATACTTTTCTCCTGAGTATTTCATTACATACAGGTAACTTGAAATCTGTCCGATTACTACTGGATGATCTTCTGTTTTAAAATAGAAGAACAGTGATGAGTATGAGCAAAGACAGATATATGATCTTACATTCATTGCATTTTATTAAAAATCTACAGCTAGGACAAAGAAAATAAGATGACTGATTACACAAAATAGGGTCTCAACTAAATTATTTTAAAAATAGAACATGTCAAGTGTATTACCCAGGAAGAGATCTATCTTCAGGCGAATCAACATTTCTTTGGAGGGAAACATTGTCTTTTGAACCATATAAACGAAACAAAAGGCATAAATATGGAATTAAAACGAACACACTGAACAACCCAGATGGTTTCATAAATACTTCACTTTGTATGTGGGGATGTGTGACAATCTGGGTGGAAAATCTCATGCTGAAAAGGTCATTCTGCATTTGTTGGAGGATAAGCTGCTTGTTGGCCCCCTTATTTACATGGAAAATTATTACAAATCCTCTACATTAGCTAAATCTGTATCGAACCTGAAAACCGATTGTACTGGGACTTTAGGGGTGTTCCTCCTATTTAACCCTAAAGAAACTGTATATGCAATACTAAGTAAAGGAAATAAAATTGCTCAATTTTTGCAAGCAGTGATGATCAGAAAATGGAAGTTAGTAACAATTTCACAGAATTTCATTATAAAAGAGAACAAGTGATGAATACATGCCAGCAAATAATCACAATGCCAATTGTCAAATACAATGTGAAAATGTCTGGGACTGATAAGAAAGACCAGATGCTGTCATTTATGTGAACAAAAGACCATCTGCTTTTCTAAGAAACTATTCTTCCACACAACTGCCTTCATAATTCTTGCTTCATTTGTGGTCACATGATAGAGAGAGAGAGAGAGAGAGAGAGAGAGAGAGAGAGAGAGCGTGTGTGTGTCCATCCTGGAACTTACATTACTAAAGTGAATACTAAAATAATAATAAACAGGAAAGCACCTAAAGATCCAAGTAAATAACAATACCAGTAAGTAAAACATAAAACATGTTACCAATGCAGGACATCTACTGTTACCAACATAAAATATTTATTAATTACATACACTTTTATTTAAATCATTACTTTAACACAGTTCAGAGATCTGAGCGCACTTTAAAACCAGGGCCTGGAGGTTCTCCCTTTAGTGATGTGAGGCCACCTGCTGGTTCTGCAGCATAACGGCCACTCCTGAAATATAAAATTAATTGGAATAGCGTGATAAACAGCAATAAAGGTGCAATTAATCAAAAATCTTTGTTTTCACAGGAATATATTATCTGCTCATGCAGTAACTATCATACGTTATTTATTTGTAATTTCTGCTACCAGTCACTTTAATTTGTTTTATGTTCAATCAAACATAATACAATGCATTTAGAACATAACATATACCGCAATAAACAATGGATATGATCCTTCACTAATTAATACCATGTCACAACAGATAAAAAATAAACTGAACAAACAACATCAAACTACACTCACAACTGACAGTGCCCCAGCAGTCAAATATGTAAAAATTCCATATCTTGGAATGGTATCTGACAAATTAGCAAGACTATTCAAAAACACAGATGTAAAAATCAGCTTCAGCATCAACAACCACATAAGTAGGAAGCTTATTCACAATATGCAACCACCAGATACAATATTGGTGCATCTGGCATTTACAAAATTGCCTGCAGCAATGGAATAAATATTACATAAGCCAAACAGGCAGGAATTTCAGAACTCAAGTCAAAGAACATTTAGACTGCTACAGACTCGACAAATGTAACAAATCAGCAGTAGTAACTCATGTTAAGGACACAGGCCACCCTTTAAAAGTCCAAGACAACCTCGAAATTTTACACAAAATAGGAAAAGTAACAGAGTGGATGTCATGGAAGAAATGGAAATTTTCATTCATAATACAAAACATGGAAATAACACTCTTAATGAGATAACCGAATTCAAACACTCAAATTTCTTCAACAGTTTGAAGCCAGTTCTAACTCAACAGATTCAAGATGTTTCAAAGTAAATAAACAACAACAAATCTGTCAGTACCAAGAATATTGATACAAAATCTCGATAACCGATACTGACAAGGGAACCTCCCCATCGCAACTTGAACCAAGGACCTCTCATTCCGCACCTGCTTACGCTAACCACGGGACCACGGCACTCCTGAGCTCACACTATCCTTGATGTTGCGTATCTTGCACATGGACTACTCAGTTTGTATATTTTGCTTATTTTTTTCGTAGTTCCACAAAACTTCTTCCTGTTTTCCCAATTGATCTGTGTTCAGTTTTTCAAGGCCTATCCACTGTGCCAACTTATAACTAAATCTGAGGGGGGTGTAATGGGGAGGTTCCCTTGTGAGTCCCATGCTACAAGTCCGCCATCTTGTATTAAGTGCATAATGTTTAAATATTGAAACAATTTGTGCACTGAATTGCGCTGAAAAGCAGTGACAAAAACAAAGTGCAGTAGTGTAAAGTTACTCAACAGCTCTGCCATTAGACCAATGACGTAAGTGAAGCTACAAGGTGATAAAATCATAAGCAATCAACTGTCATATAAAAGCCTTTCGCATGATTTTTGCAACACACAACTGATGCAAAACTATCTGCATCCTATACAGGCTGTGATGTCATACATAACCAACAAGAAAAACCAGCAGAAGACATCACTGGCATTGAGTTCTGGCCATCCACATCCCCCCACCCCCCACCCCCCATATGCCACACCAGCCCCTACAATAACGAACAATGGACAAAAAGTTCTAGGTTAATTTAGTTTAAGACAATTTATTTTTAAGCAACATTTCTATGTATGTATGTATGTTCTAAACATGTTTTATTATGTTTCATTAAACATAAAACAAATGAAAGTGACTGGTAACAGAAATTGCAAATAAATAATTATCCCACACAGTCACGGTTCTCAAATGTAGCATTATGGCTGAAAATAACGATCATGTGTGTCTGGCAAAAGCTATATCAATATGATTGAATACCTGTCCTCAAAAATTTGAAACACTTATCATGGATGATAATTCAGTTTTTGTAACAACCTTTTCCTTCCTTTTCTAAGATATTTTATGCTAACTGGTTATCTCAAATAATGTTATTGACAATGTAAGGAAAAGACAGATTGCTACTTACCATAAGGATGACTTACAGTGAATAGTAATCTACATTTTCCTTATATTGTTGATACTTCTACCTGCAGTTTCCACTGGCAAATAATTTTATGTTTGTAGCTAAGATGAACAACTGAGAATTAACTAGAGAAGGGCTGATGAGATGTACTAACTAAGAAACAATTGTGAATCTCTGGATTTCCAACAATAAAAAACAGTTACTCTGTCAACAAAGAAGAGACAGAAAGTAAACAAAACTTTACAAATTCCATATTACTAAATGCACTTCTGGCCTCAATGAATCCAGTAAGAGAACTACACTCAAGAAAAATCAGAGTACAGGCAGAAATGATATGCACAGAACACAAGAAAGGTAAAAAGAGTGTGTGTGTGTGTGTGTGTGTGTGTGTGTGTGTGTGTGTGTGTGTGAGTGAGAGAGGGGGAGAGGAAGAGAGGGGGAGAGGAAGAGAGGGGGAGAGGAAGAGAGGGGGAGAGGAAGAGAGGGGGAGAGGAAGAGAGGGGGAGAGGAAGAGAGGGGGAGAGGAAGAGAGGGGGAGAGGAAGAGAGGGGGAGAGGAAGAGAGGGGGAGAGGAAGAGAGGGGGAGAGGAAGAGAGGGGGAGAGGAAGAGAGGGGGAGAGGAAGAGAGGGGGAGAGGAAGAGAGGGGAGAGGAAGAGGGGGGAGAGGAAGAGGGAGAGGGAGAGAGGGGGAAACGGGGACAGTAGCTTCTGAGAAAATACCTTGGTCCAGCTTTAGGCTGCTTTCCATTCTTGAGGTCATCCAAAATTTCTTCAGTATCTTTCACAGTTAGGTCCTCCTGTACACATAAATAAAATGCACAGCTGTTATATGTACAAGTAATTATCAGATATGAAAAAGGATTGACAGATGTGTGTATTCTCCAAAATCTTAAAGATCTGATCAACACAGGTACTAAATAAAGACTGCTCTAAGTCTCATGGAATGAAAATATTTTACTCTTGGAGCAAAAGAAAGAGGGAAACTATTAGGAAGAAGACAAATAATTCAGCATTTGTAATTGCAACTAGATCCTAGAACTGCAGAGATATTGGAAGTGCAAGGTCAAAGATGTTATTCAATCTGTTACTGGGTATTCAGCAAGGTGGTGGTGTACGAAAATTCAATCATGCAGGACTTGCCAAAAATGATTTTCTTCCTGCTTTCTCCTGTGAAACAGATTTTTGAAGGCCATCCTCCCTTTTCCCACATAAGAAATAACCACATAACACACTGCCTCTACCACATCTGACTATTTGATTATCTGCTTGTCATCAAACACATTACCTCTCTGAACGCCAGTTTCTCCTATCTGCAGGGTCTCAATAGCACCCAACAAAAATTTTACCAGTGCCCTACTAACTCCCAACAAGCTTTTCTTATGAATACAATAAATTACACTTTACAATTTGCTGCTTTTCCTTTCAAGGTTATGTATACCACAAAATTTACAGTCAACAAATGGACACTCTGGCACCATCCTATATGTACCATCTTATGGGCTTCTGACAGAATCCTTTCCGCTCATCCACAACACAGTAGCTGCATTCAGCAAAAGTATATGCCATTTGTTGGAACTTCACATCTATCCTCATTCACAGAAATATGGCGTCTCCAGTTCCCAAACAGACACTGCATGTGAATAGGATGCAGTTCCTAATAGGACTGTGTAAGAGGATCTGAAAATGTTGAAAATTGTAGCATATCTTGAAGTTGGTTGCCCAACATCTCAAAGCATTTTTATGCTCTTTATATCACATTCAAAACCACTCTGCACATAACTGAAACATAAATTATTTCAATACTCTGGTGTATGTTTTCTTTCAATTGGCCAACTGATTTAGCGTTATTTCATGCAAGTTTTATTTTAAATGTCCACTTACAGAAAAATCATTACCATGTATGTTATGTGAATGAGGCAGCCACAAACAAAAAGTTCCAAAAAGGTGAAGATAACCAGATATACTGGCAGTGGTTTCGAAGAACAATGGGTCAGTAATTCGACTACCAGAAACCACATACCATACTTTTTTTTGCAGTACTTAACCTCCTTTTCTTTATTAGCTGGAAGTATCTATATATATTCTCTGCACTCTACACTGAAGTGCATGGTAGAAAGTACTTCCCATAGTACAAATTTTAGGGCTTTTTCCCCATCGCATTCACATGTTGAACACAGAAAGAATGATTGCTTGAACACTTCTGTCTGCTTTGTAATTAATCTTATCTTCGCAATTTGTATGAGAGGGATATGAAGGGGGTTGTAGCACACTCCTAGACTCATCAGTTAAAGTTGATTTTAGAAACTTTCTAAGTAGGCTTTCACATGATAATTTGCTTCTATCTTCAAGTGCCCGCCAGTTCTGTTTTTTCAGCATCTCCACAATGCTATCCCTTGTGTCAAACAAACCCATGACCATTCATTCCACCCTTCTTTGTATACATTCAATATTACCTGTTAGTCCTGTTTGGTATGGGTCTGACACACTTGACTATTAGTCTAAGGTGGTTGGGTGAGTATTTTGTATGCAAGCCTTTTAGTAAACTAACTGCATTTTTCTATTATTCTACAAACAAACCACATTTTACCATCTGCTTGACTTTTGACTGAGCCTAATGTGATTGTTCCATTTCATATTCTCGCTGATTGTAACACTGAGCTATTTGAATTGACCGATTCAATTGTGACTCACTGATATTGTAATCATAAGCTACTATCATTGTGAAGTGCAAAATTTTACATTTATGAACATTTAAAACATGTTGCCATGAACATTTAAAACATGTTGCCAATCTTTCCACCACTTTGAAATCTTATAAACATGTGACTGAATTCCTGAACACACAAAACATGGTAGGGTTTTTGGTATATCGACTTGTTGTTGTTGTTGTTGTTGTTGTGGTCTTCAGTCCTGAGACTGGTTTGATGCAGCTCTCCATGCTACTCTATCCTGTGCAAGCTTTTTCATCTCCTAGTACCTACTGCAACCTACATCCTTCTGAATCTGCTTAGTGTATTCATCTCTTGGTCTCCCTCTACGATTTTTACCCCCCACGCTGCCCTCCAATACTAAATTGGTGATCCCTTGATGCCGCAGAACATGTCCTACCAACCGATCCCTTCTTCCAGTCAAGTTGTGCCACAAACTTCTCTTCTCCCCAATCCTATTCAATACTTCCTCATTAGTTATGTGATCTACCCATCTAATCTTCAGCATTCTTCTGTAGCACCACATTTCGAAAGCTTCTATTCTCTTCTTGTCCAAACTATTTATCGTCCATGTTTCACTTCCATACATGGCTACACTCCATACGAATACTTTCAGAAATGACTTCCTGACACTTAAATCAATACTGGATATTAACAAATTTCTCTTCTTCAGAAATGCTTTCCTTGCCATTGCCAGCCTACATTTTATATCCTCTCTACTTCGACCATCATCAGTTATTTTGCTCCCCAAATAGCAAAACTCCTTTACTACTTTAAGTGCCTCATTTCCTAATCTAATTCCCTCAGCATCACCCAACTTAATTAGACTACATTCCATTATCCTTGTTTTGCTTTTGTTGATGTTCATCTTATATCCTCCTTTCAAGACACTGTCCATTCCATTCAACTGCTCTTGCAAGTCCTTTGCTGTCTCTGACAGAATTACAATGTCATCAGCGAACCTCAAAGTTTTTATTTCTTCTCCATGAATTTTAATACCTACTCCGAATTTTTCTTTTGTTTCCTTTACTGCTTGCTCAATATACAGATTGAACAACATCGGGGAGAGGCTACAACCCTGTCTTACTCCCTTCCCAACCACTGCTTCCCTTTCATGTCCCTCGACTCTTATAACTGCCATCTGCTTTCTGTACAAATTGTAAATAGCCTTTCGCTCCCTGTATTTTACCCCTGCCACCTTTAGAATTTGAAAGAGAGTATTCCAGTCAACATTGTCAAAAGCTTTCTCTAAGTCTACAAATGCTAGAAACGTAGGTTTGCCTTTCCTTAATCTTTCTTCTAAGATAAGTCGTAAGGTCAGTATTGCCTCACGTGTTCCAGTGTTTCTACGGAATCCAAACTGATCTTCCCCGAGGTTGGCTTCTACTAGTTTTTCCATTCGTCTGTAAAGAATTCGTGTTAGTATTTTGCAGCTGTGACTTATTAAGCTGATAGTTCGGTAATTTTCACATCTGTCAACACCTGCTTTCTTTGGGATTGGAATTATTATATTCTTCTTGAAGTCTGAGGGTATTTTGCCTGTTTCATACATCTTGCTCACCAGATGGTAGAGTTTTGTCAGGACTGGCTCTCCCACGGCCGTCAGTAGTTCCAGTGGAATATTGTCTACTCCTGGGGCCTTGTTTCGACTCAGGTCTTTCAGTGCTCTGTCAAACTCTTCGCGCAGTATCATATCTCCCATTTCATCTTCATCTACATCCTCTTCCATTTCCATAATATTGTCCTCAAGTACATCGCCCTTGTATAGACCCTCTATATACTCCTTCCACCTTTCTGCTTTCCCTTCTTTGCTTAGAACTGGGTTTCCATCTGAGCTGTTGATATTCATACAAGTGGTTCTCTTATCTCCAAAGGTCTCTTTAATTTTCCTGTAGGCGGTATCTATCTTACCCCTAGTGAGATAGGCCTCTACATCCTTACATTTGTCCTCTAGCCATCCCTGCTTAGCCATTTTGCACTTCCTGTCGATCTCATTTTTGAGACGTTTGTATTCCTTTTTGCCTGTTTGACTTACTGCATTTTTATATTTTCTCCTTTCATCAATTAAATTCAATATTTCTGCTGTTACCCAAGGATTTCTACTAGCCCTCGTCTTTTTACCTACTTGATCCTCTGCTGCCTTCACTACTTCATCCCTCAAAGCTACCCATTCTTCTTCTACTGTATTTATTTCCCCCATTCCTGTCAATTGCTCCCTTATGCTCTCCCTGAATCTCTGTACAACCTCTGGTTCTTTTAGTTTATCCAGGTTCCATCTCCTTAAATTCCCACCTTTTTGCAGTTTCTTCTGTTTTAATCTACAGGTCATAACCAATAGATTGTGGTCAGAGTCCACATCTGCCCCTGGAAATGTCTTACAATTTAAAACCTGGTTCCTAAATCTCTGTCTTACCATTATATAATCTATCTGATACCTTTTAGTATCTCCAGGGTTCTTCCATGTATACAACCTTCTTTCATGATTCTTAAACCAAGTGTTAGTTATGATTATGTTGTGCTCTGTGCAAAATTCGACCAAGCGGCTTCCTCTTTCATTTCTGTCCCCCAATCCATATTCACCTACTATGTTTCCTTCTCTCCCTTTTCCTACACTCGAATTCCAGTTACCCATGACTATTAAATTTTCGTCTCCCTTCACAATCTGAATAATTTCTTTTATTTCATCATACATTTCTTCAATTTCTTCGTCATCTGCAGAGCTAGTTGGCATATAAACTTGTACTACTGTAGTAGGCGTGGGCTTCGTATCTATCTTGGCCACAATAATGCGTTCACTATGCTGTTTGTAGTAGCTTACCCGCATTCCTATTCATTATTAAACCTACTCCTGCATTACCCCTATAATGACATTATATATGATGAACACCCGTCTGTTGCAAAAGCCTCCGGATAGATTTTTTCAGGTTAAAATTAATTTTTTGCAAAATATTTACAACTGTTTCCAGACTTCAACTGAAAAATAATGCGTAAGTTTATAATTAGATAGATCAGCACTGGATTGCCATTTCATCATCATCTGAACACTTCTTTTTCGGTACTGGAGTTCAGGAACTGTTCACAAGAAATTTCACAAGTCTTCTCAAATGAACCAGCACAGAGATGCTTCAATTATACACACACAGAACTATAACTACACTTTCATTCACAGAAAGTGACATACTTTGCTTGAATATTTCACACTACGACAAAAAGACACTCACACCAGTATCAAGCAACAAATTAAGCTGTTACAATTACCCTGTCATAAGACTGGGCTAGTGGGAAACAATTAAGTCACAAGTCAGGATGCTTATACTGTACATCGACAGTTACAAATACATGTAAAATAATGAAAAAATGTGAACCCTGATTGTACTTACATAATAGTCATCATTGACCTGTATCATGGGGGCATTCACACAAGCCCCCAAACATTCTACTTCTGATACCGTGAACATCCCATCTTTTGTCATCTCCCCAGGTCCTACTCCTAATTTCCTTTTGATACAGTTCATAATATCATCAGAGCCTCTTAACCAACAAGGTGTTGTTGTGCACACTTGCACATGGAACTTGCCAGTTGGCTGCCTGGAAAAAGAAAGCACATTTTAGTACTCAAATGACACAGGAAAAGTATGCACTCTAAATATTCTGAAGCTTTTACATGTAATGTTTACGCACACAGAGTGGAGGTAGTACACAACAGTCTAGCATACATATGAGCCTTACAGATGTAATAAATCACAATGTGGATTTATCGTGCATTTATCATGGTGTTTTCTAGGTGTTTTCTCATACAACGCAACCTCTGAAACATAAGGAAATAGGTGTCGATGGCAAAAAAGGAAAGAAGAATTCAGTTCCCTAAAAATGATTCCTGTGGGCGGAGATGGTCATAGCAGCTGGGAATTTCCATGTAAAATCACTAGTGGGGCCATTTGGTGGCTGCAAGAACTGTAAGGAACACAAGCAAAGCTTCTGTTTAATAGAAGGAGAATTAAATATGAAAGCATTTAAAATAATTAGGGTCAAAGGACAAATATTAAAAAATAGGATGATCATGGAAGATTGAAGTCCTACAGATTAAAATAAGGTAAAAGATTGCAAAACAATATATTTTCATGGAAGTCTGACAAAAAGGTTCTATGTGGCAGACTAAAATAACTTGGGAGAAGGAATGAAGTGCATACATGTCAAACAGTTTTGCCACAATCAGAATTAAAATGACACTAACAAAACGTGAAGGAAGGTGCTGCTGAAAGACAAATTATTGTGCCATTCTATAGCCTGACAAGATACGACAAAGTAGAAAGCTTATCAATGTTCAGTATTTTAAATGATCACCACCTCATTACCAATTGTTGTCCTACTAGTGAAGGTATGCTTTTGTGAATCTCCTAAAACATGTAACAAAGCACCTCAACAATTATAAAGGGGGCTACTGTTCAAACTAGAATCCAAAGCGAAGTACAATTTGCCATATTTCATGCATAATGAACTCCTGTGATCATGACAGTCTTTGTTCAACTTGTCCACATTTCACAAGAATTATTTACTGGTGTCCATTGAAGTTCATGTTTCTGTGAGGGTGCTTTCAGATGCTTAGTGATCAATGTGAACAAAAAATACTGTACAGAACTGGCCTCCAGTAACAACTTACATAATTATATCTAGTCTGTAGCAACATAACATGTCATGTCAGAAGAATGCAGCTCATTAACAAATTTACTCCTCTTGTCCTTCAACACTACCTCATAAACATTGTGTAGAACGTTGCAACTTCATAGACACGCATTCGTGGCATGCCAAGAAGTTCAGCAACATGGTGCATTGCTGAAATTGGTAACCATCCATGTTGTCGTTGTGCTAAGTCGAGCAAGGGAATGACAGCAGCTCTTTTATGTCCCTCAGGATAAATTGCCATAATGGCTTCTGCCCTCTGTGAAAAGAAAAAGAACATGAAAAAGAATATGGAAGATAAATATTTTAATATGATTGTAAAACACAAAACACACACAAAACACACACACACACACACACACACACACACACACACACAGCAGATAGGAGGTAAAAAATCTACATCTACATTCCATTGTGAAGTGCGTGACAGAGGGTACATCCTTGCTAAAGTCAAGATCTGACGATTTTTATGCAGCTTCTCTTTGGAAGTGCTTCATTATAGATAACTGCATCCTCTGCAAGAAGCCTGATTTTACTATTAACACTGTCTGCAAGGTCATTACTGCACAACGGGAACAGCAAGGGTCCCAACACTTCCCGGGGGCACACCTGAAGTTACTTCTATATCGGACAATCACTCTCCACTCAAGAAAGCATTCTGTGTTCTCTCTGCCAAAAAGTCCTCAATCCGGCCATAAATTTCTCTTGCTATGCATATGATCATACTTTTAACAATACACATGCAGTACCGAGTCAAATGTTTTTTGCTAATCAAGAAACAATGCATCTACCTGGTAGCCTAGATCCAAAGTTTTCAGTATGACATGTGAGAAAAGTGCAAATTGGGTTTCACATGATCGATGTTTTCAAAATCCATGCTGGTTGGCATTGAGGTGGTCATTCTGTTCAAGATACCTTATTATGTTTGAGCTCAGAATATATTCTAAGATTCTACAACAAATCGATGATATTGGACAATAGTTTTGTGGGTCACTTCTACTACCCTTCTTGTAGATGGGTATGACCTGTGCCTTTTTCCATGAACTAGGCATGATTTTTTGTTCAAGGGGCCTAGAATAGATTTTAGTTACAAGAGGGGCTAACTCAGACGTAAATTCAGTATAGACTCTGACAAGGATTCCTTTGGGACCTGGAGCATTGCTCATTTACAATGATTTTAACTGTTTCTCAGCACCATTAACACTAATACTTATTTCATTCATTTTTTCAGTGGTATGAGGACTAAATTGGAGCAGTTCTCCTGGGTTTTCCTTTGTAAAGGAACATTTGGAAATGGAGTGAAGTATTTTAGCTTTTGCTTTGCTAACCTCAGTTTCAGTGGCTCATTCGCTTGGGACTAGGCAATAACTTTGGTGCCAATAACAGCCTTAAAATACACCCAGAAGTTCTTTGGATTTTGTGAAAGGTCTTTTGACAATATTCTGCAACTGTAGTCATTGAAGGCATCACACGTTGCTCTCTTGACAGCCAAATGCGTAACATTCAGCATCTCTTTATCTACAGCTCTCCGCTTTGTTTTACACCTATCATGCAGCAATCTCTGTTTCTTTAGAAGTTTGTTTACAGTGACTGAATACAATGGAGGTTCCCTCCCATTATGAACTGTTCTATTAGGTACATAGCTATCCGGTGCACAGTCAACTATTCTTTTAAACTCGAGCCAGAGTTCCTCTACATGCTGCTGACCTGTGCTGAAAGTTTCAAGCTCCTTATTGAGATATGACATTACTGATATCTAAAAGGGCCTTTTTTTCCAACCTCCGACAGGCTATAAATAAAAGACAAGTTCATAGAAAACTATTATTTTATTACCATATGTTTTGTACACTTACGGTTACTTTTCAACATAATCACCGAAAAGATTGAGACATTTATTGTACCTATGGACAAGCTTTGCAATATCCTCTTCAAAAAATGTTGCTGCCAATGTTTTCAAAGAGCATTGACATTGTTTTGACGACCTTCATTGGTTTGTAAGTGCCTCCCTCCTACCCACGGCTTCAATTCAGGGAAAAGGTGAAAGTCACTGGGTGCCAGGTCAGCTCTGTACAGCGGATGATCAAAAATGTTCCACTGAAATTGTTCAAAGAGCCATTGGGTTGTGGGTTGTGCCAGCAGTGTGTGGACGAGCGTTGTCATGGAGCAACACAATTCCTGAAGTCAGAATTCCTCTGGTGGTTTCTTCTCGCCCCCCCCCCCCCCCCTCTCCACAAATGTCGTAAAGTTTTTCAATAAGCAACTGCATTGATAGTGGTTCCGGGCTGCATAAACTCTACAAGCAACACACCTGTTTGGTGATAAAACACAGTAGACATAACGTTTCTGTTGTTGAATGTTTGTTTGAATTTTTTTGGTTTGTTTGGTGAATTTGGAGGCGTCCATTGCTGTGATTGTCATTTTGTTTCCCATGTGCTGTATTGGATCCAAGTTTCATCTCTAGTAACAATTGATTTCAAAAAGTTCTCTCCTCCATTGTGCTAATGGTCAAGGAAATTCAAAGCTGAGGCCATTCGGTGACTTTTGTGGGTGTCCGTCAACATTTTTGCAACCCAACAAGCACAAAGATTTTTGTAGCCTAAATGTACAGTAACGACAGAGTGTGCGACAGATCTTGAAATTTCAGAATTTCCATAGACAAAGCAGTTATGGTGAACGTACTGTTTTCTCTAACCATTCCGTCAACTTGTTCAGCTAGGTCGCCTGTAACGAAAGACTTGCGCTCTTGGCCCCCTTCATCACACATGTCATTTCAGCCATCTTTAAACTTTCGGCACCATTCACGCATTAACACCATCAGTCCGAAGTCACTCGGCTCATTCTCCAATTAATTTCTGCTGCACAATTCCATTCTGCTTGCAGAAACCAAATTACACTTCTTTTTCACACTTGGTGGGAGCAACAAGTAACTTCTTGTGTCTACAATGCAGAAGTATAAGTGACAACTGGTGCTGCCCACCAGCACCACTTCTATTGGTTCAAATGGCTCTGAGCACTATGGGACTTAACATCTTAGGTCATCAGTCCCCTAGAACTTAGAACTAATTAAACCTAACTAACCTAAGGACATCACACACATCCATGCCCGAGGCAGGATTCGAACCTGCGACCGTAGCAGTCCCGCGGTTCCGGACTGCAGCGCCTAGAACCGCACGGCCACCACGGCCGGCACCACTTCTATTCCAGCTGTCTTTTGTGAACTTTCATGAATAGCTGTCTTGGCCTGGCACTCTCTTTCTTTAATATTAGAATCACATTCTGTGACACACTCCTTGTAAATATTGTTGCTTTTCTCTTAACCAACTGTTTAGTGGCATGATATGGAATTGTCTAATGAAAAATTATTAATAAAAATCACAAGTCTAGCTGTATTGTAATGTTTGTGTTATTAACCAACTGAACAGTCTTCAAAATTTAAGTGATAGACACTAAAAATCATCTTACTATGTCACCCTCTGGAAATGGTCTACATATTTGGAAGGGAAAGGGATGTTATACATGCCAGAAATTTGGTTGGATCATGAAAGTATGTAGGAGTGGTAGATGCAGGCACTGAAAGCAATACTGATGCCAGAGATCAGAAGGAATTTAAATAGAAGTAAAAATATATGGGTCAGGCTGCTACACAGGTCATGGACAATGGCTCTTCTAGGGCTTATTGGTAGTGAGAGAAACCCCACCCACATCTGACCCCTGCCAATCCAATTAAGGACAGAATAAAGAATGCCTTCCATCCAGGAGATTCTTAATAGTAAATGTGAGAAGGCTGCAAACCTAATGGACAGTAGTTTGAACTACAATAGTAAAACAAGATAAGAGAACTAACCAGGCCAGTAAGTGTGTGGGGCTAGGAGAGTGTTCCCAAGGACTCTGCATGCTACAAGGGCCCTCTCTCCCCACAGCTGTCCTACTCCCAACCCATTTATAGTCTAAGCATTAAAGAAGGGAACAGCATCCACTATGCATCAGAGCACTAATCCTGAAACAGAAAATAGGGTGCAACAGAAATGGAGGTAACCACATCTAAAAGCTATTAAAACAGAGTAAACAAGGGATGATTGAGGCAGCAGAGAAAGGAAGTAGGGTCGAGGGTCCCTCAGATCCTTCATGTGGCAAGAGACATCCTCACCTGATGATGTTCCATCTCCAAGTGCGGAAGGTCTAATGTATATCTGTAAATCCATATCTGAGATCATTAAACAGAATGTTGGATGAATAATCACTTCTCTTACCATACGGCCGGCCAGTTAATTCCCTGGGATACTCACATGACTTGGGACCTAGAAAAAGACAACTGAGCAGGCAGTAAGACTAAGGTCAAAGGGGTCATCTATAGCAGATACCAAAGGGTGAGAAGATGAACACTGACCAATAGCCTGGAGACTGCTCGACTGAATAAATACATATAAAAATGCAGTTGATGGAGGTCTGTTTAATAAAACATAAGGCTCTGTTAATGGCTATCAGCTCTACCATAAACACACTACACATTCCCAGCAACAAATGTTGACCACAAGAGATGTACGAGCATATCCTGTCCTATACATGTTTTTAAAGCCATAAGTGTAAATGATAGTAACACCCTGGTGGACTAGATGCTGAAAGGTGATGGGAGTGACAAACCTTAGTACCTTGAAATAGATTGCTCTTAAATCTTGGCCTAGGTGTTAACTAAGGGAGGGAAGGGGAAGAGGGGGAAATTCGTAAGGAAACATGGGGTACACATTCTAAGGAGGTTAGGTGGAGGTCCTGGCAGATGATCTCAACGCACATTTTAACTTACAATCTAACCAGAGGGTAGTAGTCAGGGAGTCAATGCACCTTGTATGCAAAATACGATTTGATATGTTGGCTGATTAGGAAATTATCTGATGATGATGATTGGAGAAGTGAGCAAGGGCTGGTACATTTGGAACTGAAGAGCAAAGATCTCCTTCAGCAAGGAAAATGTCTTAAGGGCCTAGTCCAGAAAGTGCCACTGGCCAATCTGATTCCATGATGAACTCAATCCAAACTGAGTATGCTGCTGAACCATAAACCCAGCAACCATATTCCAATACAGACAAGAGCAAGGTCCAGTAAATATGAAGGGGATTAGTGCGAACAGCACCCCAAGAGGTGTGGGCAAAGAAGTAGATCATGTTAAGTTTACACTTGCGGTTAGTCTAACTGGCAAATGTGGCCATGTCAGCTTGTGGGAAATCCAGGTTGGAATGCTCACAGTGAAATAGAGAGAGCAGATGAAGGGAATTCACACACAACTTGTTACTTAATATGGAGATACAACAAAACGAGGGTACACGATAAAATAGCATACTGTAAAACATCACAGGTACTCTCCTCACTGGAGCTCAACAACACATGAAAGGGTCTCATTATCTTGCACTTGCATTATCAACAGTGAGGGCCCCATGGAGACCCTGCCCCTTCAGGAATGCAGTGAACTGGAGGAAGCAGTCCCCAGAGGCTGTATCTACTGACATCTTCGTGCAGGCACACTTGACCAACAGTGCCACAGCTGGTTGCTATGCAGGGCATCGCTGGGCTGTTTCTTGATGAGAGAGAAGCAAAAGAATGTGATGTGATCTTCACCCCCATCTCAATACAGGTAATACTGGCTGAGGTAGGGTGGAGGTCAGTGGGGGCAGCTGTGTTGCAATTGCCGATCTGTCTTGAAAACGCCAAGCTGCGATGGGGAAATCCTAGGCTGTAGAGGTGGCTGGGTAGTGGGTGTGGTGCCATTAAGCTCTGTTTGCATGCTTAAAGGCAAGTGTTTTGTCCTAGGCGCTTTGTGGTTAAGGAGCATCAGTCGATAACTTTTATGTAAGCACAGAATTTGATGTCACTGAGAGAAAAAATAATCATACTGACCTGAGTCTGTGGTGGAACATGCATTGCATTCTGTACATGTTTGTCCACTGCTGATGCTATGAGAGTTGCTGCCTCACTCATGTAGGTCATGTGGAAAGATTCCTGTGGCCAAGTGTTCTCAAAGGCAACTGTGTATAAAGTGGCAAACTACTGGTGGTGCCAGGTACAGACTCTCTGTGGATTTCTTGCATCAAATCTGGAGAGATATGGAAGTGACAGAGGAAATCTGCACCCAAATACAGCTGTTGAACAGTGGCGACTGCCATGGAAATTTGTCACGTAGGCCAATGTTTATGTTGCATGTGACAGTTCCACAAAGTTTGATAGGACAATCATTTGTCATATGTAGTTGGGTGGCAAGTGTATCAAGCTTCATTGGTGGTTTCTCCCTGGGGATGGAGCTCGCTTCTGAGCTGATGTCAGTCAGAAAGTATTGATTTTTGAGCGCTAGCACAAAGAGTTGGCCACTTTTATTTAGAGGCGGGGCAAAATTAGTTTGGCCCTCATATTGGAGCTATGGATATCATTTTCATATGTTGCTATCTGCATCATGTCTTGCATTTGGGTGGTTGCACTGCATCGAGCAGTTGCATGCCCTGTCACCAAAACAAGAGTTGAATCAATACCGCCATGGTCACGACAGTCCAACTGTGTGCGGAATGTTATTGTTCACCATGGGGGAGGTGGGCACAGCTGGCCAAAGGGCAGTGGCCTCACAGTGGGGCCTAATCTCTCCCAAGTATGCAGAATGCATCACATTAGCTGCTAGCGGATTCAGACAGCATGTCGTGCTGGGAACGTGCTGGTGATGGCCATTGTTTGGTAATTTACACGTTGCTGTTGCTGCACGACTGCAAAAAATCTACCAACCAGGGCTAATTTGCATTCCATCAATTCTCTCTCATGCAAAATCATTAACATTTGTATCTGTGGTGCCCACAACATAACATCTGACATGAACAATGAGGTGATAGATGCAAAGAGATGTCTCGAAAGCTGCAATGGCATTCTGTTGACATGTGTATCCTTATAAATCACTGATCATAACTGACATACTGCCAGTGGTGCAATGGCTCTTTGGCAGTATCAAATTTGCCATTAGCCTGATGTGCTAACTGACATCACTGATAATGTAGGTGTGGTCTCCTATGGTGCCCAATAAGTTGACAAACTGGGAAGTGTAATTAGAGATGCCATGACTCTGTAGGATGTAGTCAATGGTTGCAAACTATGTTACTCAGTGCTCCTATTGGAATGGCAGTAGTTTGGGATGAAAATGATGTATATATGCTCTACAAAACTTTTATTGTTGATGTGCTGGGTTGTGTGGTCTGGGGGAGCCAGTAGATGAAACCCCTTAGACTGTGTAGCAAGGATGACAAACCAAGAATCATCTCGCACGGCTTTGATAGATAGTCTCGCCTTAAGGTTATGAATGGATTCAACTGTATCATGCCAGACAGATGGACCAGTAAAATCACTTGAGTTGCTACTGTGTAGACCTGAAATAGTTGGCAGAATATTGCCTAGTTGATGTGAGGAAGCTCTGAACTCACCACCAAAATCAATGACGAGGTCACGAGTCATTATACATTGCTCGTGTACACTTGCACCCCTATTGTAGACCAGGTTTGTGAAGCATCAAAAAGTTCAAAGTTGTGGTAAGATCCTATGAGACCAAACTGCGGTCAACGGTCCCTAAGCTTACACACCACTTAATCTAACTTACGCTAAAGACAACACACACACCCATGCCCAAGGGAGGACTCTAACCTTCAAGGGAGGAGGTGGGCTGTAAAGTATCCTGTTATGGGATAGTGCACGCAGAAAACAAAAAAGAGCCAATCCAGCACTGAGCAAAGGAAGCTGATTTTTACTTGCAGCGGTGTACCATAGAAGAGGGTAGTGTTCCAAAGGATTGGAAAAGGGCACAGGTCATCCCCGTTTTCAAGAAGGGACGTCGAACACGTGTGCAGAACTATAGACCTATATCTCTAACGTCAATCAGTTGTAGAATTTTGGAACACGTATAATGTTAGAGTATAATGACTTTTCTGGAGACTAGAAATCTACTCTGTAGGAATCAGCATGAGTTTCGAAAAAGACGGTCGTGTGAAACCCAGCTTGCGCTATTAGTCCACGAGACTCAGAGAGCCATAGACATGGGTTCACAGGTAGATGCTGTGTTTCTTGACTTCCGCAAGGCGTTCAATACAGTTCCCCACAGTCGTTTAATGAACAAAGTAAGAGCATATGGACTATCAGACCAATTGTGTGATTGGATTGAAGAGTTCTTAGATAACAGAACGCAGCACGTCATTCTCAATGGAGAGAAGTCTTCCGAAGTAAGAGTGATTTCAGGTGTGCCGCAGGGGAGTGTCGTAGGACCGTTGCTATTCACAATGTACATAAACGACCTTGTGGATGACATCGGAAGTTCACAGAGGCTTTTTGCAGATGATGCTGTGGTGTATCGAGAGGTTGTAACAATGGAAAATTGTACTGAAATGCAGGAGGATCTGCAGCGAATAGACGCATGGTGCAGGGAATGGCAATTGAATCTCAATGTAGACAAGTGTAATGTGCTGTGCATACATAGAAAGATAGTTCCCTTATCATTTAACTACAAAACAGCAGGTCAGCAATTTGAAGCAGTTAATTCCATAAATTATCTGGGAGTACGCATTAGGAGTGATTTAAAATGGAATGATCATATAAAGTTGTTCGTCGGTAAAGCAAATGCCAGACAGATTCATTGGAAGAATCCTAAGGAAATGCAATCCGAAAACAAAGGAAGTAGGTTACAGTATGCTTGTTCGCCCACTGCTTGAATACTGCTCAACAGTGTGGGACCCGTACCAGATAGGGTTGATAGAAGAGATAGAGAAGATCCAACGGAGAGCAGCGCGCTTCGTTACAGGATCATTTAGTAATCGCGAAAGCGTTACGGAGATGATAGATAAACTCCAGTGGAAGACTCTGCAGGAGAGACGCTCAGTAGCTCGGTACGGGCTTTTGTTAAAGTTTCGAGAACATACCTTCACCGAAGAGTCAAGCAGTATATTGCTCCTCCCTCCTACGTATATCTCGCGAAGAGACCATGAGGATAAAATCAGAGATATTAGAGCCCACACAGAAGCATACAGACAATCCTTCTTTCCACGAACAATACGAGACTGGAATAGAAGGGAGAACCGATAGAGGTACTCAGGGTACCCTCTGCCACACACCGTCAGCTGGCTTGCGGAGTATGGATGTGGATGTAGATGTAGAAAGCAAATAAGAAAACATGACAACAGTAAACAGCATCTCAATGAAGGGAACATAAGAGATCATCATGATCTATATTAAGAATTGTCATTATATCAAAACCTGTCCAGAAGGATGTGTGAGAGAGAGAGCACAGTCTGTCACCATAGATTACACTGCCACAGGTAAGATCGGAATAAGTCACTGTCACAATTGGTGGCTGCAGTGGCATAGTCCTGGTCATGGTGCACAATACTGGAGACTTCTCTTATGTCACTCGGATTCATGGTCAGCTTCAAACTCTTGTGTCAGAATGTCGGAGAGCCTATAAAGGCTGCCCGCCATATGGATACCAGGAATTGGGTGGCATCAAGTTGCTTTGTGTATGAAAAATAGTGCCGGCTGTGTCCAGTGATCACAGCACCCTCGTTACTAGGGCAGAGTGTTGCAGTGCAGTGGAGCTGTGTTAGCTGCAGGCATCTGAAAGAGCATCAGTCCACAAGGCATTGCTATCTGGTGTGTATGCTGGGTCATCAGACATCGGCCATACACTGCAGATAGAACATCACTTTCACATTTCACATATAACAGTCAGGTAAAGAACACTGATTAAGTTGCAATAGCTGCTGCTGTTTGTTGCGGGTTCACCAATGTAGGAGCTCCTGGTTGGAATGTTTGTAGTGAAATGGAGAAAGCAGATGAATGGAATGCACACACACTTTATTGCTTAATATAAAGATAAAACAAGACGTGTGCATGATACAAAAGCATACATCAGACAGGAAAACGTCAAAAATACTCTTCTTATGAGAGCTTAACCACACACAAAAGAGTCTTATTCTCACATGGGCATTATTGATGGTGAGGTTCTAACCCCTCCTCCTCCTCCTCCAACTTGTCATTTATTAATTTTAAATGTAGCCACGTAAGAAAAGGACACTAACATTTTCACAAAGTGGACTGCAAGGTGTTCAGGAAGAACTGACACATCAATACAACTACTACCTTAAAGGAAGACATCCCAAACAGTTGCTGACCCAAAAGACTTTGGTCCACACCTGCAATGAAGAGGCACATGCTCCCAAGGAGGAGACTGAACACCCCAGCATTACTTAGTGAGCTTAGTGTGAAGCTACTTACAAGGGAGGAAGGTGGTATGAGAAGGATGTTGCTTGAGGCACTGCACGATGCTTTGATGATCATGAATAGCTGATGCAATGTATTTGCTCTGCAACGGCACTAGCTGGCATTGAAGAAGGGCCTGTAGAAAGGGTAACAGCAGTTCCAGCAGCACGGATGCCCACAACCTTGTCGATGCAGTCTGATGAGTGGGGGTGAAAACAACAGCAGAGGTACATAACTGCCAGTTGGCTCTTTTACAAACCCAATGTGGTAGTTAGTCTACGCGGCAGTGACAGCAAAGGCATAAGATTGGAGGAACAGATAGCTGATAGCCAAAAAGGTGCCATGGGCAGCACTTAAGTGGGCAGGAGTACTGCCATTGGGGACACAAATCAAGATTGGAAAAAAAAGCTGGTCAATCAAAAGGCCCCTACCATACAAACTGGTGTGCATTGTAATCCCCATGTTGGAGGACAAAAGGGGGAATAATTGTTGGATTAAAGTAGTCAGTCATCTCAAATTAAGTAAGTGCCCAGCCTGAAGGCAAGTAAATGGTGATAGCTGGGGTTGTTTGCGAGCGCGCACGCCCCCCCCCCCCCCCCCCCCCCCACACACACACACACACAGACACACACACTCCTATTGCTTCCAGTGTGATATGGAGAGGAATCCACCCTGTGACAGACATGTGCCAATCAATGTACAGACCCTTCCAAATGCTCTACAGGCCAGCATGGTTCTGACAGAGTGCACAGTAACCTTGAACAGTTGGGAAATGGTCACCACTAAAGTGTGTTTCTTTGAGAGCAACATTGATTGCGGAACAATTAGTTGTCGCAGTTCCAGTAGTTCTACTTGATCATCACATTTACTGATTAGGCATGAAGGGGCCAGGGGAACAGTTCACACCCCATGATCACTGTCATCAGTGGAGGTGGAATATCATCAATGAGCACTAGTTATGAGTTAGATGGTGTGGTGGAAACTGCCACCTCCAGGGTCACTGGAGTAATCTTTTCTCAAGATTTCTTCTCCTGCTCCACCAATTTTAACAGTCAGGATTCTTGATAGCTTAATCCGCTGTGGATGTAGGAACAGAAAAAGAGTGGGCAGCCCTGGGACCCACAGCCTGTGTCTCCTTCAGCCATTAGCTGGTGACAGCTCTCTGATCTGTTGATTTCCAGAGAGAGGGTTCCTGAATGGGAGATGCCGGAGGAGAAAGCTGCTTCTCCAGCTGGATGCGGGAATTCGTTCCCAAAGATGGTGCTGCAGGAGCCACACGTGGGAAGGGTCTATCACTCCCACAGTCAGGTTTATTCATGCAACTACCGTATGTTGACACTGACTGAGTAAATTCACCAGCTACTGCTGAAGACCTGTCCACAGTGGTGGCAAAGGTTGATATCAATGAGTCTATTTTTTTCTTGCCTTCAAAATATGAGAGACGATCAGTGACCTTCAGTTCCTGGATTTTGTGTTCTTGGAGTTTGTTAGCACACTTCGGGTATTGGGGAGGATGATCATTCATGCAATTGACAAAGACAGGAGCACAAACAGTGAATTTTTGTGAAATGGCCAACCATAGCCTCCAAAAATTGGGTCATATGTACACAGGAAAGACATACATCCAAAGTGCTAGCATTTTAAACACTGCATCGGGGGTGGGAAACACTGCTTCACATCACAGTGGTAGCACATCAGTTTCACCTTTTTTGCAGATTAATCCCTCTCAAAATTGAGGCTGAATGGGCTGGTGTCTATTCTGTTGTCTTGTGGGGCTTGAATCATACAATGTATGAAGGGGAAAACCTCAACACACTGTCTGTGTAGTTCATCTGTCTAGTGTTATGTCCTCGTGAAAAATTAATTCCTCTAGCATGTTGAGATTCTTATGGGCTCCGATGATAACAGATACATCATTGAGTTGCTTACAAGAGAGTAACACCAAAGACTGGGTAGGATTTGAAATCTTTAAGATGGAATTTGCCAAAGGAAGAGAATTCATCGAATAAGTTTCCAATACTAAAAAAAGAAGAAAACCCCATTGGTTTAACAGAGAGAGAGGACCCATCACCTGTTTGGGTGCATCCAGGAACTGAGAGGACAAAGTCACTAGGTTTTGTTTTCCTGCCATTGCGTAGCCAAGGAGGAGAAGTTCCTAGCGTCAATTGACACTAAATTGCGGTCAGTCTGAAGAAACTGCCAAGGCCTCGCACCACCGGCTGATAACTTTGGTCATTTGATGATACCAAGTAGCTGCTACGATGCCATCTGCTCCAAATGAGGGCTTCTCTCATGAGCATCACCCATTCAGAGCAAAGGCCACCTGGCATGATGGCCTGTACTTGGAGTGCTGGTGTCCTCAAATACTCCTTGGCATGTGCAGGGAGATGACAGCTCGGGCATCAACAGTAAGATCCCTCTGTGGTCAGGAGGGCTACCACTGTATACAGGTACTTGACTGGCTACCATAGGCTACCTTCTCCACAGGGCCGAAGTCAGTATAAAGTTTTGAAAAAGGTGGAGGTCAAACCCAGCTACTGGGACCAAACATAAATTACCGATGATATATGGTGTAAAACAGGGTAACGAAGTGCGAGAAGCCATAATTGATGCCCTATGAGTGAGTTAAATTGTCAACCAGGAATTTGTCCTACAGGTTAGAGTTATATTCCACCAAGGGCTTTCCATTACCATATGCATATCAACTGTCACAAAATCCATTGCTTTTTTGCAGCCTTACCTTCTTATTGGCTTCATTAAATTCAAATGGAATATCTGGGTTGTTTTCTTTGGAATCCCTGTGCTGAAAAATAAATGTAATATTAATGCATGCTGTGTTACAAAGTTTTCTTCACAATTAAAAGCAAGGCAATGGGTATATAGTGTAACAAAAATGGAACTGACACTAAGTGCTAATTTGACAAATCATTAAGAGTATAATCTTAACATATGCTCCTTGAATAAACTGAATAGATAGTATGCTGAAGGAACCTCTTGACCTAACTTTGCACAGAAGGCACTGTTAGTCTGAGTGTGAACAAAGAGTCATTAAGGTAATTCACTGATATGAAAGTGCTCCTCAGATTTATCTATGTGAAGGTTAATTTTGCAATTCTGAATGATGATGATGATTACTCTTGAGTTTAGGACAGGGGATCATTATTAATAACTCTGCATGCCTCTTGGTTCTACCTAAAAATGTATTTGAACAACATTGTAAATGTGAATCATCTCTTTTGTGAAATAATGTACATACTGTTGAACTAATTGCAAGTACATGCAGCATAATCAAAATGGCAAAAAATTTAATATTCACAACTGTTTAATACTCTTTGTTACTGTAACTCAAATTATTTTATGCTCTTGCACTCACGAATTTACAGAGTATATATAAATATCAGCTGACTGCAAGATTTCATTCTGTGTTGTGTTCAACAATTGGGTATAATAAATTTACATTTTACTGTAATATTGTTTTCTTGCAAATAGCATGTTTGGCATTTATTAATGCAGCAAATAATTATAAGGTCAGTGAAAAGCCTCAGCTGCATTGTCTTTTGAGTTGGCACACACAACAGAACTTTAAAGTCTCTTGAGCATGTGGCCAGATTAATTGATTAATGTAGAACAAATGTTTGATGGTGAAATGTGTTATCATCATCATCATCATCAGGTAATTCCTGCAGACTGACATCCTGGACTAGCAGGTGTAATATATATACCGGTCGTCTCCCCCTTCCACTAACCCTGTGTATGGGCTGCACAATGTGCCAGCCGCGGTCGTGGAGATAACTTGTGCTCCAGAATCGAGTGGCGGTCCTCAGTCTGCACACCACCTTTGCCGTACTCAGTGTTCTGTTTCCACTGCATTTGGAGAATTTTCTGTGCTGGAGCCCGCACTTGATTAAATCGAAATCCACTGTCCTTGTTGATGAGGTTCTCATGTAGCTGGATTTTGATAGCCTCCTTGTATACAAAGTCCCAGTACTGGGAAGAATTTTGTATCTTCATAATTGACTTTTGCAGTTGGTTTCAAGCCATAGTTCAGAAATTGCTGATTTTTTGGTCTACTAGAGTTTGTTGTTTCATTTGTGTTCCATAGAACTTTCTTCAATTGTGTGAATAGTTTATTCAATCTATGCATTCCTGCACTCACATGATACATAATAAACTCCAGATTTCTGGAGTCCCAGATCATCGTTTACTTTTGCTAAAAGGGACTTGGCCTTTAACTAGCATGCGGTACATACATTTAATATTTTGTTGTCATAAAATTCTATAGATTTTTCCAGATACATTACCTGTGTATGGAATGTAGGCTATCTTTTGTGGCTGGTCTTCATCAGGTGTTGGCTGTAGTGCAGCCTTTTGTTTGAAGGCACATCAAATTTATTGGTTGCTATAGCTGTTTTTCTGGAACATGACCCTGAGATGACCCAGTTTCAGTTTTAGCCTTTCTTTGTCAGAGATCACAAGTTTTGTGGACCACCCTAGTTAGCACTCCTTCCCTTTGTGATGGGCGATGACAGCTAGAGGCATGTGTTCCATCCAGTTTTTGCCATTCCTGAACATCAACGAATGACAGCTGACCATTTTGCTCAACCTCCAAGGTGATAAATTTGGTAGTGGATAGACTTAAGATGCTGCAAGAAAACTTGAAGCTCATCTCCCCAGTGAAGCCAAATAGTGAACACATCATCAACATATCTACAAAAGACTGTCAGTTTTAATGGTGCTGGGTCTAGTGCCTTGTCCTCAAAGTCGTCCACGAATATAATGGCCACCACAGGTGACAGAAGACTACCCGTAGGCACGCTATCATCTGTTCATAGTAATGTCCAAAAAGAAAATATGTGGATGGGAGCACAAAATTGAAAAGTTTGGTGAATGAAGGTCCAAATTTCTTTTCAATAAGTTCCAATGACTCCTTTAGTGGAACTACCAAAGTGATACAACGTTGAAACTGACCACGAGATCTGAGCTGGCCAATGCGATTTCCCGTACATACTCCACAAACTGAGCCAAGTTCTTGACGTGGTGCTCACATTTGTCAACCAAAATACTCAAAACTAATGTCAAGTGTTTCGCAAGCTGGTATGTTGGTGCTCCTATTGTAGTCACTACTGGTATCAGAGGTGTGCCCTCTTTGTGTACCTTTGGAATCCTGTAGCATTTTCTTTGCTCTCTCTTCTGTAAAAGCTGTTCAAAGAAGTTCAGTCATCTTGCACAGCTTCTGGCTGGTTCGAGCCGTCGTCATCATCATCGTCGTCATCTTATAAGCCACATCACCCAGGAGTTTGGGCATTTTCTCTTTGTATTCTGCAAGTATTACTAAGATGGTTATGTTCCTCTTATCCACTGGTTGGATAGCAATGCCTGGAATGTAATGCAGAGAATGCAATGCAGCTCTTTCCCAACTGGACATGTTATGCCTTGGTGGCGCGAATCTGGCGAGAGTACGGCAAGATTCCCACCATACCTCCTCCGCCATACTGTTCCACTCCACTGATGATTCCTGTGATGGGTAGTGCTGTTGGTGTTGCGGAAAAGTTTTAGCGTTTCTGAAGGACAGACAAAACATTTTCATTGATGGTTTTCTCTGTAAGATTCACAGTGGTTTGTGAAGTCTGTTGTTTTGGCTATTTTGATGCTAGTCAGTTGAATTTTGAAGACAGCACAGATGCATTTTGTTGTAGGAGGAGGATGAGATTAGTGTTTAACATCCTGTCGACAATGAGGTCATTAAGATGGACCACAAGATCGGACTAGGGACGGATTGGGAAGGAAATCGGCCGTGACCTTTCAAAGAAACCATCCTGACATTTGCCTGAAATGATTAAGGGAAATCATGGAAAACCAAAATCAGGATGTCCGGAGACAGGTTTGAACCGTCGTCCTCCCGAATGTGAGTCCAATTTGCTAACCACTGCGCCACCCCGCTAGGTGCATTTCGTTATGCCCTCAATGAACATTCAACCAACTCCCAGACAATGGGGATGACCACGGATGCCAATTCTAGATGTAGGGCGTCCTATGGAGTCAAGGTGGTGGTGGTGGTGGTGGTGGTGGTGTGTGTGTGTGTGTGTGTGTGTGTGTGTGTGTGTGTGTGTGTGTGTGCGCGCGTGTGTGTGTGTGTGCGCACGCACGCATGATCCATTATCGCACAAGAGCCAGGTTGGCTCTTCTGGTAATTCAGTTCACTGCTGGAGTCTGGATATGATGTACAAACTTCACAAAGCTTGGCACAATGTGGATTCATGGCACCTTACAGAAAGGCATGGGCTCTCAGAAGGCATTGTTTCTTATTTCGGAGCTTATCAAGCTTCTTGACTTGCTGTAGCATTCCCTCCCCATAGAGGAAACTAATGTGTTTCATAGGTTTCCCCAATAAGCTCCTTGAAAGTCTCTTGAGCATGCAACAGATTGATTGATCACAGTAGAATGAATTTTTGATGGCGTAACAAGCTGTTATCATCAGGACCTTCACTTGATTCCTTAGCATGAGCTATCCCCACCACTGCAGCTGGCGCATCATGTAGTCCATACCGGGGTTAGTGGAGGGCTGAGAGGGGAAGGGGGGGGGGAGACAAACAAGTGTGTGTGTGTGTGTGTGTGTGTGTGTGTGTGTGTGTGTGTAAAGTTATGTTGTATTTGTAGGTTTTGTCTTCCCATGGAATATGCTGCTTGAAAGTCTCTCGAGCGTGCAGCTGGATTGGTTTGTAGAACGAATTTTTGACAGTGAGCTCACACGCACACGCACACAGAGACAGAGAGAGATATATATATATCACCCGCTGGTCCAGCAGGAGTAACCTGATGATAATGACACAGTTGCCATTGAAAATTCCTTCTACAAACAATCAATCAATCCAAATGCACACTTGACAGATGAATGTTAAACCATCTAAAGTAAATTACTTGTTCCACAGATCAAATTCATGGTAGACATTATGATGATTGTCAGCAGAATAAACAGAACACTGACGTATAACCAAAAATGTAAAAGTAATATCTATATGGCTATATGCTAGCCATTTGCAGTTTTTTCCTTAAATATGACTGTACTCAAGACTACTTGTATGGTGTAGAGGGAATTGTTAAGGAAAAACATCTTTAATCTACACTAAAAAACATTTCTGCTATGTGTCAGACATTTCTCTTTCATAGGCAGATCGCCAAAGAGTTTACAACTGCATATTTCACCCCTTTCTGTGTCAAATTTACATTCATTAAAGAAAGTGCAGATAACGTTTCCTTCTGCTGTAATTGTGAATATCTCTGTTACTATCAAACTTTTACTGTGACACTGTGGTTAATATTCCCAGCTGCTTAAAGAAATACCTGCAAGATATACGTCTTTCAATATCACACACCTCTAATAACTTTTTGTGCAATGTATACTTTTATGCAAAATATGTTAACTTACTGACTCGTACATTCCCAATGTTGACAATAAATCTTACGGCAAAAGTTGCTGAATCTAAAGGTTTTAGCAGGTCTACTATATGGTTTTTCCAATTTATGTTTTCATCAATACGCACACACAAATGCTTACGTTTTTCTACCCACTTATTATTTATGGCTGGTATACTAGGTTAATCAGAGGTGGGATATTTTTGACAGCACAAACCTGGATGAACTGCATTTTTTTTTCTTTTTCTTTCTTCAAAGTTTAATGCCATCCCATTTGTGCAAAACCATTCAGTAATTTTCACAAAAACATTATTTACTTCTTTGCTTGGCTTCACAACTATCCTTGTATCATCTGCAAACAGGAGTAATTCTGGCCCCTGATTCAAATAAAATGGCAGATCACTAACATAAAACAAGAACAAAAGTACGCCAATGTTCAAACCCAGTGTCTCATTGGAATTTGTCTGCATGCCAATGATGTGATGCCCTCTTTGTGTTACTTGAACAGCCTAAGGTAACTTTCTGCATTCTGTTTCTCAAATAAGAACCAAACCATACATTTGCTGAAGTATGTACTCCATAAAAACTCTAATAAGATATTAAGACACACAATCAAATGCCTCTGATAAGCCACAGAAGATCACAAACTGTGATATTTTATAATTCAACGATTTTATTAGGTGCTCAGTAAATGCATACATAGTTGACTCAGTCAAATAGTTCTTTTGAAGGCCAAACTGTGATTGGCTAAGTATCCCAATATTATATAGGTGGGTGACAATGCTTCAATACACTACCTACTTAAAATTTTTAGAAATTGACGTGGAAATGACACTTGGTCGTACTTACTGACGTCTGTGAAGTCAGCCATTGTATAGAGAGGCCTAACAAGGGCATAATTCAATCTTTCCAGGAAAAAAACACTGAGTTAATGATGCATTACATAAGTGACTAAGAAAATTACATATTTTAGGGCCACACTTTTTAGTGTTTTATTGGAGGTATTATCCACCCCATATGAACTTTTACTTTTTAGGGTTGTGATGATAAAAATGCAGTAAATTAAGCAGGCAAAAAGGAATACAAACGTCTCAAAAATGAGATCGACAGAAAGTGCAAAATGGCTAAGCAGGGATGGCAAGAGGACAGATGTAAGGATGTAGAGGCTGATCTCACTGGGGGTAAGATAGATACTGCCTACAGGAAAATTAAAGACACCTTTGGAGAAAAGAGAACCACTTGTATGAATATCAAGAGCTCAGATGGAAACCCAGTTCCAAGCAAAGATGGGAAAGCAGACAGGCGGAAGGAGTATATAGAGGGTCTATACAAGGGCGATGTACTTGAGGACAATATTATGGAAATGGAAGAGGATGTAGATGAAATGGGAGATATGATTCTGCGTGAAGAGTTTGACAGAGCACTGAAAGACCTGAGACTAAACAAGGCCCCGGGAGTAGACAACATTCCCTTAGAACTACTGAGAGCCTTGGGAGAGCCAGTCCTGACAAAACTCTACCATGGTGGAGAGCAAAATGTATGAGACAGGCGAAATACCCTCAGACTTCAAGAAGAACGTAATAATTCCAATCCCACACAAAGCAGGTGTTGACAGATGTGAAAATTACCAAACTATCAGTTTAATAAGTCACAGCTGCAAAATACTAACGCGAATTCTTTACAGACGAATGGAAAAAGTGGTAGAAGCCAACCTTGGGGAAGATCAGTTTGGATTCCGTAAAAATATTGGAACACGTGAGGCAATACTGACCCTACGACTTATCTTAGAAGCTAGATTAAGGAAAGGCAAACCTATGTTTCTAGCATTTGTAGACTTAGAGAAAGCTTTTGACAATGTTGACTGGAATACTCTCTTTCAAATTCTGAAGGTGGCACGAGTAAAATACAGGGAGCGAAAGGCTATTTACAATTTGTACAGAAACCAGATGGCAGTTATAAGAGTCGATGGACATGAAAGGGAAGCAGTGGTTGGGAAGGGAGTGAGACAAGGTTTTAGCCTCTCCCCGATGTTATTCAATCTGTATATTGAGCAAGCAGTGAAGGAAACAAAAGAAAAATTCAGAGTAGTTATTGAAATCCATGGAGAATAAATAAAAACTTTGAGGTTCACCGATGACATTGTAATTCTGTCAGATACAGCAAAGGACTTGGAAGAGCAGTTGAATGGAATGGATAGTGTCTTGAAGGGAGGATATAAGATGAACATCAACAAAAGCAAAACGAGGATAATGGAATGTAGTCAAATTAAGTTGGGTGATGCTGAGGGAATTAGATTAGGAAATGAGACACTTAAAGTAGTAAAGGAGTTTTGCTATTTGTGGAGCAAAATAACTGATGATGGTTGAAGTAGAGAGGATATAAAATGTAGACTGGCAATGGCAAGGAAAGCATTTCTGAAGAAGAGAAATTTGTTAACATCGAGTATAGATTTAAGTGTAAGGAAATCGTTTCTGAAAGTATTTGTATGGAGTGTAGCAATGTATGGAAGTGAAACATGGACGATAAATAGTTTGGACAAGAAGAGAATAGAAGCTTTCAAAATGTGGTGCTACAGATGAATGCTGAAGATTAGATGGGTAGATCACATAACTAATGAGGAAGTATTGAATAGGATTGGGGAGAAGAGAAGTTTGTGGCACAACGTGACTAGAAGAATGGATCGGTTGGTAGGACATGTTCTGAGGCATCAAGGGATCACCAATTTAGTATTAGAGGGCAGCATGGAGGGTAAAAATCATAGAGGGAGACCAAGAGATGAATACACCAAGCAGATTCACAAGGATGTAGGTTGCAGTAGGTTCTGGGAGATGAAGAAGCTTGCACAGGATAGAGTAGCATGGAGAGCTGCAACAAACCAGTCTCAGGACTGAAGACCACAACAACAACAACATGATCTTCCTTATTTCTGACAGGGTTGTGAGATTAACTTTTAATGTACTAAATATTCTCTGTATTGCTCCTTCAGTAAACTGGTTTGCTTTCTCTTCTGAACTATCTACACCAACTATCTTCTATGGCCTCTTTCTCTACACAACATCCTGGTCAATCCCTATGTCCTGTGGATGACGCAGGGGCATGACCTGGCCAATCCAACCATCCAGCACTTCCTACTCCAGTCTTGTCACAGGCATATCCTACTCCATCAGAAAATGGCCACCTGTGAAAGCAGCAATGTCATACTGCAACTCTGTTGTAATCACCACACAGCTTTTTATGTGGGTACAGCAACCAACTACACGTCTACTGTAATGAATGACCATCACCAAACTGTGGCCACCCAGTGCACAACATGCAATGAGCACAAAATGTTTGATTTCACTGGCTGCTTCACAACCAGGGCCATCTGGATCTCTTTCCCTCCAGCAACAGCTTTTCTTGCAATACATTCTTCGTTTCCGCATTCCTCCTGGTCTTTATCTCTGTTAGCCCAATGCCCTCACACCCTCCACTCAACAGTTACGCCTGCCTCTGTCCCTTCACCTCAACCACCACCCCCCCCCCCCACCCCCCCACCCCCCCTCCTCGCAATCCACATCACCTTCATCATGTGGGTATGCTTGTTGGTTGGTTGGTTTGTGGGATTAAAGGGACCGGACTGCAACGGTCATCGGTCCCTTTTTCCAAAAAAAATTAAAACCACCCAAAGAGAATAAAAACGAACAACAGGAAAGACGGGAGACGACACAGGACAAGAAATACTCCGACAAAGAATAGACAAAACAAATTAAAATCACACCGAGTGTGACGGTGGTTGGCCGACCATAGAGAAAAAAGGGAAAAGTCAACTACCGAAAAACGCATTAAAAAAAGCAGACTAAAATCGTAGGCCATAGGCCAGAATCAACACCAAAAAACACACACATTTACATTAAGCGATAAAATCCCCCTGCCCGAATAAAACGCAAAACTACGTCCGCTACGGCAGAGTCGTCAGTTAAAAGCGCAGGGAGCTTATCAGGCAGCGCAAAAGTCTGCCTGAGCACAGTGAAAAGTGCGCACTCCAACAGAATATGGACCACGTCAAGGGCGCCCCACAACGACAAAGAGGTGGATCCTCACGACACAGTAAATAGCTGTGCGTCAGTCGGGTGTGGCCAAGGCGGAGCCGACAAAGGACGACTGAGTCCCTGCGGGTGGCTTGCATGGATGACCGCCAAACTGTCGTCGTCTCCTTGATACGGCGGAGTTTGTTTGGCACGGGCAGAAATCGAAAACTTTGCGGCGTAATAGTGCCCGCAAATCAGTCACCAGGAGGCCAATCTCCACAGGTGGTTTACTGGTGGCCTCTTTCGCCAGGCAGTCAACATTTTCATTGCCGGGTATCCCAACATGGCCTGGGGTCCACACAAAGACCACAGAGCGGCCGCAACGTGCAAGAGTATGCAGGGACTCATGGATAGCCATCACCAGACGAGAACGAGGAAAACACTGGTCGAGAGCTCGTAAACTGCTCAGGGAATCGCTACAGATAACGAAGGACTCACCTGAGCAGGAGCGGATATACTCTAGGGCTCGAAAGATGGTGACCAGCTCAGCAATGTAAACGCTGCAGCCAGCCGGCAAGGAACATTGTTCGGAATGGTCCCCTAGAGTTAGCGCATAACCGACTCGACCAGCAACCATCGAGCCATCAGTGTAAACAATGCCAGAGCCCTGATACGTGGCCAGGATGGAATAAAAGCGGCGGCGGTAGGCCTCTGGAGGGACTGAGTCCTTCGGGCCCTGTGCCAAGTTGAGCCGAAGGCAAGAGCGAGGCACACACCACGGGGGTGTACGCAGAGGTGCCCAGAAAGGAGGTGGAACAGGGAAAAACCCAAGCCCGGAGAGAAGCTCCTTGACGCGCACGGCGATCGGACAACCCGACCGGGGCCGATGGTCTGGCAGATGGACGACGGGCTGCGGGAACAGGACATGGTAATTTGAATGCCCGGGCAAGCTAAAAACATGGACAGCATAAGCGGCCAGCAAACGTTGGCACTGTAACCGCAGGGGAGGGACACCTGCCTCCACTAGTATGCTGTCCACAGGGCTGGTGCGGAAGGCACCAGTGGCAAGTCGTAGCCCACTGTGTAGTATTGGGTCCAGCACCCGCAACGCAGATGGAGAAGCGGAGCCATAAGCCAGGCTCCCATAATCCAGACAGGACTGGATTAACGCCTGGTAGAGCCGTAACAGGGTAGATTGGTCGGCGCCCCAGCTGGTGTGGCTCAAGCATCCCAGAGCATTTAGATGCCGCCAACACGCCTGCTTAAGCTGCTGAATATGAGGCAGCCAAGTCAGCCGGGCATCAAAAACTACACCCAAAAACCTGTGGGTCTCAATGACAGCAAGGAGTTCATCGGCAAGATAAAGCCGCGGTTATGGACGGACTGTTCGGCACCGGCAGAAATGCGTAACGCGGGTCTTGGCAGCCGAAAACTGAAAACCATGCGCGACAGCCCAAGACTGCGCCCTGCGGATAGCACCCTGTAGCTGACGTTCAACAGCTGCAATGCCAGTAGAGCTGTAGTAAAGGCAGAAGTCGTCAGCATACAGGGAAGCAGAGACAGAATTTCCCACCGCTGCAGCGAGCCCGTTTATTGCGATTAAAAACAGGCAGACACTTAAAACAGAACCCTGTGGCACACCGTTCTCCTGGACGTTGGAGGAACTATATGAGGCCGCGACTTGCATGCAGAAGGTACGATATGACAGAAAATTGCGGATAAAAATCGGCAGAGGACCCCGAAGACCCCCATTCATGAAGCGTAGAAAGGATGTGATGACGCCATGTCGTATCGTACGCCTTCCGCATGTCGAAAAAGACAGCGACCAGGTGCTGACGGCGGGCAAAGGCAGTAGGGCAAAGGCAGTACGGATGGCCGACTCCAGGCTCACCAGATTGTCGGTGGCGGAGCGACCTTTACGGAACCCACCCTGAGACGGAGCCAGAAGGCCCCGAGACTCCACTACCCAATTCAAGCGCCGGCTCACCATCCGTTCAAGCAACTTGCAAAGAACGTTGGTGAGGCTAATAGGACGGGAGTTGTCCACCTCCAGAGGGTTCTTTCCAGGTTTCAAAACGGGAATGACAATGCTTTCCCGCCATTGCGACAGAAACTCCCCTTGACCCAAAGACAGTTGTAAAGGCCGAGGAGGCGTCGCTGGCAGTCCACTGAAAGGTGTTTCAGCATCTGACAGTGGATGCCATCTGGCCCAGGAGCGGTATCAGGGCAAGTGGCTAGGGCACTGCGAAATTCCCACTCACTGAATGGAGCATTGTAAGATTCTGGGTGGTGGGTGTGAAACGAAAGGCTCCGACGTTCCATCCGCTCTTTAATGGAGCGGAAGGCCAGTGGGTAATTGGAAGAAGCGGAACTAAGAGCAAAATGCTCTGCCAAGCTGTTGGCAATTTCATCGGAGTCTGTACAAACTGTTCCATTCAGTGAGAGTGCAGGGACGCTGACAGGGGTCCAATAGCCATAGAGGCGTCGAATCTTGGCCCAGACCTGCGATGGAGAGACACGGAGGCCAATGGTGGACACATACCGCTCCCAGCACTCCTGCTTGCTTTGGTGGATAAGGCGGCGGGCCCGCGCACGCAGCCGTTTGAAGGTGATGAGGTGTTCAATGCAGGGATGTCACTTGTGATGCTGTAGCGCCCGCCGGCGATCTTTAATCGCTGCAGCGATCTCAGGGGGACCACCAAGGCACAGTCCGCCGCCAAGGGGACCCAGAGGAACGGGGAATGGCAGATTCGGCGGCAGTAACAATGCCGGTGGCGACCAATTGAACCACCGCATCAATTTCATCATTAGAGAGAGGCTCAAGAGCAGCAGTGGAGGAGAACAAGTCCCAGTCAGCCTTATTCATAGCCCACCTGCTAGGGCGCCCAGAAGAGTGACGCTGTGGTAGTGACAGAAAGATCGGAAAGTGGTCACTACCACACAGGTCATCATGCACACTCCATTGGACAGACGATAAGAGGCTAGGGCTACAGATCAAAAGGTCAATGGCGGAGTACGTGCCATGCACCACACTGAAGTGTGTGAAGGCACCATCATTTAAAATCGAGAGATCGAGCTGCGACAATAAATGCTCAACGGTGGCGCCTCGACCTGTTGCCACTGACCCACCCCACAGAGGGTTACGGGCGTTGAAGTCGTCCAATAGCAAGAAAGGTGGCGGCAATTGGGCTATCAGCGCAGCCAGGACAGGCTGCGAGACATCACCATCCGGTGGAAGGTAAAGACTGCAGACGGTAACAGCCTGTGGCGTCCACACTCGAACAGCGACAGCCTCTAAAGGTGTTTGGAGAGGGACAGACTCGCTGTGCAGAGTGTGAAGGACATAGAGGCAGACACCACCAGACACCCTTTCATATGCTGCCCGGTTCTTATAATAACCCCGATAGCCACGGAGGGCGGGGGTTCGCATTGCTGGAAACCAAGTTTCCTGAAGAGCAATGCAGAAGAAAGGGTGAAGGCTGATAAGTTGGCGGAGCTCAGCTAGATGGTGGAAGAAACTGCTGCAGTTCCACTGGAGGATGGTATTGTCCATGGCGGAGAAAGGCGTGACGGGACTGGGAAGGCAGATTACGCCACTGGGTCACCTGCTGCCTCCGATGGAGCACCCGTGCAAGTGCTATCCATTGCGTCTGAGGGACCGGCGAGATCGAGGTCCTCAGCGGACGCAAGGATCTCCACCTCATCCTCAGACACAGAGCTTTTAGGTAGCGGTGGAGTAAGTGCCACCGCAGGTGTCTTGGTCTTACGGGTCTTCAAAGTCGTTTTCTCTCGCTGTTCCTTTGGTTGCCGTTGTTGAGAGGGCTTATTGGAGTCAGTCTCCGTGACCGAAGAGGATCGCGAAGCCCGTCGACCAGTGACCTGTGGCTTCTTCAGCCACTGGTTGGTGTCTGCTGTGCCGCTGGTAGGAACCTGGGAAGGAAGTGACCCAAGGGATCCCTTCCGAGCGAGAGAAGCCGAAGAAGACTTACGCTTCTCCGGCTTAGAAGTGGGGACTGGTGTCCCCAGTGGTTTAGTGGGCGCTGCTCCCGAGGTAGATGGTGTGGGAGCAACAGCGAGGGAAGGGGCCCCCATCTCAAGGGGGCAGGTGAGGTCCTCTGACTCTGAGAGCTGACTGTATGTCTTGCAGCTGAAGGAGCTGGAGTAGGAGTGACAGTGGAGGCATAAGATGACATCACGCGCACAGGATGTAGCCGTTCAAATTTCCACTTAGCCTCAGTGTAGGTCAGTCGGTCCAGGATCTTATATTCCATGATTTTGCGTTCTTTCTGTAAGATACTGCAGTCCGGCGAGCAAGGGGAATGAGGCTCTCCACAGTTGACACAGACGGGAGGCGGAGCACATGGAGTATCGGGATGAGATGGGCGTCCACAATCTTGACATGTGAGGCTAGAAGCACAGCGAGAGGACGTGACCAAACTTCCAGCACTTAAAGCACCGCATCGGGGGAGGGATATAGGGTTTGACGTCACATCGGTAGACCATCACCTTGACCTTCTCTGGTAATGTATCACCTTCGAAGGCCAAGATGAAGGCACCGGTAGCTACCTGATTGTCCCTTGGACCCCGATGAACGCGCCGGACGAAATGTACACCTCGGCACTCTAAATTGGCGCGCAGCTCGTCATCAGACTGCAAAAGTAGGTCCCGATGGAAAATAATACCCTGGACCATATTTAAACTCTTATGTGGGGTGATGGTAACGTTAACATCCCCCAACTTGTCACAAGCAAGTAACCTGCGTGACTGGGCAGAGAATGCCGTTTTTATCAAAACTGACCCAGTGCGCATTTTGGACAAGCCCTCCACCTCCCCAAACTTGTCCTCTAAATGCTCTACAAAGAACTGAGGCTTCACGGATAGAAACGAGTCACCATCAGCTCTGGTACAGACGAGATACCTGGGCGAATACACGTCACTGTCATTCATTGCCTTTCGTTCCTCCCATGGTGTGGCTAGGGATGGGAACGATTTAGGGTCATAAACGTTAGCTTTAAAATGAGCCCTCGAACGCTTAGAGACTGCTGGTGGCTGGCCACCAGCGAGAGATGATGTACCACGCTTCATTGCGGGTCATCCGCCCTGATGCCACCTACTCCGACCAAGGGCCCTCCCCACGGGCGCCACCCAGCCGCAGCAATAGCCACCTGGCAGGATGGCCATTGCCGGGAGTCTTGATGCCCCAGGGAGATGGGCATCTACTCCTTGGGATACGTGGGGAGTTAACGGCGCAGGTATCAGTAGAGTGATCCCTGTGTTGTCAGGGGGCTACAACCAACAGGGTACATGGCGGCCCCACCACAACGGACTGGCTACCGTGCTGGATCTTAGGTGCAAAAATGTCCAAGGTCATCGTCGCAGTTAAAAGCAACACTGCAGAGTGCAGCATGGTAATCGCACCCAGGGACGTATCCACGGCCAAGAGATGGAAAACGAGCGGGACACCATTGCAACGACGAAAAAGCCGGCTAAAGGTTTCAATGCACGACGGATACAGTGCACCATGTAAGGCGCCCTTCCCCAATTGGCTCGCTCTTCGGAATAATTTAGAAAGATGGAGGTCAAACCCGAGAGGGGACCATCACATAAGGTCGAAACATTTGAGACTCCTTTTAGTCGCCTCTTACAACAGGCAGGAATACCACAGGCCTATTCTAACCCCCGAACCCGCAGGGGGGTATGCTTGTCATTGGGAGCTATAATGTTAGGCAGGTGATGGAGCCCCTCAGGGAGATAGCAGGCACGGCAGGTAAGAATTTCAGTATGCATTCAGTATGTTTGCTGGAAGACCTCATCCGTGATGTGGAGGTGTTCTTGCCAGCGGCTATTGATCGCACTGGGTGCAACCGGCTGCATGTAGTGGCACATGTCAGCATGAATGCAGCACCGTTCAATGGCTGGCTGATTTGGTGAAGGAAACTATCAATGCAAGTGGGGTACAGGCTAAGCTGTCTATTTGTAGCATCGTACCCAGGGTTGATTGCGGTCTTCTGGTTTGAAGCAGAATGGAAGGTCTAAACCAGAGGCTCAGACTACTCATGATGGTATTGGATGTGAATTTATCATCCTCCACTAGCGGGTGCAGTATTGTAGGGTTCCCTTCAATAGGTCAGGCGTGTACTACACACAAGAAGCGGCTACTACGGTAGCGGAGTACGTGTAACATAACATGAAGCTTTTTTAGGTCAGAGAACCCCTCCCTTGGGATCAATGATGATTTGCCTGTTAAATCAGCCACAGTGACATTACAGAATCTTGGTCCTCGCAGATCAGAGATAGAAAAGATTAATATGATTTTAGTAAACTGTGGGAGCATCCAAGGAAAGATCCCAGAATTAGTATCGCTTATTGAGGGTTATAATGCACAGATAGTATTGGGAACAGAAAGCTGGTTGAAATCAGACATCAAAGACAACGAAATCCTAAGTTCAGATTGGAATATTTATTGTAAGGAAAGGTTAGTTGCCAATGGTGGCAGTGTGTTTATTGCAGTAAAAAAATTTGATACAATCTAGCGAGGGTATCATGGATTTTGAATGTGAATTAATCTGGGTGAAACAGTATTGAAGAACAGTCAAAAATGGTGGTTGGATTCTTTTACAGACCACCTGGGTCAGGATCTGAAGTTGTAGAGTGCTTCAGACAGAACTTGCGGAATATTATTAGTGATTTTCCTGATCATGCTGTTGCAAGTGGGGGTGACTTCAATTTGCCAGGTATAGATTGGGAGTGTTATGACATCAAAACTGATGCCACAGACAGGGATTCGTATGGCATTGTTCTGAATGTCTTGTCCGAAAATTACCTTGAGTAGTTAGAGAACCAACTTGTCAGGGTAACATCTTAGATCTCCTGGCAACAAACAGACCTGAACTTACTGAATCAGTTAATGTAGAGAAAGGTATCAGTGATTATAAGGCTGTAGCAGCATCTATGACGACGGGCCCTACAAGGAATGTTAAGAAAGATAGGAAGATATATTTGTTCAGCAAGGGTGACAGGATACAAATTTCAGAATATCTTAGCAGTCAGCATCAAATATTCGGTGATGGGGACGAACACGTGGAGAACAAATGGAAAAAAATTCAAAGGCATTGTTCAATATGCCCTAGACAAGTACGTTCCAAGTAAATTTTTAGAGATGGGAAGGATCCACCATGGTTTAATAGCTGTGTTAGAAAAGCGCCCTTCATCTCCGATTCAAGAGAAGTAAAAAACTAGTTGACAAACAAAAACCAAAGTGAAAATGAATGTAAGGAGAGCAATGAGAGAAACATTCAATGATTTTGAAAGTAAGACGTTGTCAACTGACCTGAGTAAAAACCCTAAGAGATTTTGGTCATATGTAAAATCAGTAAGTGGGTCAAAATCATCTCTCAGCGAACACACCAGCACCAAAACAGAAGATAACAGAGAAGGTCGAAATACTGAATTCGGTCTTCCAAAGTTGTTTCACCACAGAAGATTGTAACACTGCCCTTCTGTCGAAATGGCAGATATTGAGATAACCAATCGCGGAATTGAAAAATAACTTAGTAGTGGAAAGGCATCAGGACCAGATGAGACACCTATAAGATTCTATAAATATTATGCGAAAGAACTTGCTCCCCTTCTAGCAGTAATTTATTGTAGATCACTTGAGCAATGAGAGGTATCTGACTGGAAAAAAGTGCAGGTCATTCTTGTTTTTAAGAAAGGCCATCAGACAGGTTGACCTATATCGTTGATGTCAATCTGTTGTAGAGTTATGGGACATGTTTTATGCTCAAGAATAATGACGTTTTTGGAAAATGAACATCTTCTCTATAAAAATCAACACGGATTTTGCAAACAGAGATCCTGCGAAACTCAGCTCACTCTGTTCCTTCATGAAATCCACAGTGCAATGGACAATGGCACTCAGGTTGATGCCTTGTTCCTTGATTTCAGTAAGGCATTTGACATCATCCTGCATTGCCATTTAATGAAAAAAATATGAGCTTACAGAGTACCGGAAGCAGACTTGCAATTGGATTCAAGACTTTCTTGCAGACAGAACTCAACACGCTGCTCTTAAAGGAACAAAATTGACAGATGTCAAAGTAATATCTGGAGTATCACATGGAAGTGTGATAGAACCGTTGCTGTTTACAATATATACAAGTATAAATGATCTAGTAGAAAGTGTCAGATGCTCTTTAAGGCTATTTGCATATGATGCAGTTGTCTATACCAAAGTAGCAACACTGGAAGATAGTACGAATTTGCAGAATGACCTGCAGAGAACTGATGAATGGTGCAGGCTATGGCAGTTGACCCTGAATGGAAATAAATGTAATATATTGTGTATACACAGAAAATAAATCTACTACTGTACAGCTACACTATTGATGACAAACAGCTGGAGACAGCATCTGCCGTAAAATATCTAGGCATAACTATCCAGAGTGACCACAAGTGGAATGACCACATAAAACAGATAGTGGTAAAAGCAGGTACCAGACTCAGATTCATCAGAAGAATCTTAAAGAAATGTAACTCATCCATGAAAGAAGTGGCTTACAAGATGCTTGTTTGCCTGATTCTTGAGTACTGTTCATCCACCTGGGATCTGTATCAGGTAGGACAAATAGATTAGTTGGTTGGTTTAAAGACGGGAGAAGGGACCAAACTATGAGGTCATCGGTCCCTTGTTCCTAATAAATAAAACCATGCCACAAATGTGAGAATAAAATGGACAAAACATATAACACAAAACAGAAAGAAAGGAAAGGCCACAAGAACAAAGAGAAGGCAACAAACACTAAAAGGGACAAAAGAGGACAAGAAAACAACAGAGAGACGCTAGAAACAGGAGAGATTAAAACATGAATGCAGATTACAGTGGTTGGCCAACCATGAGAATAAAAAGGGAAGGCCAGACACACTGCAACACATTAAAACCTCCACCCAAAAAGAACTAGGGTGGAGGACACAGAGGGACGAAGGACATGCGCTAAAACCTACATAGAAGTATAAAACCCACTCTCACAGATAAAACGTAAAACTAAAGCTGCTGTGGAGGCACTGTCGCCAAACACCGAAGGCAGGGCACTGGGAAAGTTAAAAGTCTGCCGCAGAGCAGCTAAAAGTAGGCAGTACAGCACGAGGTGGATGACTGTCATTTGGGAGCCACAGCGACACTGAGGTGGGTCCTCACGATGGAGCAGGTAACCATGAATTAGCCACGCATGGCCAATGAGTAGCTGGCAGAGGACAACTGATTCCCTGTGGGAGGCCTGCACAGAAGACTTCCACACATTCATAGTCTCCTTAATGACACACAGTTTGTTGTGTGTGCTGTTATGCCATTCCATCTCCCAAAGCCGAAAAACCCTGCAGTGTAAGACAGATTGAAGGTCAGCTTCGGAGATCTCCAGAAGCGGTTTCCACGTCGCCTGTTTGGCCAGCCTGACGGTAAGTTCGTTGCCAGGGATTCTGACGTGTCCTGGGGTCCACACAAACACCATGGAACAGCGGAACTGTTCCAGGGCATAGATGGACTCTTGAATGGATGCCACTAGAGGGTGGCGAGGGTAGCACTGGTCAATAGCTTGTAGGCTGCTCAATGAGTTGTACACAGGAGAAATGACTCGCCAGGGCATGAGCAGATATACTCAAGAGCACGAGATATAGCCGTCAGCTCTGCAGTGAAAACACTGCAGCCAACTGGCAAGGAGTGCTGCTCAATATGTCTTCCATGAACATATGCAAAGCCTACGTGACGATCAGCCATTGAGCCGTCGGTGTAAATCACTTCAGAGCCCCGGAACACGTCAAGAATCGAGAGGAAGTGACAGCGGAGAGCAGCGGGGTTAACGGAGTCCTTAGGGCCATGCAAAAGGTCCAGAGGAAGCTGCGGCCAAGGCACACACCGTGAAGGCATACATGAACGGACTGCAAGTCAAGATGGTGAAGGGAAGGACTCCAGTTCGGCAAGAAGGGACCGCACGTGAACCGCAATCGTTGGCCCCGATCTGGGCCGCCGATGTGGGAGATGGACTTCCGTGGGCAGGAAAAGGAGACGGTAATTTGGATGGTCAGGGGAAATATGAATGTGTGCTGTGTAGAACCCCACAGTGGTGCAAAGGGTCGAGTAAATGTAATGCTGAAGGTGCTGCCGAACCATAAACCACACTCCCATAATCAATTTGGGATTGGACAAAGGCTCTGTAGAGCTGCAGCAGCGTACAGCGATCTGCACCCCAATCGGTGTTGCTCAGACAACGGAGGGCATTGAGGTGCTACCAGCACTTCTGCTTAAGCTGACAAAGATGAGGGAGCCAAGTCAATTGAGCATCGAAAACCAGTCCTAGGAATTGATATGTCTCCACTACAGTGAGTGGATCGTCATTTAGGTAAAGTGCGGGTTCTGGATGAACAGTACGACACTGGCAGAAGTGCATGACACATGACTTTGCAGCTGAAAACTGGAAGCCGTGGGGTAGAGCCCTGGACAAATAGAGGAGATAGAAAAGATCCAATGAAGAGCGATGTATTTCGTCGTGAGATTGTTTAGTCGGACAACATATTACTTCCCCCACATACATTTCACGTATTGACTACGAGGAAAAAATTCAGGAAATTAGAGCCAATACGAAGGCTTACCGACAATCATTCTTCCCATGCACTATTCGGGAGTTGAACAGGGTTGGAGGCAGCAGGTAGTGGAGCCGAAAATACCCTTCACCACACTCCATTAGGTGGCGTGCGGAGTATGATGTAGATGTACCACACGTCACTGTCTCTGGCACCTGTGCATCACATGCCTTGTGTGTGCACATGGCAGCATTCCCCCCTACATTCCTAACCAGCAAACCTGCTGCCCCCTCCAAACCACTAGCTACCTACCCCCAACCCTCTTCCTGCCTTCTCTCTCTCTCTCTCTCTCTCTCTCTCTCTCTCTCTCTCTCTCCCCCCCCCCCCCTCCTCTACCCACTTCACCTGACAATTCCCACCCTAGTCCACCTGCTGAAATGCAATACCAACACTGTGTGTCATGCAAGAGCAATGTAAGGGCACAGGTGTTTTGTGTGTGTGTTTAGAATAAAAATGGGGAAATAATTCAATATTGGGCAATTAGTAGTTGAAGGACATCTTCAAAAGCGAGTCGCTGATTACTGATTATGTTACAGTATATTTAGCAGCTATAATGTACACTTTAGTTTGCTATTTTTTGCTTTGGCTGCTAACTACAACCTACAGGAATTTTCTACATCACAACAAGAGATGTACTCAAATGGCACACAGGTACATTTGTTACTTAATTCTCTATAGGGTCTGAAGCCATCTGGCCAACAGTGGAATTTGAAGTTGAATAATACATTGCTTGAAATAGGAATCAAAACATTAAAAATTTCTTCCTGCATACATTACTCTGTTGTCAAATCAGTAATGTTATTCCTTAGAGTGTGAATAGAGCATACACTGATTTCTGGTAACCAACAGTGAATTGGACCAGAAATCTAAGAAAAGCTAAAAGAGAAATTATGCATTATTGGTGAAGCAAAGAAACATACTGGTGTATGTCCTAGACTGAAAGCACATCAATGAGGTGTTGGGAAATTCTGGACCTGTTTAAACTCTCATTGAAATGAATGCATCATCTAATAAAAGAAAAGATAACATACTCTACAGACAAGTGACACAACCTGATATTTCATATTCTGCAAGTTACATAAACATTGTGAAGATCCACTAAACAAGATTGGCTTAGCGTGGAAAGTTTTAAGGTATTTTCAGGGAACCAAGAATTTGCAACTATGTTTCACTAAAGAATACTCCACAGAAATAACTAGATACTGTGGTGCAGACTAGGCCAATGATCCAGTAGATAGGAGGTCTGACACTGAGTACATTTTCTGTTCCAGAAAGGCAATATTACATGTAATTTGTGCAAACAGCAAATTGTAATGATTTCGACTGCTGAAGCAGAATATAGGGTGACGTGATCAGCTGGGGAAGAATCTCTGTGGTCATCAACAGCTGCAACCTGAGATTTGTCAACGTGGGACTAATACAACATTCATATACCGTGACAATGAAAGTATAGTCAAGACAACTATTTTTTTTCCTTTTTTATTAGAGTTAGTTTTACAGCACATTCCCAATTGATAATGATCTTAGATTGAAATTGCAATTGCGTGAACTGTAATAAAAGATACAGTTGGCTGTGAACATGTCATTTAAAAAAAGAGCAATAAAACTGGCATCTATGGACTGCTACCAACCAAGGACAAAACACACAGATATACATCTGCACATTCTCAGAGAAAATGTTGTGAGGTCAAGAATGAAATCTGTTTATTAAAGGGTGTGACATTGTGGCTGAGAGTCTGTTGAAATGGACAATACATGAGAACTATTTGTATTGTGTCAATAAAATTTGTTTGCATTCTGGTGGAAATGTTAGATATTAGAATGCAAATAATTTTATGTTCTCGCAATTGCTCATGAAATTAAAAAGTGTAAATAAATATTAGCTATTGCAAGACTTTATTCTGTGATGTGAATAATCTTTGGAAATAGGGTTGCATTCTTCTCTACTAGTGTTTTCTTTTATTCCAAATAACTACATAATTTATCTTTATTTATACCAAACAAAACTACACGTTTAACCATTACAAAACACAAATTAAGATGTAAAACATATACTAAGTAAAATAGGCATCTACAAAAATTGTAATTAACTTTTACAAGGGGCCTAATTTTCAAAATTTTCTAACAGTGAATATGAGCTATTTCTAACAATAAAATAAACAGTACCCAAAATATAATGAAACTTTTATAGAAAAGGGAATCTCAGAGTATTAGAATGAAAGCTTTGGTCTTCATTGTGTCATCTGCAAAATGTGGAACACTGAATTCAAGAGGATTGACAGGCAAGTTGCAAACTCCATGACGTTTTCTTTTATGTGGCATATACTAGCATTTGAGAAACATGCCAGACAGTTTAGGACAAGCAATACTCTCCACACACAAATCTTTCCTAAAGGCTTGTCTCCATTCTAATACAAGTCAATTGCACACAGCAAAAATAATATTGTTTTTCCAGAATTTCAGGCATGGAGAGACAAGACATTGACAACTCAACAATCATTTGCCAGCAGAACAAGACTGAAGGTCCAGAAATCTTCTGGACAAGTACTACAAATGTGAAAATGACTGTTTCATATAGAACAAAACCCTCCCACAAGATATCTAGCCTTATCGAAGGTACTTTCACTGCCGGGCAGGAGGGTTTGTGTGCTCCAGCAAAGTTGAGGGCTGTGCCGATAGTAACACAGCTACTGACAGCGTCACCCACACCAGACAGGCCTCACCAGAGGAGCCAGATGAATCATGTCTTGCACTGGGTAGGGAAGCCAACCCTAGTGGAGTAAACCCTAAGGAAGGGATTCGGACCTAGGGCTACCAACTCCACCTTGCAAAATGGAATTGTAGCAGATACTACACATGGGACTTGCAAGGATATTGATTTCAAGACGAAAACCTGATAAGGGGAAAGGTTAAGGAGAAGGGAAATAGATATTATGATAGCTGCCTGGAATGTGACCACACTTACAAGAACTGGCAAACTGAAAGAAATTAGAGGAGAAATGGATGAGTATAGAGTGAAAATGGCAGCACTACAAGAAATACAAAGGCAAGGACATGGAATGATAGCATCAGGAAATCCTATACTACTGATATATAATAGACGCAATATGGACCATATTGGTACCATCTTTCTTAATGGTAAGTCAATGAAGGCAAATTTAATTATAAAATTTTAGGGTGTTTGCTTGCAGTTTAGGGCAAAATTTTTTAATGTTATGATGATGCCCCTCTGGAGGATAGGATGTATTTTACTCCAGACTTGATGAGGGAGTCAGCAAAGTTCAAAGGCATGATGTGAAAATGATCATTGATGATCTAAATGTAACAATACGAAAAGAAAAAGTGTATAGAAATTTTAACTGGAAAAGAAAACCTGCTTGAAGTCAATGAAGATCTAAGGCTGATAGACTTCACCAGTGGGAACACGGCAATGATACAAAGCACAAGGCATCCAAGGAATGACATTAAGAAGTGTACTTGAGCTTCATCACACAAAGTTACCCAGAAGCCAAATAGACCATGTTATAATAGAAATAGATAGAGATTATCAGATGATGTGGAAGTTAGTAGCTGTAGAGGGCAGACGAAGACACAGATCATTAATTTGTGTGGATAAGGTACAGAAATAACATAGATATGCCAAGAAACAAAAACAGCAGGGGAAAAAATGTAAAAAGTTTACACATTAAAGAAAACCAGGAAGAATATAAGAAGAAATTAGAAGACTTCTGTGACAAGGAAGTACACATGGAAGGAGGGGGATGTGGAAACTAAATGGTAGATTCTGAAACAAGTCATCAATGTGGCCTCAGAAGAAGTACATGAAGGAATCCCACAAGAAAAGTTAAATAGTTCGAAAGGGAGTGTTCACTGGTAATCCAAAAGAGGAAAGAGGAAAAGAAGGCTGCAAAGGACCTAGCAGTGGAAGTGTACAGTAGTAGTTGTGGTCTTCAGTCCTGAGACTGGTTTGATGCAGCTCTCCATGCTAATCTATCCTGTGCAAGCTTCTTCATCTCCCAGTACCTACTGCAGCCTACATCCTTCTGAATCTGCTTAGTGTATTCATCTCTTGGTCTCCCTCTACGATTTTTACCCTCCACGCTGCCCTCCAATACTAAATTGGTGATCCCTTGATGCCTCAGAACATGTCCTACCAACTGATTCCTTCTTCTAGTCAAGTTGTGCCACAAACTTCTCTTCTCCCCAATCCTATTCAATACCTCCTCATTAGTTATGTGATCTACCCATCTAATCTTCAGCATTCGTCTGTAGCACCACAGTTTGAAAGCTATTCTCTTCTTGTCCAAACTATTCATCGTGCATGTTTCACTTCCATACATGGCTACACTCCATACAAATACTTTCAGAAATGATTTCCTGACACTTAAATCCATACTCGATGTTAACAAATTTCTCTTCTTCAGAAACACTTTCCTTGCCATTGCCAGTCTACATTTTATATCCTCTCTACTTCAACCATCATCAGTTATTATGCTCCCCAAATAGCAAAACTCCTTTACTACTTTAAGTGTCTCATTTCCTTATCTAATTCCCTCAGCATCACCCGACTTAATTCAACTACATTCCGTTATCCTCGTTTTGCTTTCGTTATCTTATATCCTCCTTTCAAGACACTGTCCATTCCGTTCAACTGCTCTTCCAAGTCCTTTGCTGTCTCTGACAGAATTACAATGTCATCGGTGAACCTCAAAGTTTTTATTTCTTCTCCATGGATTTTAATTCCTACTCCAAATTTTTCTTTTGTTTCCTTCACTGCTTGCTCAATATACAGATTGAATAACATTGGGGAGAGGCTACAACCCTGTCTCACTCCCTTCCCAACCACTGCTTCCCTTTCATGTCCCTCGACTCTTATAACTGCCATCTGGTTTCTGTACAAATTGTAAACAGCCTTTCGCCCCCCGTATTTTACCCCTGCCACCTTCAGAATTTGAAAGAGAGTATTCCAGTCAACATTGTCAAAAGCTTTCTCTAAGTCTACAAATGCTAGAAATGTATGTTTGCCTTTCCTTGATCTATCTTCTAAAATAAGTCATAGCATCAGTATTGCCTGACGTGTTCCAATATTTCTACAGAATCCAAACTGATCTTCCCCAAGGTTGGCTTCTACCACTTTTTCCATTCGCCTGTAAAGAATTCGCTTTAGTATTTAGCAGACGTGACTTATTAAACTGATGGTTCAGTAATTTTCACATCTGTTAACACCTGCTTTCTTTGGGATTGGAATTATTATATTCTTCTTGAAGTCTGAGGGTATTTCGCCTGTCTCATACATTTTGCTCACCAGATGGTAGAGTTTTGTTAGGCCTGGCTCTCCCAGGGCTCTCAGTAGTTCTAATGGAAAGTTGTCAACTCCCAGGGTCTTTTCTCGACCTCAGGTCTCTCAGTGCTCTGTCAGACTCTTCATGCAGTATCATATCTCCCATTTCATCTTCACCCACATCCTCTTCCATTTCCATAATATTGTCCTCAAGTACATTGCCCTTATATAGACCCTCTATATACTCCTTCCACCTTTCTGCTTTCCCTTCTTTGCTTAGAACTGGGTTTCCATCTGAGATCTTTATATTCATACAAGTGGTTCTCTTTTCTCCAAAGGTCTCTTTAATTTTCCTGTAGGCAGTATCTATCTTACCCCTAGTGAGAGAAGCCTCTACATCCTTACATTTGTCCTCTAGCCATCCCTGCTTAGCCATTTTGCACTTTCTGTCGATCTCATTTTTGAGACGTTTCTATTCCTTTTTGCCTGCTTCATTTATTGCATTTTTATATTTTCTCCTTTCATCAGTTAAACCCAATATTTCTTCTGTTACCCAAGGATTTCTACCAGCCCTTGTCTTTTTACCTACTTAATCTTCTGCTGCCTTCACTACTTTATCCCTCAATCAAAGCTACCCATTCTTCTTCTACAGTATTTCTTTCCCCCATTCTTGTCAATTGTTCCCTTATGCTCTCCCTGAAACTCTGTACAACAACTGGTTTAGTCAGTTTATCCAGGTCCTTAAATTCCCACCTTTTTGCAGTTTCTTCAGTTTTAATCTTCAGTTCTTAGCCAATAGATTGTAGTCAGAGTCCACATCTGCCCCTGGAAATGTCTTATAATTTAAAACCTGGTTCCTAAATCTGTCTTACCATTATATAATCTGATACCTTCTAGTATCTCCAGGCTTCTTCCATGTATACAACCTTCTTCCATGATTCTTGAACCAAGTATTAGCTATGATTAAGTTATGCTCTGTGCAAAATTCTACCAGGCGGCTTCCTCTTTCATTTCTTATCCCCAATCCAAATTCACCTACTATGTTTCCTTCTCTTCCTTTTCCTACTATCGAATTCCAGTCATCCATGACTATTAAATTTTCATCTCCCTTCACAGAGAGGAGAGAAAATGAGCAAATAAGCTACACAGGCTGAAGAAATAGCAGTACAAAAGGAGGAAGATACAGCAATTGCATGAAATGAGGGACAATAATGAGATACCCAAGTTCTATGATAGATCTAGAGAACTGAAGACTTATTACCAATCGAGAGCAGTTTTCTGTAAGTATAAAGATGGAAACCTAATTGGAGATAACAGCAAAGCTTTGAGAAGATGGCAAGAGTATTTTATTGAGTTACTTGATGGAAATGAGGCAACGGCCTTGCTGCAGTGGATACATGGCTCCCGTCAGATAACCGAAGTTAAGCACTGTTGGGCATGGCCAGCACTTGGATGGGTGAACCATCTGGGCCACCATGCGATGTTGCCATTTTTTGTGGTGCACTCAGCCTTGTGATGCCAATTGAGGAGCCACTCAACCGAATAGTAGCGCCTCTGGTCACAGAAAACCATCACAACAACTGGGAGAGCAGTGTGCTGACCACACGCCCCTCCTATCCGCTTCCTCAGCTGAGGATTACACGACGAGCAGATGGTCCCGATGGGCCACTTGTGGCCTGAAGGCTGAGTGCTTTGATGGAAATGGGAAGGTAACAGACAGGAAGCCTTCAATGAGGAAGGGGGAAGCTGGATTTGAAATAGGAATTAGAAGCAGAGGAGCGGGAAGTTGAACCACCAGACTTAAAGGAAGTGAAGTGTGAAACTAAAAACTTTAAGAATAACAAAGCAACAGGAGAAGATGCCATGGAAGCTGAATTATTAAAATTTGGGGGAAGAAGATGGAGACAGCTGTCAATGACTTAATAAAGGAAATGTGGATAAAGGAAGAAATTCCAAAGGAGTGAAACATTGGAATAACCTGCCCATTACAGAGTGCAGCAATTACTAAGAGATTACTCTTGGATGTAATGTATACAATGTTTACTAAAATTTTAGCCTACTGAAGACAATAATGTGTGGAAAGACTACTGGGAGATTATCGGGCTGGATTTAGGAAAAATAGATCCACTATTGATCAGATATTTTTAGTGATGCAAATGCTGAGAAATTTTATGAATATGTCAAGCAACCTCATCAGTTGTACACTGATTTAAACAAGCACATTACAGAGTAGACAGCAATAAGATTCTCCAATATGAAAGATTTTAAAATCCCACTAAAATCAGTGAGGTTGATGGAAGTGATAATCAAAGCAATTGTTTACAAGGTCAGCATAGAACAACATTTGTCAGGAGACTTCCATGTAGGGAAGGGGGACATGATCTCCTCACTACTCTTTAACATAGCACTCGAGAAGGTAATTTGGTAAATGTCAACAAACCCAAGGGCAACAAATATTTAACCAGCAGGTTCAGACGGTGGTGTATACTGAAGATGTTGCATTAATTGCAAGTAATATCAGAGCTTTGAAGGATAATGATGCTGCATTAGAAGGAGTGGTGCAGAAGCTGGGACTGGAAGCAGATACAGGTGAAACAACTTGTTGTCAAAGCTTTGAAGTAAACACTCCAAAAACGAATTCACAGAATCCAGATACTGATGGCTCCAGTTATGCAAGTATCGATATACCTGACAGGCTGTACATGGAGTGCTTAGGGGCCTGAAGATGGCATTAATGAAATGGCTGAAGAGCAATAATGAGATACCAAAACTGGTCATCTTCCTAAAAGATATGTCAGTTTGCCAATTTTTCTTTGGGAAATATTTGACCAGCTGCTGTCCCATATCCATGATGGACCAACAGAGATACAAAGGAAGAGGGCTGGTTATTGAGATGGGAAAAGAAGATTTTCTGAAAGATATTTGGTGCAATGAGAGAGTAAGAAAGCTGGAGAATAAGAACAGACACATTTCATTATATTAATTTCATGTGGCCAAAAATATTACAGCAATTGCACAACTCAATGATACTTACAACAAACAGGTTTTCACTTAAGGATGCTGCTGAAGTGTGGACACCTCTTCCATTCCGCCACTGAAAAACAAGAGTCATATTAATAAACACAAAGACAGTTGTTTTTATATATTTATACAAATCAACGGGTGGAGTCATCACTTTGATCACTAGAACTTTTCAAGGTAGTAAATATAACTTTCACCTTCAGTAGTACACTGTAAGTGAGGAAAAGGGTGGCAGACGCATTTTCATAACTTTTCCTGTTGTCAGTTGGTGAGTCAATTTCTTATTGATCCAATTATATTACATTTTCAAAAATTGATTAATTCACAGCTTTCTCCTCTGCTTACATATGCAAGATCATGTATTAACTTGGGGGAAGACAATCAGGCTCATAATGAATTAGTATCAATAAAACAATCATAACTGATGTGAAGTAATTTTAAAAAATGAGGTATGTTCATGAAACAAACCGCTCAAAAATGTTTTGAACCACCCTCATGACTTACACAGTTTAGTTTTTGTCCCTAAACGCCTTTATGAATTCTCTTTCGATCACAGTGAATTGCTACATGTAGCTACACATTTAATGAAGGTAAAGGTAAGCCTGCATTCTCAGAACATGACTGTGTCTTCAGCTGAGTACAGGAAAATGTGGCCTGTATACACAACTGTCTGTCAATATACCTTGGAAGGTCATTTCACATTAACTACGTGCATGTTGTCATTTTATGGCAAGAATAGATGAAATTAACCCATCGAACTGGTGAGCAAGACATCAAAATCACTTGTCACCCACAATCACCAACAAATGCTGTCTACGAACAGTGGCCTGTATGTGGACCACAGAGAATGTGACAGAAATGCTAGCTGTCTTTTTGGAAGCAACTGGGAGGGCTGTTTCAACCCAGATAGTATGCAACCATCTCCCACGATCAATCTGGCAAATAGGCATCCATTACAAGTAATACTACAAATCTGAGAACTGTGATGTTTGAAGATGAGCACAAGAACAGCTAGAATATAACCTGGAACAATGGTATCAGAGTATCTTCACTAAAAAGTGCAGGATTCCTCTATGGCTTAAGATCACTATAGAAAAGTATGGAGGCAGCCAGGTAGTACCTATCTCAAGCATGCAACTCCGCATGTTCTGCAGATAGTTTCTTCCGCCATTTTTTGGTCCATTATCATGTATGCGTATCAGATGTCTTCTATTTAGTATAGAGCAAGGGTAGCCACTAACATTGTAACTGGAAGAAGTCTATTTATGAAACTGATTTGAAAAGACTAGCTGTTAACAGTAATGAAGAAATATTTAATTAAGTATCATAACTGAACAACAATAAATAAAAATTACTTTTGTAATGTGCTTTACATGTGTTAAGGTTTGCTGTGGCTGTTTGAAAACTGGTTGACAACTGGTGAACACAGTTTGCAAAACTTCACTTAACTGTTCATCAATTCAAAGCAATAATTACATTAAAAGAACTTCAGTGTTGAATTCAGTGATTCACACACAAAAAGGTCACACAAATTTAGATCATTCTCTCTGCACACTCTTTAGTTAGTAGGTATTTTCTTCTGAAACTTTATCCAAAATGTAGTAGTTGAACAACGACTTCAATTCAACCCATCATCCTCATGCAATTCCCGCACCTCAAACTACATGAATTGACTAATTTATAAGTGGTAGTAAAACAGTAGAGCCAGCACACAAAATCAACAGCAAATGGTTTTTTCATGAATGAAACTGAACATTTAAGTTTCTACAATTGCCATTCATTTCTTCAGCAAGGTCAGGCATGTTACATAAATTTTCTGTTTCCACTTCAACTCCATTAAGGAGTTCAATAATTTTCTTCAGACATTTTAAATGAGTGAATATTCAGACATTTTAAATGAGTGAATATTTTAGTTTCAATTTGTTCTGAAAGTTAAACACAGCCTGCATATGTACTGCATTGCCAAGCTGACAAGAGTTGCATCAGACTGAGATGAGACACACACGTGCCTTTTGAGCACACTGTGGGCACTATTACTATAGAGAGCAATTTTAGGACTGCACATAATTGGGACAAGTACCATACTTGCGCCCATCTCCTGAACACATTTCTTCATGAAGCAGAAATCAACAGAATGGAATGGTGTGCTGTATCTACTGAGATGAACACAAATGAGCATGCCTGGGACAAAGCGAACCTCACAGCGTGTTATTGCAGAAAACCACTTCACATCCTCCGTGACTCCAGAACAGCCATTGTCCAAGATCAGGGTAGAATCATGCAGTAATTCCTCAAACACCCTGTAAAGGTGTGCCAAAGAGCGTCTGAGCATGTTACAGTGCATATAGTGGAGCAACACAGTACTGAAAATTACCCAGTAACATATTTTGATTTCACAGGTGTGCACTTTTGAATAGATTTCCTTTATTTTGATTATTGGTTTGTTCTATTTCACAGTCAAGCTGTTTTTGTTTTTTGTAAGGTTTTGTTCCTTCATTATCTAATTCGAATTGATCTACCCCCACATATGTGGGCAGAGCAACACACTTTTGGAGCAGTTGATATGTAAAGTAAACTATGTACAAGTCTCGCTAACATCCAATTGCTGTTTTGAAATTTATTGTAAAAGTTCTCTAAGTTATGTACAAATTATTGTTGTTTTCAGTGTGAATAGATTAGATTAGTACTTGTTCCATAGATCATGAATACGACACTTCTTAATGAGGTGGAACGAGTCAGATTACTAAAAGGTGTCTACACAAGATATTACATTACACAAAATATTACATGACATTTAATATTTTTAAATTTTTTTATTGGTTTGATGCAGCTCTCAATGCTGGTCTATCTTGTGCAAGTCTCTTCATCTCTGCACAACTATTGAACCTCCTAACTGCATTCAAACCTTGGCTTTCTCCTACAATTTGTATCCCCCACACTTCCTTCCACTACCAAATCAACAGTTTCTTGATGCCTCAGGATGAATACTATCAACTGACCCCTTATTTTAGTACAGTTGTGCCACAAATATATTTTTTTCCCAATTCAGTTTAGTACCTCCTTGTTTGTTCTTCAGTCTAACCATCTTCTATAGCACCACAATTCAAAGGCTTCTTGCTGGAACTACTTACTGTCCACGACAGACTCCTGTACAAGGCTACATTCCAGATAATAACCTTCAGGAAAGACTTCCTAATACAAAAATTTATGTTAGATGTAACAATTCCACTCTTTCAGAAATGCTTTTCTTGCTATTGGCAGCCTAGATTTATATCCTCTTTACTTTGGCCATCATCAGTTATTTTTCTGTCCAAGTAGCAAAACTCTATTACTTTTAGTTTCTCATTTCCTAATCTCATTCCTCAGCATCATCTAATTGAATCTGATTACACTCCATTACCCTTGTTTTACTTTTGTTAATGTTAATCTATTATCTCTTTTCAAGACATGATTCATGAAACCACATGTTAGCAATGATTAAATTATGCTCTGTGCAAAATTCTATCAGGCAGTTCTCTCTGCCATTTCTTTCCTCCAGTCCATGTTCTTTTCTTGTTTCTTCTTTTTCCTATTAATAAATTCCAATCACCCATCACAATATAATTTTCATCTCACAAGTATTTGAATAATTTCCTTTATCTCCCTAGACATCCTTTCAGTATCATCATCATCATCATCATCATCATCATCATCATCATCATCTGCAGAGTTACTTGGCATGTACAGCTGTACTACTGTGGTGGGTGTTGGCTTCATGTCTACCTTGGCTACGATAACGTGTTTGCTGTGCTGTTCATAGTAGCTTATCCAATTTCCTATTTTCTTATTCACTGTAGGCCTAATCCCGTGTTACCCTTATTGGATTTTGTATAGATAGCATTGTACTGATCTGACCAAAAGTCTTTCTTTTCACTGTTGCCACACTTCACTAATTTCTCACAACATCTAAATTTAACCTACACATTTCCCTTTTAAATTCTCTAACCTACCTACCTAAATAAGGTATCTAATATTCCACACTCTGATCCATAGACTGACAGTTTTATTTTTTCTGATCACGACATCCTCCTGAGTAGTCCCAACTAGGAGATCCGAACGGGGGACTATTTTACCTCCTGAATATTTTATCCAAAGGGATGCTACTGTCATTAGGCTGAACAGTAGCCCCTCCAACTTCTGAGAAGGCTGCTGTTTCTCTTCAGGAACCATAAGTTAGTCTGGCCTATCCCTCCATTGTGGTTGCATCTACAATAGTTATCTGTATCATTGAGGCACCCAAGTCTCCCTGCCTCAGCAAGGTTCACAGTTCACGGCGGACAAAGAACTATGTCAAAAGGCCAGTAGAAGAAACATACAGGGTGTTCCATTTATCTGATGACCACCTGCCCAGAGTATTGCAGGCCAGCCACGGAAGCCACGCCTGTTGGTCAAGTGGGTCCCACAGGACCGCACAATTGCCCCCCCCCCCCTTTTGTGGGTTTTAGCCTAAAGACTGTACAGACATACGCATCTTGTTGGCCAGTGTCATTTGAGCAATGAAACAGGCATATCACGAGTAACAATGAAGTTCGCGAACACAACAATGACAAGAGTTTATTATTCAATTTCACGATTGTTTATTTACAATTCGTATGTGCGTACAGAGTCTGTTCGCACTGTTCGAAGATCGAACACAAGTTTCCAGGTGCTCAAGTTCTGAGCTGTGATGCAGTTCACACATTAGTGAATAAATTTCATGAAATATGAAGTGTTCAAGACAAGAAGTGTAAATGACAATGTACAGTGCGCACAGAAGTTCATCTCTATGACATTGCATACCGTCTGGAAAAGTCCCCAAAAAGTCTCTTAGACATCTTTTGCAGCAAACACCTCTGTTGCACCTCTGTACGAAGAGGTGCTAAGATGCTTGGGCTAAGGCCCTATGAAGTATCAGTAGTACAAAGAACTTTGACCTGGTGATCCTACGCACAGGGTTAAATTTTGGGAATGGGTTTTAAAACAAGTGCATGACTGTGAAATGGATCCTTCCCTCATTCTGTTTTCAGACGAGGCCTGGTACCATTCATACGGGTATGTTAACTCCCAAAACTGTTGACATTGGAGCACAGTTAGACCTTTTGTACTCCATGAGGAACCTCTTCATGATCATAAAATAGGAGTGTTGTGTGCAGTTAGTGGTGACAAAATAATAGTCCTATTTCTTTAATGACACAGTTACATGTGATAGACACATGCAAAACATTTTGTGACTGTTTTTTAATTCGTTGATTGAAAGAGAATGAAGCTTCACATTTTTTTAACAGGATTCAGCAAGGGGTCATATGTCAAATGTTTCTTTGCACAGAATTCATAATGTGTTCAATGAAAGAGTGATTAGTAACAATATCTGGCCCTCTAGAGGTACTGATTTAACTCCATGTGATTTTTATTTGTGGTGTGAACTGGTGGACAAAGTGTAAACAAAAAATCCTCACATGATATAGGAACTCAAGGATAATATCTGTGAATCAATTAATTCAATATCTCAGAGAGAATTACATCATGCGATTAAAAATTTCTTGAGTAGATGTCAGAAATGCATGGAAAATAATGGCAGGCTGTTCCAGCATCACACCACAAATGTATGATTCTCTTCTGGGTGTACAAAACATTTTATATGTTAATGCATCTACATGATCACTCTTGTCAATAAACATTTTGTTTCATTCGAGAAGTCTTCTTTCGAGAGGCCTCTAAGGTAATTTTGCACAGTTTTTTGATAGCTGTAATAGACTCTTATCAGGTTTCCTTCAGAGAACTATTCAGTAGGAAAAGAAAGAAGTCAATCTTTGCTTAACTGGGGGAGTGTGGAAGATACAGGAAGGTTATCTCTTGGTTTTTGGAAGAAACTGGGGGAGGATTGTCATAAATCAAAAACTATTCTTTGCTTTTATAGACAGTGGGCTCCACATGTCTGAATTGATCCAATACATATTTTTATAATTTGCCAATAACTGATTGTACTTTGACCATTAAGTAACTGTGGCTGGTGCCTTGACATTTGAAACAAACTGTATCCATAACATTATTCTTTTATTTCACAGCTCTCATCTTTTTCGGTTCTTTCTTCTTCACATTAATGTATTTGCTATTTTGTGGGCAAGTCACATTCTAAGCACCACATTTTGTCACCACTCATGATGGATGTTGGAAATTTGCACCTGTGTTCATTCACAATTCTTCCCTTCCAATTGACCATTGTTAACTATTACTCACACAAGTTAAATTTGAAACATTCGCAGAAAGGCTGATACTTTAATAAAGTTTCTTCAGTTCCTTTTAATAGGCTGTGTTTTAACTTAATATTCACATGAATTCAATGGCACTTATCAAAACATAACAGCTACCTGAATGCTGCAAGAACAGAGATCTGTTTACAGTGTACATAGTCATTTCTCATGCAGACAATTTTCTTCATACAAAATGCAATTGACTTTGTTTTGAGGATAATGCCATTACCATGCTGACACATAAAAGCTCTGATTACAAACAGTTATAACAATGTTTGAAACTTGCTGTTTTCTATAAGGCTTTAATAAACACATTTATTTTTCCACTGATCAAAACTGTCTTGAGCCCAAAACCAGAAAAAAGAACTTCACACCATAGTACTTCCACTTTCATGGCCATGAAACACACACATAAATATTATTTACGTATTTGTTCTTGTTATTAGTAGTTTTGGGCAACAGCATCATTGTGAGAACAGAGTCCTATTGTATCTCAACAAATTGTCACTGATCTCTGAATTTAAACTGCAACATCCTCTCACCAATAGTAAGATTGGGCACAAAAAGTCTCTGTAGGCACAACTAACCTGTTGGTAAATGTAATCATGGTCACATCCTACAACAATGATATCTGTTTTTACTACTATTACTCAGTTCTGTGTATGAAACAGACTTACATAAGCAAGCCAAGAAAACAGATGTCATGGTCAATTTGATGCACTGCGGCAGGGGGAAGTTTTAAATACATCAGTGACTGAACAGCAATTACTAAAGGACCACAATATTGCAAGCAAAACATTTAAACACTTAGTCAATGATATAAAACATTTGACAAGGCACAGATAAACTCAAAAACCGCTTTTGGGCAATTCCTTCAGTTCCACAGAAGATTTTGAATTCAGAAACCTGTAGCACAAAATAATTACATACATACTTTTGTTAGTCAGACAAATATATTATCATGAACATTATGTATTCTCCAGTATGTAGTAGACAGTAGTAGCCATATTTAAATACTGATATATTAACCGCCTGTAAAAACTTGTTCCATAATATTAAAATTACTGTGTGAACATGAATGATGTATACCACTAACTAAACTGAACTAATGACCCATTTCTAAAAATCATTATTGATGTTTTGAGGTCCATCTGTTTTGTCTCAAGACGTGTATTAGACTGACCAAGTTTCCACACTAGAAAGAAATCTAAGCTGCACAGACAGCTAGTAAGCAAAGAGCGCAATGGGTGAACAGTGTGTGTTTCCTACATCCGTATGTATAATATTCAAGACTGTATGGTGCATGATACTTCATACCAATATTATTGATTTTTTGTCCTTGCGGTAAGAGGTGAAATGACTGTCTTTATGCCTTTGTACTCAACCTATATATGTATAACGAGTGTTCAAAAAGAAATGAGAAATGAGCCGGAGGCATAATTACAGAAGTATTGACCCTGGCTGTTGAGACCCTTGTCCCACTGTGACACATGGGAGTGGGTGGCTATCTCATAAAATTCCCAGGGCTGCAATGTTAACCAGTTCCGCATGTACAGCTGGACGTCGTCCGAGGTGAATCGTTTGCTCCTCAGAGCCTTTTTTAAGGAGCCAAAAAAAATGGCATAATCTCACAGAGAGAGGTCTGGACTGTATGGAGGGTGGCCGAGAACCTCCAATTTGAATTTCTGGAGGAGTGCCGCGACTGTTGGCCATATGAGGCTTTGCATTGCTGTGGAGCAGAATGACCCCATGGGTGAGACAGCCTGGTCATTTTGATTTGATCACTTGAAGGGTGGTCAAGGTTTGCAAGTAACGCTGGGCATTCACTGTTGTCCCATGCTGCAGGAAGTGAAACAGAAAGGGGCCATCTTGGTCAAAGAATAATGCCAGCATAACCTTTCCTACACTCATGTGGACGATTGATACAAGCTGCTGCTAGCTCTGTAGAGTCACATGACGTGCTAGCGTGCCCTCTAGCGACGGGCTGTGAACTTCCACGCTCTGGTAGGAATCACACCTCTTTACACACGCTACGATATTACTCTCCTGTCACTGGTTTATGCATTCCAGGCTCTGGCTCATTTCTTTTTGAATGCCCCATATAACCGTAACAACACCACCAACGACAAACATAAAAAGCTTAAATTTTCAGCATGTAGCTACATTTACAAATTAGTTTGTGCAAGACTGTAAAATGAATTGTTCCACATTGTTATAATTTATTGTGCAAATGATCTACGGGACACAAAAATAACTAACTTATCTTATTCACATAACCCCTACACAAGAAATACCCAACATTGTTTCATCACAAAAACTATGCCATCTTCCTTCCAAAGATTCATATTCATTCTTCAACTATTCACCTTGCACTTTCATATAGCATACACTATTAACCTAGCAGCACATCTCTGATTTCATCCAATGCCTATTTCATGCCTACCTGGCAAGGACTCCAAAGACTGGAATAATTCCCCACATTTGTTGTACTGTACAAGAAATCTAAGTCTTTCATCACATTCTACAACACTGATTTTTACATGATAGTCCCATTTCCTATCACTCCTAAATACTTGCACAATGTGATGTGCTCAAGATGTTCAAATACTAATTTTGTAATAAAATACTATCAGGTTCTCTCTCTTTGTTGCAGGCACTATCTTGTAATGATACAGATTTAAAGAGTGTTGCTGCTGATTACAAACTGAAATTTTGTCCAAGTCTTTCTGCAATTCCTTAGGATCATCCAATAATTATAACTTCCAGCAGAGAACATTAGACGTCGTATTATGCTTTCTTGGGTCACGCTCAATGTTACATTGTTTATGTAGAATTATCACTGTCCTATAAAACACACAGGTTTCTATTAATCATATAATCACAAAGGCAATCGCAGGTCTGTGAACATACTCTGATAATATCTTGGTTAGTAATTGATGATGCCTCTCTGAAATCTAGTAAGACTGAATCCATCTGTTTACTTGCATCTATTATTTGCATGATGTGTATATACAAAGAAGGCTGTGTTCATACAAGTTTTATTTTCTGAATCTGTGCTGATTCTTTTAGAGAAATTTCTTTTTTTTTCCAGGAACATAATAATGCTTGAAATTAAAATATTCTCTGGGATCCCACAACGGCGTTGTCTCCATTATTAAGAGAATACATGGTGGTGATCTCTATTATTTTCATTAAAATGCCCTTTATTATTATTATCTCAAGCTTCTGCAATATCAGATTGGATTTGTACCCAACGTGACGTGTCTTCCTCACTATACTTCTCAACTACCTGACCTAAATCAGCACAATAGTTTCTTATTTAGGTATTTACTAGATTGTATAACTGTGTCATCAAAAAATGTGATTTGGGACAGCAAACAATCAGATACACTTAAGATACACTCCAATTGATTAGTGCACCTGGAAATGTAGTATGTGTGAAGACATAGCCAGGAATATATAAAATTCTGTGACACCACAACGAAGACTTAAGGAAATCGACTCGTTCCTTAAACTAGAAAATGATCCATAAGAGTCCAGTCGTAACGATTATAGCTTGCGAATGAACGTTTAAAAGCATGCGTGGAAAGTTAAACTAGAAGCATTATGAATGTGTAGGTGCACCATTAAAAGTTAGCAAAACTGTATGCGAAAAATGTGTTAAACATACTGTCTCCAATATTGATATTAGCTCAAATAAAAGAATTTGTAAGTTTGGAATGATACACTTACTAATAACTGAGAAACATTTCTAATATTCGCTAGCATGTTATTTTTTTTTTCTCCCAGAGCAGTAACTTCTACCGCATAGAACCTCACTGTTTCGGGTTTCGGCAGACGACAACCGAGTACCGGTGGTAACATATATCGATTTATGGGTCACTAATCGAGTTTACGAGAATCGATTTGTGTTTAGAGGAAAAAGTATAAACACAGAAGTTACATATGCTGTTTGTATGTTTGCCGTTAAATTATTTAATAATGGTGGCTACTACATATAATCAATCCATTGATCTGTTACATGCGTGTATTGACTATAATGATGTGAAAAACAAATACGTTACTACATAAAAACATAGCAGCTTGTAAGCCGTTTAATAACCTGGCTTCTTGTCACTTCGCTATCTGTTGTTGTTATTTTACAGAGGAAGCTAACAGTATTTTAAAAGAATTTGTATTCTTCCCAACTGTTTTTGTCGTTCTTTTCACATTATACTGCATACTACTACACCAAGATCGAAGTGGCTGGTGTGTAAATTAGCAACGACCTTGGCGTCTCGGGTTGTCCTAAAGGACCAGCACCACAGAGTGTTCAGACTATTTCTGTTAGCAGAGTAATATACGGGCGGTTTCTGATTGGAACAATTTATTAATACTTTCAACAAGCTACATGAATTACACACATAAAGAACTCAATACACGGAATAAAACAAATCATAGTGTCCGTAGTTGCCCATAGCACCACAAAAGATATTCACACACCAGGGAGGCATAGATTCTAAAATTCCACATCCCTACTAGAATTATGCCTGCAAAAATGATACACGCAACAAAAAACTACTTTCTCAGTTCAAATTCTTGCAGCAGCAGATGATGGCGCGTTGTTGGAATTGTCTGAACAATGTATTTCGTGTGTGATGGCGCAAAGTGCACTGTGTAAAATAGACCTCTTTGGCATTGTCTAACACTCTTTGTGTGCGCTAATTATTCTGTTGTGTTCGCTGTAAATTTTTTGTTCTTGAATGTGCAAATATAGTTATTAGTAAAATGTCCTTTTTTTCTCCTTAATACTTATTCAGCTGCGCAAATTCCAATAGGTTATGGGCCGAGGCTGCATTTGGAATAAGTATATCAATAAAATAGTAGGGAGAAAGTATTGGAAAAGTTCCAATTTACTTGAAGTGCGAGTTATCCTTACAAGACGATCGCAATTTTTTTCCGCATTATTTTTCGGTGTTCTTTACGGCAACAAAAAGCAAGTTACCGTTAAGAATGAGTGCGGCACAAATTCCACAGATTGAAAGACTTATAGGTCGCGAAAACTATGCAACCTGGAAGTTCGCAGTAGAAGCGTATTTACGTTTAGACGACGTAGGGGACGTGGTAGATGGGACAATGAAATCCACAGATCAGAATTATTCAAATAAGGATAGGAAAGCAAAATCAAAATTGATATTACTGATTGATTCGATGAATTATGTTCACGTTGAAAAAGCTGCTACATCGAAAGAAGTGTGGGACAATTTACGAAGTGCATTCGAGGATGGTGGTCTTACGAGAAAAGTAGGATTGTTACGCGAGTTAATTACCACTCGTCTGGACAAATGTAAGAGTGTAGACGAATACGTTAACAAAATAATAACCACGTCGAACCGACTGAGAAACATCAGATTCGAGATCGCTGACGAATGGATAGGAACATTGCTGTTGGCAGGACTGTCCAAAGGTATGCACCTATGATTATGGGACTTGAAAGCTCGGGTATACCAATCACAGGCGACAGTGTTAAGGTGAAAATCCTGCAGGACGTAAAGAGTACTCCAAGCTGTTGTACATTGGATAAGGAAGGTGCTTCTGCTCTCTACTCAAAAAACAAAAAGAAGAAATCGGTGAGGTGCTATAAATGTCAGAAGATGGGACATATTGCGTCTCAGTGCAAAGAAAAAGTAAACCCAAGATCAGACACTTAGCAAAAGAGGTATGTTACTGATAGCCCAGAGAGAAGGACCAATAACAAAGGTAAGGTTCAAATGGTTCAAATGGCTCTGAGCACTATGGGATTTAACTTCTGAGGTCATCAGTCCCCTAGAACTTAGAACTACTTAAACCTAACTAACCTAAGGACATCACACACATTCATGCCCAAAGCAGGATTCGAACCTGCGACTGTAGCGGTCGCGCGGTTCCAGACTGTAGCGCCTAGAACCGCTCGGCCACCACAGCCGGCAAAGGTAAGGCATTCTCATGTTTTTATTCTTTTGGTGGGATGAGTAATCGTGATATGGGATGGATTTTAGACTCAGGTGCATCTGTGCATATTGTTAAAGATAAATCACTTCTTTATGACATCAAAGATAAGACTCATATGGGAATATCTACTGTTGATGGCAACAAGCTCCAATGTCACCTGGCTGGGAAACTAGATCTACATGTAAGTGTAAATGGTGAATCAGATATGGTTACAGCACACAATGTTCATTATGTGAAAAATGTGGCAACTAACCTGCTGTCTGTAGGGGAAATTGTCAAGAAAGGAAATACAGTCACTTTTGACATGCAGGGTGCAAGAGTAATCAGTGAAAGTGGTGAAGTTATAGCTACAGCAAGTAACGAAAGGGGTATTTTTAAGTTGGATACCATTGACAGTAAACGTAAAAATGTTGAATCTTCCTGGCAGATTAAAACTGTGTGCCCGACCGAGACTCGAACTCGAGTCTCGGTCGGGCACACAGTTTTAATCTGCCAGGAAGTTTCATATCAGCGCACACTCCACTGCAGAGTGAATATCTCATTCTGGAAACATCCCCCAGGCTGTGGCTCTGCCATGTCTCCGCAGTATCCTTTCTTACAGGAGTGCTAATTCTGCAAGTTTTGCAGGAGAGCTTCTGTAAAGTTTGCAAAGTAGGAGACGAGATACTGGCAGAAGTAAAGCTGTGAGTACCGGGCGTGAGTTATGCTTCGGTAGCTGAGATGGTGGAGCACTTGCCTGCGAAAGGCAAAGGTCCCGAGTTCGAGTCTCGGTCAGGCACACAGTTTTAATCTGCCAGGAAGTTTCATATCAGCGCACACTCCGCTGCAGAGTGAATATCTCATTCTGGAAACATCCCCCAGGCTGTGGCTAAGCCATGTCTCCGCTGTATCCTTTCTTTCAGGAGTGCTACTTCTGCAAGTTTTGCAGGAGAGCTTCTGTAAAGATTGGAAGGTAGGAGACGAGATACTGGCAGAAGTAAAGCTGTGAGTACCGGGCGTGAGTCGTGCTTCGGTATCTCAGATGGTAGAGCACTTGCCCGCAAAAGGCAAAGGTCCCGAGTTCGAGTCTCAGTCGGGCGCACAGTTTTAATCAGCCAGGAAGTTTCATATCAGCGCACACTCCGCTGCAGAGTGAATATCTCATTCTTATAAAAATGTTAGTGATTCAGTATATTCAGCAGAAGGTTTTTTATGGCACCGGAGGCTTGGACATCTAAATAGAAAGAGTATGTCTATAATAAAGGATATGGTAAAGGGAATACAGAATTTTAGTGTGTCCAAGGATCCTTGTGAGGCATGTGTAAAGGGAAAACAAGCAAGGTTACCCTTCAAGACTAGTAAGAGTAAATCCACAGAAGTCTTACAGTTAATCCACACAGATGTATTTGGCCCGATGGAGTGTGAATCCATAGGTGGGAGTAATTATTTTCTTACATTTATTGATGATTACTCACAATATACTCATGTTTACTTTCTTAGTTCTAAAGACCAAGTGAGAGATATCTTTGAGTAATATTGCAATATGGTTGAAAGGTGGACGGGAAAGAAGATCAAGATCATCAGGTCTGATAATGGGAGTGAATATATTAACCAGAAATTGAAGAAACTCCTGGCAGAAAAGGGAATCAGGCATCAAACTACCATAAGGTACAGCCCATCTCAAAATGGGGTTGCTGAGAGGGCTAATAGGACCATTGTTGAGAAAGCAAGGAGCATGATGACTGACGCTGAATTATCCAAAGATTTTTGGGCAGAGGCAGTGTCAACAGCTGTATATTTGAACAATAGATCACCTATAAAAGCATTAAAGAATAGAACACCCTAATGAGATATGGATAGGAAAGAAACCTGATCTAAGCAATATAAGGGTTTTTGGGTGTGATGCAATGGCACATATTCCAAAACAGCTAAGAGGAAAATGGGATCCAAAAGCTAAAAAGTATATTTTTGTAGGCTATTGTGAAAATTCAAAGGGCTACCGATTAATGGATCTATTGACTAAAAAGATTGTCACAAGTAGAGATGTAATATTCTTTGAAAATAGAAAGGACTCAAAAGAGAGCAAAACCACTAAGTCAACTGCACCTAGTTCAGAAGGTGAAACCTTGTGTGAGGAAATAGAAAGTGAAGAAGAGGAAGACGAGAGCCAAGGACAAATGGATACAATTTATGATGACAATGAGTTAGAGGATGAAAAAAATGAAGAAAACAATGTAAGGCGTCCTTCTCGTATACCAAAACCGAAAGAATATCCGGATTTTGAGATGTATACAGCACAGTCTTTTAATGATGAACCAAGAACAGCAGAAGAAGCAATGAGTGGCCCAAACTCTCAAGAATGGAAAGAAGCGATGAAGAGAGAATTAGAATCTTTATATCAGAACGAAACCTTTGAATGGGTAGATATGCCAGGAGATAAGAAACCACTGCAGGCAAGATGGGTATTCAATTTGAAGAACCCTGAAAGCTCATCACCAAAATACAAAGCAAGACTTGTGGTAAAAGGATATTCACAAAAACAAGGGGTAGATTACGAAGAAACTTTTTCACCTGTAGTCAAGTATGCATCATTGAGATATCTTTTAGCCTTGGCAGTAAAACGAAATTTAATAATTCATCATGTGGATGTTAAAACGGCATATTTAAATGAGAAATTGGAGGAGGAGATATATGTCATTCCACCAAGGCAAGCCATAAAAACCAGATCAGAAAGTAAAAAGATTTGGCGTTTGAGAAAAAGTATTTATGGACTTAAACAAAGTGGACGTTGCTGGAATCGATGTCTACATGAAACTCTAATAAATATGAATATGAAGCAATCCAAGGCAGATCCCAGCATTTACTATAAGGGGAGAAAAGAAGAAATAATAATAATGGCGATATGGGTGGACGATTTCTTTATCCTGACTGAAAGTGAAGGCCAAATTAGAATTTTCAAGAAACAGCTGCAAACCAAGTTTAAGGTGCATGATTTGGGAGAAGTCAAACGTTATTTAGGTATGCAGATTACTAAGGATGAAGAAAGACAAAAATTGAGCATAAGTCAATCATCATACACGGAAAAAATATTAAAGAAATTTGGCATGAGTGATTGCAAACCCATAAGTACTCCAATGGAAGTAGGAGTGAAGTTAAGTGTAAACGAGACTGATGTGGAATGTGACAAGAATGTTCCTTATTTAGAAGCAGTAGGGAGTCTGTTATATTTGTCTCAAACGTCATGACCCGACATTGCTTTTGCCACCAATGCAGTGAGCAGATATTGCAGAGACCCAAAGGAGAAGCACTGGAAAGCTGTAAAGAGGATATTCCGATACCTAAGAGGAACCTCAAACTATGAGTTAAAATACCATAGAGATGGTAACGCAAAACTAGAGGGATATAGCGATGCGGACTGGGGGAGTGAATTGGGAGACAGATACTCCACCACTGCTGTTTTAAATTAATGGGGAGCCTCACATCATGGTCCTGTCAAAAGCAAAAAACTGTTGCATTGAGCACCATAGAGGCCCAGTATATGGCACTATCTTACACCACACAGGAAGCATTATGGCTACGAACATTAATAAGTGAAATAGAACCCAATTTAATTGAGGAACCTACAACCGTCTTCTGTGACAATAAGGGAGCCATAAACCTAGCTAAAAATGATGTTACTAGTGCTAAGACAAAGCGTATTGATATACGGCACCATTTCATTCAGGACCACATAGAGCGACAGAACATTGCTGCGAACTCTCTGCGCACAGAAGACATGTTAGCTGACTTTCTGACCAAACCCTTGGAAAGGGAGAAGTTTGAGAAGATTGTGGGACTATTTGGTTTATCTTGTGGAAGCAACACACAAAATATAAGTTCAAGGAGGGGTGTTGGAATTGTGTGAACAATATATTTCGTGTGTGATGGCGCAAAGTGCACTGTGTAAAATAGACCTCTTTGGCATTGTCTAACACTCTTTGTGTGCGCTAATTATTCTGTTGTGTTCACTGTAAATTTTTTGTTCTTGAATGTGCAAATATAGTTATTAGTAAAATGTCCTTTTTTTCTCCTTAATACTTATTCAGCTGCGCAAATTCCAACACGCGTCTTCGTCAGAGCTTTTGTCATCATATCTGCCAGCATTTGGTCTGAAGGTTTGTGCTCCACAGTAATTTGAGCAGATTCTATTTTTTCCCTTATGAAGTGGTATCTTGTATCTATATGTTTGGTTCGACTCTTGTAACTGTAGTCTTAGGCAGGTCAATTGCTGCCTTGTTGTCACATAATAGCTTGATAGGGTCTCTTTTGGGATTTGGTAATATTTCATTGCGAAGCCATTGAAGCCATAGAGCCTCCTAACATGCTGAGGTCAGAGCCATATATTCTGCCTCAGTTGCGGATAAGGCCACAGTTGGCTGTTTCTTACTCTGCCAAGATATCACTGCTCCTTGAGATTTAAAGATATATCCAGTTGTTGACTTTCTGTCTGCAGAATCTCTGGTCCAATCTGCATCACAGTAACCTACTATGTGGCAGTCCTCTGATTTAGAAAACAAAAGTTTCATATCTTTAGTACCTTTTAGATATCTGAATATTCTTTTGACTGCTTGCCAGTGCAGTATGCCTGGATTATTACAAAAACGGCTAACGATTCCTATCTGACAGACTAAATCCGGACTTGTTCCTAATTGAACATACATTAAACTACCTATTGCTTCATGATAGGGTATGTTCTTCATAGCTTCTTGCTCTTGTTCTGTTTGCGGACACATATCATGGGTAAGCATCTGACTACTGTCCAGTGGTTTACATATTGGTTACAATCTTTCATATTAAATCTGTTGAGAATTTGTTCCACATAATGTGTCTGATCCATCCACAGATAACCTTCTTTGCGGTTCCTAGTAATTCGGATGCCGAAACATTTTGTAACTTCATCAAAATTTTTCAGCTTAAATTTTTCTCTGAGTTTGTTTTTAAAAATGAGCATATCATCCACATAAACAACAACTATTAAAATGTCTGAACCTTGATTTTTATAATATACACAAGGATCAGCTGTTGACCTATTGAAGTTGAGATTCAATAATGTACCATCTAATTTCAAGTTCCAGCAGCGACCACCTTGCTTCACTCCTTATACTGCCTTTTTTAGTCTTTTTACACCAGTATCTTTCACTGTCTTTGTAACTGGATCTACTTCTGGAACATTCACATAAATCTCTTCATGTAAGTCATCTTGTAAGAAAGCTGTGGCAACATCTAAGTGATCAATGTCAAGATCATATTTAGCAGCCATAGCAAATAAATACCTTAATGAGTTATACACTACTGGCCATTAAAATTGCTACACCAAGAAGAAATACAGATGATAAAAGGGTAATCATTGGACAAATATATTATACTAGAACTGGCGTGTGATTACATTTTCACGCAATTTGGGTGCATAGATCCTGAGAAATCAGTGCCCAGAACAACCACCTCTGGCCATAATAACGGCCTTGATACGCCTGGACATTGAGTCAAACAGAGCTTGGATGGCGTGTACAGGTACAGCTACCCATGCAGCATCAACACAATACCACAGTTCATCAAGAGTAATAACTGGTGCATTGTGACGAGCCAGTTGCTAGTATTCATTGAACTACTACTTGATGTTACTCTCCCAGGTTCAGTTTCAATTTCTTCTAATTCAGTTGTAGTTACTTCATCTTGCTTCTTCTCTGTCAGTGGGACAAACAGTTGACTTGGTTAATATGGCGCAGTTCCCTCTCTACACTGTTTCGAAGTATCTACATCATAATTCAAATCTCTCGTTTTTATGATTCTCTGACAGATAGGTTCAAAAAGTCTGTACGCTTTTGAATCTTCGCAGCATCCTACCAAAATACACTCTACACTTTTTTCGTCCCATTTTCGTCTGTTGGCTCTTGAAATGTGAGCATATGCCTTAGCCTACTTCCAAATATTCTAAGATGCTTAAAATTCGGCTTCTTGTTTGTCCAAGCTTCCTCTGGTGTCTTGTTCTTTAGTGCATTAGTCGGGAACCTGTTAATTAAACAAACTGCAGTGGAGACTGCTTCTGCCCAGAATTTGCTTCAAAGAGCAGGCATCTTGCTTTTTCTAATATTGTAAGGTTGTAACTCTCAGCCACTCCGTTTTGTTCTGGTGTACATGGTGCAGTAGTCTGATGACTGATTCCTTCCTTTCTGTGCCATTATCGGTGTGAGGAGTGCAGATCCTTTTCCAGTTTGATTTTCTACTAGATTTTTTAAGTCTCGTGTCAGTTGTGATACTTGATGTTTATTCCTGAGGAAATATACAGATACTTTCCCGGAATAGTCATCAATTTTAAAGTAAGGAAGTATTTGGCTTCTCCAATTGGTCTAGTTGCCATCGGCCCACACAAATCTGAATGAACTAGCTCGAGAATTTCTGTGGCTCTTGAGCTAGATCATGGAAAAGGAAGTCTTGTTTGTTTTCCCTCTAAGCAAATTGCACAGGGAGTATTTATTGTTCCCTTATATGATATTCCACCAGCCAGTCCATTACAAAATGCATCCATAGCTTCAGAATGCAGATGATCTAGTCTTTTATGCCACAAGTCTGCATTATTTGCGTGCAATACGAATTTTACTTCAAAATTTCGATCATATGGTTGGTCCAGTCGGTACATTCCATTTGCTAATGACGCACTAGCAACCATATTTTTGCATGCGTCGTAAATACGACAATGTTGTTTGTCAAATAAAACCAATGACCTTTTTCTACTATTGTACTAATAGACAGTAGATTTGTGCTTAGCTGAGGCACATACAAAATATCCTCTACTTTGATTCTAGCTTTCTTATTGCCAGTGAGAACATCTACAAATGAAGGTTTTATACCTTTTACAGATAAGTTTTCATTATTTGCTATTAAAACTTGCGAGCCTGTCGATGCTTCAACAATACTTTCATTATAAGGATATTCAGACATGTGCACTGATGCGCCTGAGTCTACGTACCATTCTGTCCTGTAACCTTACCTGCAGCTGCTGTTGTGAGAAACGTCTGGTAGCTGGCTGTCTCGGCCGAAGTCGTTTCGTCGTTTTTCTTCTTGCTGCGACAGTTTTTTGCCAGATGCCCGTACTTGTTGCAGTTATACCACCTGGGACCCTTTTTGAATATTACATCGCTCTTTTTCTTGTTGACTCGCAGAACAGCATCACTATTGATTGTTTATTACAAGCTTCATAGTTTATTTTTTGCAGTAATTTATTTTTATGGAGTCTCCTGTGATGGGCACGTTTGAATTTTCTAAGTGCATAACCATAGGCTTATATTCGTCTGGTAATCCTGCAAGCAGAATACACACAATCCATTCTTCTTTTACCTCAAAATTCAATGCATTTAATTTTTGTGACGTGGAAATTATCTTTGACACATATTCCTTTAGTGACGAACAATTCTCCAGTCTGGTTGACAGCAACGTTTTTAATAACCCTATCCTTCTGACGAGACAAGAATCTTCGTAGACTTGCCTTAGCTTGTCCCACGCTTCTTTTGCTGTAGATGTATCTTGCAAGTGAACGTATATCGACGGAAGGACGGAGAGAATAATTTTGGTTCTTACTGTACAAACTCTAGTTGCATCCTGTACTTCGCCACTGACGCTTCCCCACAATTGTTCGTGTTCTAAATACGTTCGCATAGGGAACTGCCAAGTACTGTAGTTTTCTCTTCCCATCAGTTTTTCGATCGTAGGCGGTGAATTGGTATTTAGTGCCACCATAATTTTAACGATTACGTCGTTCCAAATTACCACGCGCTGCTGCTAATTTTCCCGAGCCGGTGATCTCGTAATTTTTTTTAGAACATTACGCCGATTTGTAATACTGGGCCCATAACTTGTTAGCAGATTAATTTACAGGCGGTTTCTGATTGGAACAATTTATTAATACATTAAACAAGCTACATGAATTACACACATAAAGAGCCCAATACACGGTATAAAACTAATCATAGTGTCTGTAGTTGACCATAACAACAAAAAAGATATTCACACACCAAGGAGGTATAGATTCTAAAATATTACAATTTCCTCCTGCATGTGGGACTGGTGAGCGCTGCCAGTTCTCTGTACGTGTATGCTTCTACGACCACAGTGGGACACAACTATGGAAAGTTACGAGCTATAGGGAACAACGATCTTGTTCTAATTGTCTGGATCGCGGTGACAATAAGCGGATGGTCCAAAAGCATATAAAAAATCTCAAGGTGGCTATATGCGGATGGGGTGAATGGCTTTTTAGGTGAAGCAATTGTTAGTGGGCATCCTCCAGGAAACCTGCCACACCTCAGTTGTACAAGGCATGACCACGTAAGTCAGGCTTTTTGTGCATGGACTGTTCATCCCTGGCTCAAATCGAACTCATAGATCAATAATTACACTCTCTCACTGGTTTGGATGGGTTGTTGGGTAGTATTAACGACAAGTACAGAGAACTAGTTTGGGCAGCCCCCTGTGCAATAGTCTTCTAAGCAAAGAATAAAGAGCAAGGAACTGGCTCCATTTATCAAACAAAAATGTTTTTATTTTTATGAAAAAGAAGGAACTTCCGAGTCAGAATCTCCGTGAGACACTCAAATCACTGAAACTTCTCTATAAGGTACTCCCCTTTTGAAAGTTCTACTTACAATAATGTTAACAAACTCTTGAAAAGTTAAGAATTGATAAATAGCCAATAGCTGTCAAACTAGAAAACCCTGAATCATAGTAAATGTTCTATAACATACAGAGACAATAAGGAAACAAGTACTCTGAAATCCATAAAGAGTTAGAAGAGAATGGAATTACTGAAATAAAAAACAGTATGGTCAGGGTAAATGGAAAACACGAAAACCAGTGTTTATTGTGACATTCAATTCCCTTCTGTTACCTGAATATGGTAAGGCAGGTTTTCTGTGGCTAAAACATACATTTCAATCCAGTGAGGTTTACAGATGCCAAAGATTTGTCCACACTACAATGAGTTTAAATTATAAAGCAACTTAGGAATTGTGCGGCATAGTCACAGCAACTTATGAAACTAGTGCCCCATGTACACATCCAGAAAAATGCATTAACTATTTAAGTCAACATCCTGGTTAGGAGCAAACAAATCCCAGTATTTATACAGGAGAAGAAGTTTCAAGACATCAAGGTGACAAGATATGTATCCTATCCTGAAGCAATAAAGTAGTTCAAAGCAACACAGCCATTGACTTTCAAAACAAATTTTTTCCACACCACTGAAAAAGCTAATGGTTATAATGACTGCCACAATGCAAACCAAACCATCAGCGCCATTAGCAGGAGAAATCCCTCATGAACTTGCAAGTGTGCATGTGAAAAGACTCTGGCGCCACAACCATGGCACAGGCTGATGCCTCAACAAAGATGGTGAGTTTCCAAAACACAAAATTTGTAATGTCTGTCCTCAGTGAAACCCAGTCTGTAATCTTCTCCCAGAAAGAGACGAGTAAAAAGCAAACAGAACACAAAGAGGGGACAAACACACTGTCTCTTAGGACGCCAAATGTATCTAATGCCAATGATTCAGCAATTTATATTGAAGCAATAAGCCTTATTAATCTTTCATCCTCTCTACTCTTCTTTCCCCATCGAAATGTAAAAAGAAACAAAAATATCACCAGTTAATGACCCGCATTATACAATGTAATCTAAGTGACCTCTGTACATGTGTGAAAAATGGGAAGCTCATGGTGCAGGAGAAGCTACTTCGTACTTGTCTCCAACTGAATTTTAAGCCTATCCACCCACTGGCATTACAAAGATACGAAATCTTCTAAAAAGCCGATACTAATGGAGAAAGAGTGATAGATATTGTTGCTGTCTTCGTCTGTGACACTTACCACTCTATGTCAATCACAAAAACGACGACACTTTAAGCTGTAGCTGACACAATATATATATGCTTCGAATTCAGTATACTCAGTTAACTTACCACAAAATAAACATCTTGACTGAGACTCTCAGTGAGCTCCTCGACCACTTCTCCTTTCAGGACACTTATATGCACATAATGGGCTTTGGAGCTTTGCCAGCACTTGTCCAAGGATTCGAGTGGTTGAGAGCTCCCTTGGTATAGGAAGAAATTTGTCTTTTGGATGCATTAGGAATGACACATTTCAGCACAGCATCAGGATCCTTTTCTGCCACTGACCTCATCTTCAGCTATCCATTCTTCTCAAATATTGATAGGACAAACAGCCAATATAGATCCTCAGTGAGGCAAATAGGACTCTTTTCCAGCCAGTTTGCGGTATTGCAGCAGACATAACATTGCAGCGTCCATAACTGGATGGATCATATTTGTTATTTACTGTTTTACTGGACTAATAAGCGCCATCAGGTTCTCTCTCTTACATCTCGCCAGGCATTCCACATATTTACCATTACAGTCAAATGACATCTAAAATACAAACCAGTATTTAGAAATTACTGTGTCATAAATAGTACAGAAAAAACAGTTTATATAGGTTTCATGACAAGTTCAACAATAAAGACATGTTAGAGGAAGGCAGATTTAAATTTTGCGCGCTAGCAGCAATGGATGTCAGGGAAATATGCAAGAAGAGAAGAAAGAGGAACGTGATTGAGCACTAGTAATGAAGACAGCAGAAAAGAAAGTGATGTGACTGACGAAGAAATTAAAAGAGAAAGATGTGTAATTGTGAGAAGATGGAAATATTTGACAGAGACAGAGGGAAATAGGCCAAATATATTAATTTCTGGGGAAAAGTTTTGAAACTGACAAAAGTAAGTGCTTCAGATTTTTCTCAAACACAGTAGGGCACTGAATTGTGCACAGAGTGCAGGGCAACATGTTCCATAGGCAGGCAGGGGTAACAGAGAAGGGGTTTGCGAATGTTTCTTTTTTTTAAAGCTGGGCATACGTAAGATAATGGACACGTGAAACCTTATGTTATGATTATGATAAAATGATAGGTAATTCATCTCTGATGTGTGGTATTGGGATGCACATGCACTGAGGAGCCAACGTCAGGCAGCAGCCATCGTACCTGGGCATATGAAGCAATATAATGGTCAGACAGATGTTTCAAATGTAATGCACACAAACATTTGTGGTTAGTTCTAACTGTGTAGAGTTTTCACTACGTATGCCATGGTAGATTACATAATACAAGGGAAAGCAATTATTATCTGCAATTTAGTATATTTTTGTTTATTTTGGTAGTACTGTCGTTTTACATTAATGACACATGCTTTGTTTATTTGTTGTTATATATTTGCAATTTTCAAGCTGCTAGGAAGGGTTGCCAAACGTACAAGGTTCCTCATACAAATATGAGATTTGTGGTCTGCAGTATGAGGTACGAGGACATTGTCAGACTCGTACAGTTATGTATGAGATTCCGACATAGAAAATTTTATAACATGATTTTTTATTGTTGGCAACAATTTATAGCATAAATGGATCTTTACATTTTAGCTACACTGGGTGTGCTAAATGAAAAGTAGATTCATTTGGTATGTTCGCGGATTGTTTTCATTTTAATGTACCTTTTAAAGTTTTCGTAGTTCCCTTAGTTCTCTCAGTTTTCCTCAGAGCTCGTCAGCAGAGTCCGGAACATTCTGTAATTCTGCACAATGCTGCCAACGAATGCAATTTGCAATGTGTGGCACTTCAATGAACAGAAGTTCAGTGCACATTGGACGCAATAGTGTTAATGATGATGATAGTGATGATGATGATGATGGCACTGAAGTCCAGAAGAATGCAGCGCCTGCGACTGACTTCTTAATGATTAATCTGTTCTGAATATTAAAATAAATTTTTATATGGTTTTGAATGTAATTCATGTCTTACTCATTGAATGACTGTGTCACATCATGATTTACTTTTTTCTATATTTCATGTTAATTGCCATAGAAAAGTACCATAACTTAATATAAACTTACACAAATACGCTCAGCAAATGTGTTTACTTTCGTGCTGTTTACACCACAAAAAGCGAGGACCGTGTGCCCATTGGCAGTATTGCAAATAAGCCATTCTGCTGTTATGTGCTGGCTTTTGCTTTCGGTCCTCCTTGCCACGCTTCCCCCTCATCCCAGAAACTAGAAAACCTTTACTAGGAATAGTGGCCCATTGCACGGAAATTACACATTTGCAGCAGATTGTTACTCAGCAATTCAAAAACTGTTAAATGTAATTCTCAAGTAGAATAGATCTATTCTCCATGGTAATACATTAAACTCTTTCATTTCCGAAATATGGTTCAATGTTCTCTAAAATTAGCGTTTCTATTGGTAGATTTTGTCCTTTTTAGTTACAATTTAAATTTTTGAAATTCTGACACTTACACAACAGGCATCTGACTTTCCTGTTACTAAAGAAATTAAATGTATTATTGTAGTAACGACGTTAATCAATCTTTATTTATTTGCAATTCTTAAAAAAATCATTAGCTGATAAGCCTATCTCTGGAATTAATTTTAACTAAGTTTCGAATTATGCACACTAGAGTACGTGACAATGATAACGGGAAAGTCCAATGGAAATAAAACAATTTTTTCTCGTAGATATTAATTTCCGTTTCATTGGCCTTCAGTCACACAAAAATTGACATAACACTTGCAGTCATGTACTTAAAGTCTAATCTAAGCTATCCCTAAATAAACATGCCATCATTTAAAAGAGAAAGCAGTCTACTCTATGTTTAGTTTGTCAGGAATTCATGAGGAACAAATTCTGTTCTTCGTATTTGTCGTCTCTGACTATCACAAAAGCGAAAACACTATTCAGCCAAGAATAGATGGCCCCTTCCTCTGACACTTACCGACAATTACAGGACTGAAATCGTATCACTGCCAACATATGTGACTACATGACTACATGACAAAGGTATCTGGCCCCATGGTAGAGAGAAGTTAGATGAGTTCCTGCTACATCTGAACTCTTGCCATCCAAACATTCAGTTCACAATGGAAATGGAGAAGGATGGACTACTTCAGTTCTTGGATGTTCTGGTGAAGAGAAAGGCAGATGGCACATTTGGACACAGTGTGTACCGCAAACCTACGCACACTGACTTATACCTACAAGCCAGCAGTTGCCACCATCCGGCACAGAAGAATGGAGTGCTCAAAACACTGGTCCACAGAGCAGAAACTCTGTCAGATCCTTATAGTCTGGCCACAGAAATAGAACACTTACGATCAGTGTTCAGCAGGAATGGATACTCCTCTAGAGATATCCAGACAGCACTTCAACCTGCCAACCGGCCAAAGGATCCAGAAGAAGAACCAGAAGAGGCAAAGAAGATGGCACACCTGCCATACGCTGGACCTAACTCTGCCAAGATCAGCAGGATTCTCCAGAAATATGACATCAAGAGCATATTTTGCCCACCCACCAAAATTGGGGCTATGCTGGGCAATGTAAAAGATGACCTGGGGCTATGCAAGCCAGGTATTTACAACATACCATGCCAGTGTGGGATGTCATACATTGGCCAGACCACCATAACTGTGGACATCAGATGTAAAGAACACCAGAGACATACCAGACTCAGGCAGGCAACTAAATCAGCCATAGCAGAGCATTGTTTGCAACTTGGTCATTCAGTGGATTACAATGACACCAAGATTGTGACACAGACCTCAAGATTTTGGGACAGTGTCATTAAAGAAGCCATTGAGATTAAGGTCACAGACAATCTAATCAACCGTGACTCGGGATACCAAATCAGCACTGCCTGGAATCCAGCGCTTGAGCTTGTGAAAACTCAACCCAGTACACTCCGGGATTCTACAAGAAATAGAAGTGGAGACCGAGAGAACAGCCGTGAGACAAGGTGTCAGATATTAGAAACTAGATCTGACACACCCCAGATCATGGACTCGACTTCAGAAGACGGCCAGGCCGGGCGCGGACGGCGGAGGGAACACTGGCGACCAGAGAGGGACAATGTAGCCGCGTCTGGCGGGCGCGGACCTCAGACGGAACACACGACGCGGCGCGGACCGATTAGGGAGCGCCCAGCACGAAACAGAAGTGGAAATCATAGTAACAGTCAGGAGATAGAGTACCCAACATCTCAAATCGGGTCTGACACATCTCAGATGACAACCACATCCGTTGAGGACGGCCAGAACGGGAGCCGACGGCAGTCAGAACATCCGCGACTGGAGGGGGTCCATTGAAGCCGAGTCTGGCGGGCGCGGACCACAGATAGAACACTCGACCCGGCGCGGACCGATTAGGGAACGCCCAGCTCCTCCCAGGCATAAATACTGGACTCGATCGACCCAAGGACCAGTCTCAGGTAGCACCTGAAGAAGACAGCGAGGCACGCTGTTGAAATATCGTGCGAGAACGACGCAAACATCCGGCTGGATTCCCGAATGTCCAAGATGTCAACAGATCGCCAGGAAAGCATGAAGGATTATAATATCTTTATTCTTTGCTTTTGTGTAACTTCTGTGTTTTGTTTCCAGTAAATGTGTTTTTTCGTATCCAGGGTGTAGTTATAAAGTTAATAAATTGTTTTCTTGCCTTTAAAATAATATTTTTCATCAGGTTATGGGCCCAGTACACGTGTAAAGCGAACAAACAACATAGTTTAATTAAAACAATATTTGAAATGAGCCTATGTCTGTAAAGAAACATGATTGCTAGCGGCGAATATAAGGTCAGCATTGATAAGCTTGAAGGACCTGAGGACTGGGCCAAATGGAAATGGCATATTTCTATCGTGCTGCGTTCATATGGACTAGAAGAGATTATTAACGGTACGTGTGAACATGTAGAGTTGCCGCAAGATGCGATAAGTGCACAAAAAGAAGCGTATGTGGAATGGCACAAGGACAACGCAAAGGCGCTAAGTAAACCTGTTGCAGAACTCGTCTTAATGTGCAAGAATGCTAAAGAAATGTGGCACAAATTACGCACCCTATTTCAACGTAGCATTACTCAGCGTTTGAATATGTTGATTGAAACATTTTTCGGTGTTAAACGTGATGAAACGGAAGATATTAGTGCACATGTGGCCAAACTGCAAAATTTATTTGTGGACCTGAACGATGAATTAGCAAAACATGAGGAAAATACGCTATCTGAAAGAATCTTAAGTGGTCGAATTTTGTCTGCACTGGGAAAAGACTACGACAATTTTAAGGATCTCTGGGATACGATACCGACAGAAAAGCAAAGCTTGAATTTATTAATTGAAAAACTCTGTACTATTGAACTGTGTGAACAAGATATTAATGGAAGTGCAGCTTTCGCCGTTCCTAAAACAAGAAAACGGCAAACAAGTAATCAGCAAGTAAATATGACGAAGTCACAATTAAAACAGAAGTTTCCGTGTAACATATGCAAACAATTAGGTCACTGGGCAGCAGAGTGTCCACAGAACACTTGTAACCTCCCCCTCACTTACCGACCTTAATGACAGTGAAAAATGAAACCGCGTGTACCTAATGGGAGTTTTGGAAAAGCAATCGTCACCGAAGTTAACCTGTCGGTAAAGAGGGAGGAAAGGGTTACATCTAAATGAAAGGAAATGTGCTAATGAAACTGGTGGAAATTAATTTTGAAAAGGGGTAAAGTTAATAAAGAAAGTAAATGTGCAGCCGTTACATTAACAATTAACTAGCGGTAATTAGGTATTTGAGATTTGGGGAAATCACGGTCGCCAGTCCTAAGGACAATTATTATAGTAACTGAAAAAGAAAGGTTATTACACATATAATTAGCACTAGAAGCGTGGCAATTGAAGGTTGACACGTGTAGTGTGAAAACTGAAAGTTTGTCAGAAGTAATAAATTTCGCTACACCCTGACTTAATTTAGCAAAAGAATTAATAACCGGAAAATCGAAAGTTAATTTAGTGACTGAAGTTAATAGTGAGCTTTCTTTCTGAAGCACATCGAAATTCAGTAAAATACGGTTAGTCTTGGACTACCTCAACAATCATTTCAAAAACTACTTGAATCTACGCAATATAGAAATAAGAGATTTAACTTTGAACTTGAATTAAATGATTCTGAACAATTAACAATAGTAATATTTAGTACGTACCAAGCTGAGCTGCAGTCACAGGTAAGCTAAAATACGGTAACAAAACTCGCATTCTTAATTTGTGCTTGTGTAATCTAACTATTGTAGCCAGCTAATGCTTGAATTGAACTTTGAAATTAAAGCAGTGAAATGGAATTATGCTGGCGTTTGAATTTCAACGACACTCGGGTTCATTTCGGAAAAGGAAGGGACCCTGCTTGGCAATGCAATTGGGACAATGAGCAACAAAGGTTCATGCTAAGTTGCTGTAATTTTGCGAGGCAAATGGAACAATTTGAAAAGCTGAGGTCTGCCATACAGTTCTGAAACTTTACGTGCTTTTAGTCTTCCTTGTTGGTTGATTGAAGGTTTGAAGCCGTCGATCGAGGAGGTGGCGACAGTCACTCATTGTCGGCCGTCGCTGTTGCAGAAGCTGGATGTTGGCGCGCCTTCTTCTCGACACGGTCACCAGGCGAAACGGGCTCTTGATGTGCGCCAGCTAATGCTTCCCGTCCGCGACACCATGTCAGAAACTATCATCGCGAGTCGAGCGCAATTACTTGCTGCCAAACCCCGAAAGCGCGGCAACTCGCGGGAGCGTCACACGACACCTGCTCCACTCGCTACTCCCGCCAGACTCCCACCGTTCTGCCCGCGCTCCACGCGGCAGAGTTCACACTACCAAAGATCCTACACACTTTGATTCTTCACACGACCTATCGATGTAATCGTTCGATAGCAGTTTTCCCTAGGCAAGACCCAGCGTAAAAATACAAATAATATTTACGAAACAAACCAATTACACATCGACATAAGTGCATAAATATATATATATACAAACAGTAAAACAATTACAATATATAGACAGAAATGTCATATCTTGAGGTAACAAAACAAGGGGAAAAAAATAATAGCACAATAGATGGAAATAGGAGGATATGCATTTCCGGCGTTACACGTGCCCCACATTGTCTGAGGATGTTCGTGTAACGTAAACAGACTCAGAAAATGTCCCAAAAAAGAAACAGCGGAAATGCATATGCTCAAAACATCAAAAAAATTTAGCATTCGTCTAATTAACCATAAACCAATTTGTAGACAATAATAATTGAGTGGAGACACTCCTAATCTTATTCCACTCTGTCATCTTGCACAAAATAAAACAGGTTGACAACATATTAAAATTCATAGAAAACATAGAAAATGGTTTAGCTATCCAAAATCATTAAAATTCGTAACACTATGAGAAATGGAATACTATTTGCAAAATTAATTAGATTGCATGGTCATAAAAACAGGTAGATCAAAATACGCAAATTAATTATTAATTACATAGAATACACATTTTATATAACCTTTTCATAATTATTATCTCGTCATGAGATTCCACTTAACGCTAAACAAGAAAATAATATTCAGTAGATCGAAAAAAACGTAAATATTGACAGCAGAATTCTTTCAGCTGTCCAGGAAGAAAAACAATTCCGCCTTCCGTACTCGCAAGTACAAAGAATGCCGAGAACGGCACGGAGAGCCTACGGCGGCACAAGAGTCGACAGCTGCCCCGCCTCGTCAGTATTGTTGCGCCCGCCTGTGCGGCACGCTTGATCTCACTCGCCTGCCTAACGGCATTTCCAGAACGTCCGCTTCACTGAATTCTTTGGGAAAAACTCACTCCCGAGTAATCTCAAGGAGTCCATTAACACTATCACAGTGGATAACTCAACACTGTCCATCATCACACATGTACAAGCCTGAAACTTAAAACAGCGTCTAAGTACATCGGCAATGACTAGTAAAACACATATTCATGAAATCTTACAGCTAGTTACAAAATCATATTTACATTGCTTAATCTACTGTGACTCAGCTGAAAACTTGAACTAGCAGCTTGGATTTTTCAATTGATAAATAATCACTCTCTCTTAAATCATTTAGTCAAAATTAATTACTTATTAATTACAACTTCTTTAATGTCCTCTTGGTCAGTCAAAAGCATGGCAATCTAGCAAACCTTAAATCTTACACTCTATATTTACATATTGTACAAATTACCCATTGTGTGGTATTAATCGATCCTAGGTTGGTACAATTTCAAATCTATTATATTTCGTATACCTAATAGCTTTCCAGAGCTTGGATACTCTAAGCAATAAGCATTTGTGTGAGGTATACCAATGACTTTATATGGTCCATTATAAACAAACTTAAATTTAGAGATTTCATTGTCTATCTCGCTCGATTTCTCATGAGCTTTTACAAGTACTAAGTCTCCGATCGCAAACTTAGCAAAACGCGCTTTAGCGTCATGACGACGTATGCAAGCATCGGCTTTAAGCTTCATTACTTCTCGCAAACGATCTTTTTTCACACCAATACTAATGTCAATCCGTGGAGGGAATTTGATTATCTCTTCCACTAAACTTTTACTTCTGTCAATGCCGAAATTCCTCACGTCACGGCAGTTCAAATTCATTCCTACATCAATGTCATCCGGCCAGTTAACAATGTGTATAGGCTGGTATTGCCTATGCACACAGTCTCCTGCCTCGTCAAAACTAACTACTATTGTTTTATCTTGTGACATACATGTCAAAGTTTTGCTTTCGCAATTAATCACTGCACGGTACTTTAATACCCAATCTAACCCGATAATTACTCCCGTAGTCAAGTCTGGCACGACGACAAACTCTTGTTCAAATCGTGCCCCACATATCTCGAAGTGGACAAAAATCTGTTTTGTGACCGGTTTACTGGCCTTCCCAGTAGCACCGATAATTTTCACTCCTGTTACTGGCATAACTACGATGCCAGGTCTGTCTTTCAGTAACTCAAATATTTTCCCAGATACAGCACTCAATTCTGCACCGGTGTCAATCAACACGTTTAGTTGTAGGTCGTGCATATTAACCGACACTACTATCTGTCTACACTTGTCCTCGACTGTTTCTTTATTTTCCCACAGTAAATCCTCGTCTATATCTAGGTCATCCCAGAAAAAACCATCCGGCTTTGATCCTAAATCCGGTTTATCTGGCGGCTTTTTCAGTCTCTGTTCACATACAGTTTTAATTTCAACACGTTTGTCCTGAGGCTTAGTCTCTAGCTTCGCCTCCAATACCGAAACCTTTTCCTGTAACTCGTCAACTAGTGAGTGTTGCTTTGCTATCAATTCACTAATTGTCACCTTCGTTGATTCCACTTTGGTCAGATTGATCTCATCTGCCAATCTACCTGGAGAAATGTGCCCAGTAGTATCTGCAATTACTTCCTCTGGATCTGCGCAACCCACACTGCTATCGTCTGACTGTATAATGTCAGCTCTAACCTCATACACGCTGTAATCTATGTGCTTTTCTACCAATCGTGTCCGGCTATCACTAAAATTTTCGTAATCTTTCTCCTTAATACTCTCGCAATGTTTAAACTGGAGGTTTGCGTCGGATGGGTCGGCTGCTTCTACCACTATAACTTTCGGTAAAGTCTGCCGGTTAGGGCCAGAACTTTCCGTTACTACTTCAACATCTAACTCCTGCGGGACGAAACACGACGAATCTTGCTCGTGCTCCCCATTAACATCAACTATTTCTGGTAAAGTCTGCCGGTTAGGGCCAGAACTTTCCATCACTTCACAAATACTATCTTCCTGTGGGACGAGACGCGGCAAATCCTGCCCGCGCTCCCTATAAACACTCCTCCCGTACAGGCCCCTATAATCTCTTAGTTCGTCGTATAAGCGACCGAACTGCCTTAACCAGACCTCATCCCTCTCTGCATCCCCTCGCTCGATGACGGACGTTTTATCCGACATCTGATCTTCTCTCAACAATTGCGAATCATTCTTAAACTCAATCTCCAGTTCCGCTGTGGGTATTACAGCTGCCACTTTATAATCGATTTCCGGAACACTACTTAAATTGTTCTCACTGACAGTGAATGTATTTTCTGCTGCCATGTATACAGCTGATTTACTACTTGTGGGCGCACTCCTTTCTCCTAACACTGGCACACTCTCCCGCCGTTGATTATTCCATACGGAATTTTCATAACGACGACACCTGGGTTTTCTCCTGTTATTGGGCCGCCAAAATTTCTCCACGCCCGGTAGGCCCCTCACCGGCGCGGCTAATGGTTTCCCTGTCTCGTCCCAGCAGATACGCTCCCCGGATACTGCTGAGGCGGCTGGTCACATCCTCTGGCGTTATTACTATTCTGCGCAGCCCGTATCACGCTAGTATGATACTGGTTTCCGTCATTCCGGTTATTATTTGCATTGTACCGATTGTTATTACGGTCCGAACCATTATTGTCATTGCTGCGGTATGCATTATTCCCATGGTTATCGTTGTTATGGTTGGGGTGGTACCCGTTGTTGTTACCACGGCCTCTACCACTGTCGCGATTATTGCGCCAATTGTCCTCGTCCTCAACTCTTTCCAGGAAATCATTGATTGTCCTGTAATTGCTTCCTACATAGCGTTTTGTATCATCTGGAAGCTTCATGTAGAGTTCCCAGACTATTTCGGATTCCGTGCGGCGATCACGCAAATATTCCAACTTGCGGATCCAGCCCTCACAAAACTCCCTCATCGAGCCGCGCGAATTCGCATCGAAAGGCCTCGATACGACAAATTCGCGCCAGACACTTTGCTGTTTTTGCTCTGACCAGTATTCAGCCAGAAACAATTTTTTAAACTCGTCAAAAGTCAGGTTCGTAATGTTGAGGTTTAAGCCCCAACGCTTGGCATCACCAGCCAGCACATCAATAACCGCATTAATTTTTCTCTCATTAGTCCATGATACGGGTAAAACTCTTTCACAATTTTTAATGAAATCCGTCGCGTGTATACCGCCTTTTTTCAAGGGGTCGAACCGCTCCTCTTTCGTCAACCATTCCGAACTATGTGCACAGACTGGCACATAGCTCTGTTTTTCGTCAAGTTTCTTTTCTAATTCCGACACTCTCGTAATTACTTGGCAAGTGGTTGTCGCAAGCGTTTCCACTTCCCTCTTTTTCTCTTCGCAGGTATTAGCCTGCTCCCTCACTTTAGTGTCTACTTCGGACACTAAAGCCTTTAAAGTTTCCACCTTCTGTTGATCCTCTTTTTTCACTAATTGAATTTGTTCCGTCACCTTATTCTCGATGATCGGAGCAACTGCTTCTCCTACACTTTTCTCGATTCTGCTAATTTCGGAATCAAAACGAGTATTTATGCTCGCAATTTCCGCCTGAACGCCTATCATTTCCTGTTTAAGATTACCGATTTCGGTATTAATTAAAACAATATCTTCTTTGATTTTATCAACTTTTGTATTAACAACTCCAACATTGTTGTTAACAACATTAATAGCTTTGTTCTGATTGTCTAGCTTTCGTTCAATCTTTTCAGACTGAGCTTCTTGCTTGGCAGACAGAGCTATAATTTCTGCCGATTGACTCTTGATTTCATTAATCAAAGCATTCAATAAATCAGTTAAATTCCCAGAGACTACCGGTTTTACTTCCGTAGCTGGTTCCTCTATACATGTTCCCCCGTATTCATCATCAAGGGGTACAGATTTGATTTTCGCTTCCGATTCCGAAACATTTTCTAAAGTTTGGAATTCCATTTCTGCTCTTTGTTGCGTTTCGGCGGTCGCGTCTTTCATGCTAGCCGCCTGCCCCTGAACAATGGGTACCGCGGTGCGCGTTTCCCACTGTTCGACCGATTGTTCCGTATCCAAGTCTACCAAATTTTGGCAATTGTTGCCTTCACTCATTTTAATAATTTTCAATATAAATGCCAAATCTCAAATATAATTAGGACTACTCCCACTACTTATTCTCGCTGACGTAAACGGCCTGTACGTAACCAGTACTTTGTTACGATATTTGCACAATGCAAAATTCGTGTCCAGAACAACCTCAAAATTGAAGATTGTCCTGTCACCAGGTCGCCACGTGTAACCTCCCCCCTCACTTATCGACCTTAATGACAGTGAAAAACGAAACCGCGTGTACCTAATGGGAGTTTTGGAAAAGCAATCGTCACCGAAGTTAACCTGTCGGTAAAGAGGGAGGAAAGGGTTACATCTAAATGAAAGGAAATGTGCTAATGAAACTGGTGGAAATTAATTTTGAAAAGGGGTAAAGTTAATAAAGAAAGTAAATGTGCAGCCGTTACATTAACAATTAACTAGCGGTAATTAGGTATTTGAGATTTGGGGAAATCACGGTCGCCAGTCCTAAGGACAATTATTATAGTAACTGAAAAAGAAAGGTTATTACACATATAATTAGCACTAGAAGCGTGGCAATTGAAGGTTGACACGTGTAGTGTGAAAACTGAAAGTTTGTCAGAAGTAATAAATTTCGCTACACCCTGACTTAATTTAGCAAAAGAATTAATAACCGGAAAATCGAAAGTTAATTTAGTGACTGAAGTTAATAGTGAGCTTTCTTTCTGAAGCACATCGAAATTCAGTAAAATACGGTTAGTCTTGGACTACCTCAACAATCATTTCAAAAACTACTTGAATCTACGAAATGTAGAAATAAGAGATTTAACTTTGAACTTGAATTAAATGATTCTGAACAATTAACAATAGTAATATTTAGTACGTACCAAGCTGAGCTGCAGTCACAGGTAAGCTAAAATACGGTAACAAAACTCGCATTCTTAATTTGTGCTTGTGTAATCTAACTATTGTAGCCAGCTAATGCTTGAATTGAACTTTGAAATTAAAGCAGTGAAATGGAATTATGCTGGCGTTTGAATTTCAACGACACTAGGGTTCATTTCGGAAAAGGAAGGGACCCTGCTTGGCAATGCAATTGGGACAATGAGCAACAAAGGTTCATGCTAAGTTGCTGTAATTTTGCGAGGCAAATGGAACAATTTGAAAAGCTGAGGTCTGCCATACAGTTCTGAAACTTTACGTGCTTTTAGTCTTCCTTGTTGGTTGATTGAAGGTTTGAAGCCGTCGATCGAGGAGGTGGCGACAGTCACTCATTGTCGGCCGTCGCTGTTGCAGAAGCTGGATGTTGGCGCGCCTTCTTCTCGACACGGTCACCAGGCGAAACGGGCTCTTGATGTGCGCCAGCTAATGCTTCCCGTCCGCGACACCATGTCAGAAACTATCATCGCGAGTCGAGCGCAATTACTTGCTGCCAAACCCCGAAAGCGCGGCAACTCGCGGGAGCGTCACACGACACCTGCTCCACTCGCTACTCCCGCCAGACTCCCACCGTTCTGCCCGCGCTCCACGCGGCAGAGTTCACACTACCAAAGATCCTACACACTTTGATTCTTCACACGACCTATCGATGTAATCGTTCGGTAGCAGATTTCCCTAGGCAAGACCCAGCGTAAAAATACAAATAATATTTACGAAACAAACCAATTACATATCGACATAAGTGCATAAATATATATATATACAAACAGTAAAACAATTACAATATATAGACAGAAATGTCATATCTTGAGGTAACAAAACAAGGGGAAAAAAATAATAGTACAATAGATGGAAATAGGAGGATATGCACGTGTAACCTCCCCCCTCACTTATCGACCTTAATGACAGTGAAAAATGAAACCGCGTGTACCTAATGGGAGTTTTGGAAAAGCAATCGTCACCGAAGTTAACCTGTCGGTAAAGAGGGAGGAAAGGGTTACATCTAAATGAAAGGAAATGTGCTAATGAAACTGGTGGAAATTAATTTTGAAAAGGGGTAAAGTTAATAAAGAAGGTAAATGTGCAGCCGTTACGTTAACAATTAACTAGCAGTAATTAGGTATTTGAGATTTGGGGGAAATCACGGTCGCCAGTCCTAAGGACAATTACTATAGTAACTGAAAAAGAAAGGTTATTACACATATAATAAACACTAGAAGCGTGGCAACTGAAGGTTGACACGTGTAACCTCCCCCTCACTTACCGACCTTAATGACAGTGAAAAATGAAACCGCGTGTACCTAATTGGAATTTTGGAAAAGCAATCGTCACCGAAGTTAATCTGTCGGTAAAGAGGGAGGAAAGGGTTACATCTAAATGGAATGATAAATGCCAATGAAACTGGTGGAAATTAATTTTGAAAAGGGGTAAAGTTAATAAAGAAAGTAAATGTGCGGCCGTTACGTTAACGATCAACTAGCGGTAATTAGATATTTGAGATTTGGGGAAATCACGGTCGCCAGTCCTAAGGACAATTATTATAGTAACTGAAAAAGAAAGGTTATTACACATATAATTAGCACTAGAAGCGTGGCAATTGAAGGTTGACACGTGTAGTGTGAAAACTGAAAGTTTGTCAGAAGTAATAAATTTCGCTACACCCTGACTTAATTTAGCAAAAGAATTAATAAAACCGGAAAATCGAAAGTTAATTTAGTGACTGAAGTTAATAGTGAGCTTTCTTTCTGAAGCACATCGAAATTCAGTAACATACAGTTAGTCTTGGACTACCTCAACAATCATTTCAAAAGCTACTTGAATCTACGCAATTTAGAAATAAGAGATTTAACTTTGATCTTGAATTAAATGATTCTGAACAATTAACAATAGTAAAATGTAGTACGTACCAAGCTGAGCTGCAGTCACAGGTAAGCTAAAATGCGGTAACAAAGCTCGCACTCTAAATTTGTGCTCGTGTAACCTAAATATTGTAGCCAGCTACTGAACTTTGAAATTAAAGCAGTGAAATCTAATTATATTATTTTAATGCTGGCGTTTGAATTTCAACGACACTCGGGTTCATTTCGGAAAAGGAAGGGACCCTGCTTGGCAATGCAATTGGGACAATGAGCAACAAAGGTTCATGCTAAGTTGCTGTAATTTTGCGAGGCAAATGGAACAATTTGAAAAGCTGAGGTCTGCCATACAGTTCTAAAACTTTACTTGCTTCCAGTCTTCCTTGTTGGTTGATTGAAGGTTTGAAGCCGTCGATCGAGGAGGTGGCGACAGTCACTCATTGTCGGCCGTCGCTGTTGCAGAAGCTGGATGTTGGCGCGCCTTCTTCTCGACACGGTCACCAGGCGAAACGGGCTCTTGATGTGCGCCAGCTAATGCTTCCCGTCCGCGACACCATGTCAGAAACTATCATCGCGAGTCGAGCGCAATTACTTGCTGCCAAACCCCGAAAGCGCGGCAACTCGCGGGAGCGTCACACGACACCTGCTCCACTCGCTACTCCCGCCAGACTCCCACCGTTCTGCCCGCGCTCCACGCGGCAGAGTTCACACTACCAAAGATCCTCCACACTTTGATTCTTCACACGACCCATCGATGTAATCGTTCGATAGCAGTTTTCCCTAGGCAAGACCCAGCGTAAAAATACAAATAATATTTACGAAACAAACCAATTACACATCGACATAAGTGCATAAATATATATATATATACAAACAGTAAAACAATTACAATATATAGACAGAAATGTCATATCTTGAGGTAACAAAACAAGGGGAAAAAAATAATAGTACAATAGATGGAAATAGGAGGATATGCATTTCCGGCGTTACACACTCATTGACAGCAATAAAAGAAAAGAGAAGAAGCGAGAAAGTGAACACGCTGCATTTACTTCATTCGCTGTGGGTGTGTGTACCAGTAATCACAATGACCCAAATAAATGGTATTGCGACAGTGGCGCTACAAATCATATCACTCCCAACAAACAGTATTTTGTTCCGTATAATGAATTTGATGCTGCTCAAGTAAGCAGAGATAGTGAGCTTGCTGTGCCCAAGTACAGTTTTGTATTCAGTTTCAGTAAACTTACAGAATGACTTCAGAGATTCAACCCTTACTGTATATATGTGGAAATGCTGGTAGATTTTATTTACAATAAATTGGCAGTCGATGGGTAGGCAATCTGAGCCAGTTTGTAAGGAATTGTGCACCACATGTGCTGGACAGCCAACACCTACTATATTATTCACTGTATTCTGTTGAAGTTTATAAGACAAATTATTTTTTCCTTTCCTCTGCTTACCACCAAAATTGGTGTTAGTGTTGTCTGCAGAAACTGCAATCACCTTTCCCTCAAGATCATATTTCTTTAAAATCTCCAGCACACAATTGTGAAGTAAATATGAAGTTTCTCCAGCTAAATTAACCGATTCGAGCACTTTCACTGTGATGCCATTTTCAGGGTGAAAATACCTGATAAGGAGAGGAACCAACTTCAAATCCGGATGATTCGATGTATCAATCATTACAGAAATGAATCGAGCGCTTTTCAGTTCACTTAAAACCTGCTGAGCTGCATACAGTGCAATAACATCTGAAATGATTGCATTCGATTTTGTGTGTCCACATGAGAATTTAGGATTGAAAAGTTTTTTAACAACTGCTGTAGTACAGTTCATTGACTTAAAGCTATGGTTATGCATTGAACTGTGGTATGCAAACGTAGCTTCTTGTGCAGCCAACTGCCTATCTATTGCTGTTACTGACTTTAAGTTTACATAGTAGTCACTCACGCATTTATTTGCTCTTTTCGTTTGATGAGTCATGCGATGTTTCTTCGTCTTAATGTGAATCACAATGTCAGACCTTCCACCATGACTAATAGCAAATTCTGATCTGCACAATGTACATTCTACAGTTTCTTCACTACCAGTGATAAAAGGAAACTCGCTTTTTATATTGCTGCGAAAATTACACTTTTGTTTTGGCATAATGAAACAGTGATTGCATCGTGCAAAACATTAACAGTGTGGTGACGAAAGCCAGAGAGCGAGCATCAGTGGTGTAGAGTATCTCTGGACCGAAAGCACAGATTCAGTGGATCGATTTAGGAGAGAAGAATCTTCGTTGTTATTCGTAACCTATAGTGCGTTTAAAATTACTTGCGATTTTTGACAGTTCAGTACATGTTTGGGGTATGCTGAAAGTCATCACACGCTTCCTAGTGTAAATAATTGCGCAGTTAATAGCAAGTCAAACAACCAGTAGCGTAAAATACTCTAGCCAAGCGGAATCATAAAAACAAACAAGACATATAAGCGTCCCCAAAAAAACTTTCGGGACAGCGGGACATTTTGGCATAAAACAGGACTGTCCCGGGAAAAATGGGACGAATGGACACCCTATTCCATAGATCCGTGCTGAGGAGATCTTCGTGGATGCGGAACATGTCAAATTTTATTTTTTAGCTAAAATAACAATACTAATAGTATGAGTATATGCAATACATCATTTTTTTTCTTTTTTTAAATCTGAAATAACAATACTAATAGTATGAGTATAAATAATACATCATTTGTATCTATTAAAAAATTCGTCAATGGAGTGGAAGGAGTTGGTCACTAGCAAGTCTTTCAGGCTCCTTTTAAACTGATCTTTATTTGTAACTAAATTTTTTATGTTTGCAGGTAAATTATTGAAGATGAGTGTTCCTGAGTAGTGGACCCCTTTTTGAGCTAAAGTAAGTGCTTTTACGTCCATGTGCAGATCATTTTTGTTTCTAGTATTGTATGTATGAACTGAGCTGTTTGTTGGAAAAAGAGATATATTATTTAGGACAAATTTCATTAAGCAGTAAATTTACTGAGAGGCAGTAGTTAGTATACCCAGTTCTTTGAAGAGATTTCTACAGGACGTCCATGAATTTACTCCACTAATAATACGTATTACACACTTTTGGACTCTGAAAACTTGTTTGACTTGAAGAGTTACCCCAAAATATTATACTATATGACATTATGGAGTGAAAGTAGGCAACGTACGCAATCTTTTTCATTTTTATGTCGCCTATGTCTGCTAACACTCGAATTGCAAATACAGATTTGTTAAAGTATTTCTGAGTTCTGTGGTGTGCTCCTCCCAGTTGAATTTATTATCAAGTTGTAATCCCAGGAATTTAAGACTGTCAACCTCTTCTATCTGCTCTTCTTCATACTTTATGTATATGCTGGGTGGAAACCTCTTTACAGGTTGTGAACTGCATACAGTGAAGTGAGTCTTTTCGAAGTTTAATGTCAGTGAGTTGGCTTTAAACCATTTATTAATATCCATGAAAATATCATTAGCAGATCTTTCTAGAACTATACTCAACATACTATTTATTGCAATACTTGTGTCATATGCAAACAAAACGAACTCTTCTTCTGGCAGTGTAACTGATAAGAGATCATTAATGTACACCAGAAAAAGCAATGGCCGTAAGATGGATCCTTGTGGGACACCACATGTAATTTCTTCCCATTCTGATGATGACTGATGACTTAATTCACTAGTCCCTTGCACTGACACCCTTTGTTTCATGTTAGCGAGGTATGACTTGAACCATTTTGCAGCACTGCTCGTGGCACCATACAATTCTAATCTATTTAAAAGGATGTTGTGGTTCGCGCAATCAAATGCCTTTGACAAATCACAGAAAATACCTGCTGCTTGTAATATGTTATTTAATGAATTAAGTAGATTTTCACTGTAGGTGTAAATAGCGTTCTCGATATCAGAACCCTTCAGAAATCCAAACTGTGTTCTTGATAATATGTTATTTGTGGTCAGATGGTTGAGAAGCTGCCTGTACATTACTTTTTCTAAAATTTTTGAGAATGCTGGCAAAAGTGAAATTGGTCTTTAGTTTGGTGGTATCTCTTTATCCCCTTTCTTGAATAGAGGCTTAACATCCGCATATTTTAGCCAGTCAGGAAATGCCCCAGTTATAATTGACTGGTTACACAAGTAACTTAGAATTGTACTAAACTCACAAGAACATGCCTTAATTAACTTTGTTGATATTTCATCATAACCACTAGAATGCTCTGTTTTAAAAGATTTCATTACGGAAGTTATTTCTTTTGGTGAAGTGAGTGACATATTCATGTACCTGAAGCTATTTGTAAAATGAGATTTGTAATGCTCTCGCTATGGCTAAATGTACAAGTCACGAATCTTGCCACTCTTCTTTGGACCTTCTCAATCTCTTGACTCAGACCCAACTGGAAAGGGTTCAATACAGATGAACAATACTCTAAGACTGGACGAAGTGATGTATTGTAAGCAATTTCCTTTGTTGAAGGACTGCATCACTTCAGGAGTCTACCAATAAACCACATTCTAGGGTTCAACTTACCTGTTACTCGTGCAATCAGAACTGAGTCGAAAGCCTTTCGAAAGTCGAGAAATGTGGCATCAGCCTGGGAGCTGGTATCTAGAGACTGTTGTATATCATGCACAAAGAGGGACAGCTGTGTCTCACATGACTGCTGTTTCCTAAAACCGTGCTGGTTTCTGCATATGAGCTTCTCATAGTCTATGAAGGTCATTATGTCTGAACACAAAATATGTTCCATGATTCTACAACAAATCGACGTCAGTGAAATTGACTGGTAATTATGTGTATCCGATTTTCTACCTTTTTTGTAGATTGCTATCACCTGGTCCTTCTTCCAGTCCCGTGGAACTTTCTGCTGTTCCAATGATCTCTGATAGATGATGGATAGGAATGGTGCTATATTTGTAGCATAGTCAACATATAATCTTTTGACAGCTGCTTTCATTTCGCGTAATTTCTGTTTGTCAGCGGGGCAGTGACTATGCTTAAAATCCCAGATACACGAAACACTATGTCAGCTATCCTTTCCTTTGTTTGATAATTGAAAGGGGGAATGGGGCTGCAGTCCTCTATCGTAAACGAGTTTTTGAAAGCTAGGTTTAGAATTTCGGCCTTCTGTTTATCATCATTAGTTACATTACACGTACTGTCAGTAAGAGAAAGTATTGAATTATTTGTAGCGTTCATATATTTTACATACGACCAAAATTTTTTGGGGCTATTTTTAGAATCTGGAGATAAAATATTGCCTTCAAATTCGTTAAAAGAATCTCTCATTGTCCTTCTGACAGCTGCTTTCATTTTGCATAATTTCTGTTTGTCAACGGGACAGTGTCTACGTTTAAAAAAACTGTGCAAAATTCTCTGCTTTCTCAGCAACTTCCTAATATGTTTGTTGTACCAAGGTGGATCCTTTCCCTCCTCTATATTTTTGCTAGGCACATACTTCTCTAGGACATGGTGGGCAATACCTTTAAATTCCGACCAAAGATGCTCAGTATCATTGTGTCCTGCGGTGAATGCTTGGAACTGACTACGAAGATATTCATTAATGACACTTTTATTTGCTTTCCCATACAAGAAAAATCTATGCTGTTTCTTTGATTTTTTTTTTTTGCAACTTCCACTGACATAAAAGCCACAACGACATTATGGTCGCTAATACCTTATTCTAGATTAACGTCCTCAAAAAGATCAGTACTGTTTGTCGCCAAGATATCTAATATGTTCCCATCTCGAGTTGGTTTTCTAACCAATTGCTCGAGGTTGTATGTTGGGAGCGCTCCTAGAATAACTTCACACGAGTCTTTGCGTCTGCCCCCTGTAATAAACGTGTAATTTTCCCAATCAATGGATGCCAGATTAAAGTCTCCACCTATAACTAATGGATAATTTGGTTATTTATTTCCTATGTACTCAAGACTTTCCCTGAAACGTTCTGCTACGTTCGTTGCAAATGCTGGTGGTCTATAAAAACATCCTAATACAATGGTCAATTCTTGTCTGATTGACAGCTTTATACATACTATTTCACAGATTGACCCAGTTTAAACAGCTTTTATCTACAATGAACACACCATCTCCCATAGCATCAGTCCTGTCCTTCCTAAACATTGTCCAATACGAGTTCAAGATCTCACTGCTATTTATGTCTGGTTTTAACCAGCATTCAATACCTAATACAATACTGGGATTGCTACTGTTTAAGTCGAAGAATAACTCGGGAATCTTGCTACAGACACTTTTACAATTTACTAACAAGAGATTTAGCATATTTAAATCCTTTGGAATGGCCTGTTTAGGCGAACTAGAAATTTTTACAGTTGGCACACCCACATCAGTGTCATGAACTGGTAATTTTTCAGGTCAACAATTTGATTCCCCTGGGGAGGAACCTAATCTAAAAAACCCCAATGTGCCTGCCACAAGTACTGTGCTACACGTGTAGCTGCTTCCTGTGTGTAGTGCACCCCTAATCTATCGAGTGGAGTTCTACAACCTTCCACCCCATAGCGTAGGTCGAGGAATCTGCAACCATTTTCGATACAGAGTCGACATAGCCTCTGGTTTAGATTCTCCACTCGACTCCAAATCAGAGGAACCTGGTCCACCCTGGGTATGATGCTGCAGATCTTCAGCTTGGCTTCCACTCCTCAAGAGATGGAGACCGCCATCAACAATTTAGCCAGCCATCGAAAGAACCCAAGGATTTCCTTGTAACCCCTATGACAGGCGTCGTTGGTGCCAACATGTACAACAATCTGCAGCTGGCTGCGCTGCACGCGATCAATAGCCGCCAGAAGAGCCTCTTCCACATCCCAGACAACGCCCCCAGGCAAGCACACCGAGTGATCGTTGGACTTCTTCCCCGCCCTAGCTTCTATGTTCCTGAGGGGCTCCGTGACCTGCCTAACATTGGAGCTCCCAATAACTAACAAATCCCTACACCCATGTGCCTGCCCAGACCTTGCTGAAGGAGCCACCACAATCGTGGCAGAAGGTGCATTGTGATCCGGCTCAGCCTCACCCCCCCCCCCCCCCCCCCCAGTATCAGATAGCACACTGAATCTATTAGGAAGGATTGTGAGGAAGACAGTGACCGTTCGTGTACTCTTCCGCCATCCCGAAAAATATCCAAAAAAGGCCGCTGGACAAGGAAAAAGGAGGGTAACACATCTTCACAACATCACTCACAAAATTGTAGACATCAGTGGTTAAAGTGTCCGGCTTTTAAGGACAGGCTTTTGCCAGCCACCAATGACTGAACTAAAGCTATGTGTGCAATTTGCCTGGCAACGTCAATGGTAGCTGAAATGTCTAATTTGGAAACTCACAGCACTATCAAAAAAAATATAAATAACAAACCTGGTTCTAGCGTAAAAACGCAGACGTTAATATCGCTTGGATTCCAAAAAAGTGTAATGCCATAAAATAAAGAAAAAACACTTGCAGAAAATTTAACATGCTTTTTTTTTCAGAGCATAGAGCTGCATTTTCGGTTGCTGACCATTTGATACCTTTATTAAAAGAAGTTGTGACGAATTCTAAATTAATTAAGGAAATAGAGCTCAAACGAACTAAAGTAATAGCATGATATAAGAATGCAGGCTTCTGCGGCCGGTGTCGTAGTGATTTAAATTCTTCTGGGTATTATGCCGCGTCCACTGGTACACTTACCATATGTAAGAGGCGTCAGTGAACGGCTAGGAAACGTCCTCCGCCGACGAGGTTTCAAACCGATTTTTCGAAGCAGTCACAGAATCCACAAAATGATAGGTTCCACCAAGGATGTAGTCAACAATCTTAACACTGCAGGTGTTTACGGACTACGATGTGAGTGCAGAGCTACCTACATAGGAGAAACAGGGAGACCTGTCAGCTTACGAGTAGCAGAACACGAACGCTGTCTACGATTACAACAACATAATCAATCAGTGATAGCAGAACATCACCGTGACTGTGGACAATTTATCAGGTTCCAGGAAGCCCGAGTACTGGTGAAAGAGTCGTGGATGCGAGAACGCAAAATACGGGAAGCGATCGAAATTAGTAAGCAGCCTGACAACATCAGCAGAGAAGATGGCTACAAACTCATGGCGTCCTGGCTGCTGGTCATCCCAGTCCAACAGGCCGCGAGCGGTCGCGGGGCAGAAGCTACACGGGACACGGACGTATCTGCACAAACAGCTGTAGAGCGACTGTCAGTCCACTTCCGCACACACCAGGAGGAAAACTTGCCGACTGGAAGCCGAATGCTGATTGGTGAACAGCTACCAATCGTTGACGACATGGACACCCACGAATAGCTTCTTTCCTTCCATATTCCCTTACGTCATGACTAGCCAATCATATTAGACGGCCAATTAAAAGTTTTACAACAGTGACGTCAGACATCGATATTCTGTAATAAATAGGAGCACCTATCCCCATGCAAAACCAGTCGTGCTCTGAGGAAGGCCGTTGCAATTCGGCCGAAACGTCGGTTTTAGTTTTTAGCAATGACGGGTCATAATACCCAGAAGAATTTTAATCACTAAAGTAACAGCAGCTGTAAAGAACGTTCTTGGAGAAGGTCATAAAGCAGAATTAGCTAAAAACTACAACAAAATAAATTTTCAGTCATGACGAACGAGACAATCGACATTTCATCGGTCAAAACTGCTTGCATTGTGGTATGCTATTTTGATCAAGAAGCTCAAAAAATATATAGCACGTTTTGGGAGTTGCAGAAAGTTTTTAAGAAAAGAACCAGTGCTGATTATATTCTCACCGCCAGTGTCGAGATTTTATACAAATCTCTTATCGATTCGTTCACCAGCTATAATGTCCTACTGAAAAATGTTATAGGCTTCGGGCCAGATGAGTGTAACGTCATGATGAGTGAAAACGACTCCGTAAAAACTAGATTACAACGTGATTTTAAAGGAATCATTATAGTGAAATGTGTTTGTCCCTCAGCCCATTTGCGTGCCAGCGAAGCATGTAAACAATTACCTGAAAGTGTAGAGCAGCTAGCTCGTAATATTTATAACTTTTTTAAAACACAGTGATAAGCGCCAGTTTGATTTTTGTAACTTCCAGTCATTTGTTGAAGTGGAGTCCCATAAAATTCTTAAGCCATCTTAGGTAAGATGGCTTTCATCGTCAGCAGTGGCTAAAAGAATATTAGAGCAGTGGGAGGCCCTATGTCTATTTTGTAACGATATCACGACAAATCGTGCACATAAAGCCAAACCAAATGTGCGAAATCTGGCAGTATTTATTTCTGAAAAACTCAGCAATCCATTCTATGAACTCTATTTTTGTTTCCTAGAATAGTCGCTCCATTTATTTAATAAATTAAATCTGGAAGTTCAAAGCGAGAAAATGGTTATTCACAGTCTAAATGAGAAAATACGTGAACTCTACCAGGAAATCCTATTGCGTTATTTACAACGTGAATATGCCATGAGGCCAAACCTAGGTGACATAGCCCCTGAAAGTCAGCAACATCAACTCTGTAACACTGAACTGTATCTTGGCGACAAAGTGTATGAGCTATTAAAAGATACAGATGTGGTCAGACATCCCGCAAGTATTGAACAATTCTCCTCATGTTGCAAAAATGTCTACGAAGTTCTGCCACAGAAAAAAAAATTATACAACATGGAGGACCCTGTCTTGTCAAAGTTACAAGTTTCCAAACCAGAATCAGCGCTCTCTCACAATTTTAGGAGTCTCTTCCCAACAATAATGCCTCTCATTCATGTGGTTCTGCTTATAATTTCACCAGATGATCATGCAAAAAAATAAATAATAGACGATCAATGGAGACGGCTGCCAAATGCACAAGGTCAGTATCCTGAAGGACTGAATGAAATTAGTGAGTCAGTTACGTTTTGGGATCTATTGCTGAAAACTGAAGATTTTTCTGCTCTAACTGCACTATCCCTACCTCATACAAATGCCTACTGCGAGCGAGTTTTCAGTAAGGTTAATTTGATAAAAACAGGCATAAGAAACTGGCTAACTGTGAAAAGTGTGAACGGGACACTTCTTGCTGCAGAGAGCATAAAGGAACCAACACGTACTGGAAATTGCGTCAATTTTGAACTGACAAAAGACATGTATAGCCATATCACTATGGGAAAAATTATATGGTAACATAAATAAGAATGATGTCAGTGAGGCTGAGGTTGTACCTGATATTATATTTGGAGACATAAACTAAGACTAGGAACTACCACAAAAAATTTCACAGTTGTGTGCAAATGTAGGTTAGATAGCGCCACTGTTGAGTGATCAAAAATGGTTCAAATGGCTCTGAGCACTATGGGACTTAACTTCTGTGGTCATCAGTCCCCTAGAACTTAGAACTACTTAAACCTAACTAACCTAAGGACATCACACACATCCATGCCCGAGGCAGGATTCGAACCTGCGACCGTAGCAGTCGCGCGGTTCCGGACTGAGCGCCTTAACCGCAAGACCACCGCGGCCGGCGTTGAGTGATCTGTGGCGCTGTCATGGTCTAAGTCGCACCTCTAATGGCAGACCAGGAACGTAAAATGCTTCGTCACCAAACATGTGCGAAAGCGACAAAGAGGTTTTTCTCACCAATAAGAGGTAAGAGGGGAGTATATTCCAGTTGGCTAAATAATAATGATATATCATGTGCCTGTGTAATTTTGTAAATAATTAATTATCTCCTGATTGTCTTATCTCCTGATGAAATCATTTTATTAATGTGCATTCTCATTTAACCTCAATGTACAATGCAGTTTGCGAATCCTTGTTACTTATGAGATTGAAATAAAATTGTATCATTGTTGTCACTCGATATTAAGCATTCACGCATTCCAGTATGTCTCATCCCACCACCTCTACCCCTCCCCACTACCCCATGGCCCAAAAACAGCCAAGTCGAGTAATATGCTCAGAAACTGTGTCTAGAAAAGATGGCCACTATAATATTTTATTTGTATAATTCAAAATTTTTAAATTAAAAAGTGCCTGCTAAAGTCACACTTATCTAATATGAGTTATTTTGGTTTTATAACATTTTAAATGCTTGATAAGTGTACAAGGTTTGAAATCCAAAGTACAAGATTTTTAGTTGTTTATGAACGAGGAAAAAAGTTCTATGGTTGGCAACCTTGCTGCTACGTTAGTTTTGTTATTGCAGCCATGCTATTAATCATGGCTGTTCCACTGTCTATTTGCACCAAATAAGGGCAACGTCTAGTGATCCGTTTTTTGTGGTCGGAAGGTATATCATGGGCCGATATTCATCGAAGACTTTCGGTACAGTACAGGAACAGTGTTTTGCCACAACAGAGTGACTACGAATGGACTGAAAAATTCCGAAATTGTCCCACAAGTGTTATGCATGATGAAGGAGCTGGACGACTCTTTACCGCCAAAAATGAAGAAACCATTCAGTGTTCACATGAAATGATTCTCTTAGACAGACAATTAACTATTGACGAAGTGGCACATCTTCTTCATATTAGACACGGTTCTGTCTATGAAATCATCCACAACAGTCTTGTGTTTCATAAAGTTTGTACAAGGTGGGTCCGAAAACAACCCACACAGTTGCATAAACAAACGCTTTTGAACATATGCAAAAAAACATTTGGATCGCTATGGTAACAAAGGGGACAACTTCTTAGACAGGATCATTACTGGTGACGAAACATGGATCCATCATTACGAGCCAGAGAGTAAATGGCAGAGTATGTAATGGAAACATCCAAATTCGCCACGCAAGAAAAAGTTCCAGACCCAACGGTCCGCAGGAAAACTGACGCCTACAGTTTTTTGGGACGCACAAGGTCCAGTACTGGAACATTATGGGGAAAGGTGCACAATAATAAAAAGTGTATGGTACAGTGAGATGCTTACTGCCAGGCTAAAGCCTGCAATTCGAAGCAAACGCCAAGGATTGGTGTTAAAGCTGTTGTGTTGTTGCACAACAATGCCCATCCACATACTGCTGCCCACACTGCTGAAACGCTCCAGAAACTCAAATTTGAAGTACTGGATCATCCTCCACATAGTCCCAATCTTGCCCCTTCTGACAATCACTTGTTTGTTCCACCCGAACAGGCATTAAGGGGCCGTCAATTTGCCTTGGACGAAGCAGTGAAAGAAGCAGTGCATTCCTGTCTTGCTGCTCAACCAAGAACCTTCTTTTATGAGGGCATGAGGGAGCTTGTACAACGATGAACCAAGTGTGTTGAAACGCAAGGAAACTATGTCAAAAAGTGATGTTCTTGTAAGTTTCCTATTTGATTACAATAAAATTTTATAACTACTTAGCGGATAATAATTGACTTACCCTCGTAATTATTGTGGAGGTTAGGTAGAACGAGTGATTTCTCAAGTTTACATTTCACAGCCTTTGGAAATACGTACTGAAACTTGTTGAGGGCACCAGCTTATTGCAATTATACAGCTGGTGTCTATTGAATCTTCTAATACATCTTACATGATGTTATCTGGCCCGGTACCAGTCAGGTTAGTCGAGAGCGCTAATGCACTGCTTTCTGGGCTAGGGCAGGCGCGCCAACACCAGATCGAATCCGCCCAGCGGATTAACAACGAGGGCTGGTGTACCGGCCACCCTGAATGTGTTTTTTGGCGGTTTTCCACATCCTACTATGTTAATACCGGGCTGGTCCCCACGTTACATGACTCTCAGGCATCTGAACACATTCACACTGTTCCATGGATTACAATAGACGCAGAATGCTGGAGTACACTAATTCCATCCCAGGGGATACAGGATGGTGGCAGGAAGGGTATCCAGCCACACCTTAACATTAACCTTGCCATATCCGCTTCTAACCATGCCGATTCTGTGAAACCTTGGGATAATGGCACAAGTGAAAGAAGAAGAAAGAAAGGTGTTGTCTGCCCACTCTCATCCAGCAATCATCCTTTGTACGTTTTGACAAGGATCTTTTGGGTGTACTCATTTTTATTCTGACAACCCACCATTGCGATTTGAGTATTAATGTGGATAACTTCATGAAAGCTGAGATTCCGTTTTTGTCGATCTACAGTATGGAAATATAAACATTATTGACCTTAAGATGCATGCATATTGACGTGAAACCAGTAGTTACGAATAAAGCACCTTCAAACAGCTATGTGGATTTTGGAAACACATCATTCTTGATTTTGTAATTGTTATAATTCTTATGATAAGTTGAATGATTATTGAATGCTGAGTGTTGTTATTGTTATTTATGATGCCTCTGAGTTGTGGTTACTCCCCTCAGAAAGTTGTTTGTATGAGTGAAAATATACAACAGTAGAGCCAGAAACAAAAATGTTTCAGTAAATGTGGGTCTGCAAATGAGCCATATACGTGATGAATACGAAAGTGTGGCATTATTGCTTCTGTTACTGTATATTTTAAACTATGTCTGCTTTTGCTATTACACTGCTGGCCACTGAAATTGCAACAAAGTATGTAGGAGATTTGGGAGCATACAGTGAGCGAAATTTAATGCACATAGCTGTCACCTTTGGCAGCAACCAACACTCTAGCCTGGCTGGTTAGTGAGTCGAACTGAGTTTCTAAGGGAGATTGGGTATATTGTTCCATGCTGCCTTCAGCCGTATGCCAGAGTTCATCAATCATATTGATCAATGATGGCTAGCATGTCAATAATTTTACCATTCTATAATAAAACGCCATTCTGAGGTATCCAATTTTACCCTATCAATCAGATTCTATTCTGAATTATAGTAGTTGTTGTATGTTTATTAACATGAATTGTTAAACGACCAGTTGAAGAACCTTATATCATAACAGGACAAATCTTAACAATTATCTACTTTACATATTTCTTAATTAATGTTCATGTTGCAAATGCATGAGATAAGCTAATTAAGGAATAAATAAGTTAATTAGCTTAGGAGAAGCATATGTTTTGAAAACATAAAACTAGAAGTTTAACTCTTCTATTAACTTTTCTTAAAAAATTTCATTAAATAAATGAGATAAATAAAATCTTTAAACCAACAAAGAAAATAAAAAAATTTAAAGATAAAGGTAAAAAACTTTTTCAAGCTAAGTATATCAACTAATCATAACAGAACCATGGTAAAGTACCCCAAACTCAAATAAAACCAAAAGATATAATAGCAAGCTTAATAAAAAATATAAGAGAATAAAAATCACCCCCCCCCCCAAAAAAATTAAAGCTAATAATATCCTTATAAAAACAATTCTAGTACACTCAGCTAAAAAAATTAAAGTAAAACCACCTGCACCATTTTCAATATTAAAGCCTGAAACTAACTCAGACTCACCTTCACCAAAATCAAAAGGAGTACGATTAGTCTCGGCCAAACAAAAAGCAAAACAAGCTAAAGCTAAGGGAAAAGAAATAATAATAAACCAGCAATAAAGCTGATAATTCATAAAATCAGACATGTTAAAACTACCAATTAAAATAATTACAGACAATAAAATCAAAGCTAAACTACCTTCATAAGAAATTGTTTGAGCAACAGAACGAAGAGAACCTAATAAAGAATAATTTGAATTAGAGGGCCACCCAGCAATTATAATGGTATAAACACCTAATCTAGTACAGCACAAAAAAAACAAAAACACATAAGAGAAAAACATATATAAGTTAAGTAAGGGAAAATTACTCAAACAGCCAAAGAAATCATTAAATTAAAAACAGGAGAAAAATAAATAATTAGATATAATAGGAATTGGCTGCTTCTTACAAATCAACTTAATAGCATCACTAAAGGGCTATGGGATCCCTACAAATCCTACTTTATTTGGACACTTACGAATCTGAATATAACCTAAAACCTTCCGCTCCAACAAAGTCAAAAAGCAACACTAATTAAAACACAAATAACTAATAAAGTAAAATTTAAAATAAACACAAATAAATCATAAAGTATCAATACTATTTGTAGAAAAAAATCTACATAAATGATTCTAAATTCAACACATTAATCTGTCAAAATAGCACATTAATTAATATTAATCAATATAGTAAAAATATTTTAACCATATGGGCCAATTGTACTAATATGGTAGTCTTAGGGTAGAAACCGACCTGGCTCACGCTGGTCTGAACTCAGATCATGTAAGAATTTAAAGGTCGAACAGACGTAATCACTGAGCTCCTGCACCAAAAATTTTTCTTAATCCAACATCGAGGTCGCAACCTGCTTTGTTGATATGAGCTCTCAAAAGCAATTACACTGTTATTCCTAAGGTAACTTAATCTTATGATCATAAATTATGAATCAAAACAACAAACATAAATCAATGATATAATAATGAAGAGTTTATTTATTCTTCATGTCACCCCAACAAAACATCATCATTAAATAAAGAAAGACAAACAAAATATATACAAAAGTAAAACTCTATAGGGTCTTCTCGTCCTAGAGAAGAATTTAAGCCTTTTGACTCAAATTTAAATCCAAAAATTTATTAAGAGACAGTTGATTTCTCGTCAAGCCATTCATTCCAACCACTAATTAAGAGATTAATGATTATGCTACCTTCACACAGTCAAAATACCGTGGCACTTTAAAAATCCGCTCAGTGAGCAGGCCAGACCTCAAAATATTTTCAAGAGGACACATTTTTGGTAAACAGGCAGAAATCAATTTTGCCTAATTCCTTATAATAAATTTACAACATAAAAACTTTATACAAATAAATATACTAATTCTATCATTATTACAAAGATTTAAAAATTAACTCAATAATCTTAATAAAAAACCTAAAATAGTTATAAAATCAAAATTTAAAATAATGAACTAAAATGCAATCTCAAAGATAGCTGGTTTAAAGCTTACTATTATATTTTTAAAAAAAATTATAGGTTAATAACTTCAAAGCTTATCCCTTAAAGAATAAATAGGTTATTATTTAAGTTCCTGGCAGATTAAAACTGTGTGCCCGACCGAGACTCGAACTCGGGACCTTTGCCTTTATAAAAGGCAACTTTGAAGTTTCATATCAGCGCACACTCCGCTGCAGAGTGAAAATCTCATTCTGGAAACATTCCCCAGGCTGTGGCTAAGCCATGTCTCCGCTGTATCCTTTCTTTCAGGAGTGCTAGTTCTGCAAGGTTCGCAGAAGAGCTTCTGTAAAGTTTGGAAGGTAGGAGACGAGATACTGGCAGAAGTGGAACTGTGAGGACCAGGCGTGAGTCGTGCTTTGGTAGCTCAGATGCTAGAGCACTTGCCCGCGAAAGGCAAAGGTCCCGAGTTCGAGTCTCAGTCAGGCACACAGTTTTAATCTGCCAGGAAGTTTCATATCAGCGCACACTCCGCTGCAGAGTGAAAATCTCATTCTGGATGTTAATATTTATAATTAAAAATTAAATAAAAACGACTAACTTAAAAAATTAAAATTTTTCTTAAGCAACAAGATATCTTAGGAAACGATTAACATCTCATTTCCATAAATAATTTAATAATAATTATGGAACATTAACTATAAATTATTTATAAATCAACCCAAATCGAGACAAGTAAAATAAATACTAAAATTTTGATAAACCCTGATACAAAAATTACAATAAATAAAATCTACTTAAAGAAATTTAAAATAATATTTCATAGAACATTTGCATTACCAATCACACTATAATTTTAAAAATCAACTCTATAAAATATACTAAGACAAAACACAACAAAATTATTTATATTACATAATTAAATAAACAAAAAATCAATATAATAAAATAAATAATCAAGACATCCTGATTTGCAGAGAAAAATTTTCAGTGTAAGTGAAACACTTTACTAATAAGTTATATCTTGAACCTCTTCCTAGATACACTTTCCAGTACATCTACTATGTTACGGCATATCTCTTCTAAATTGAAACAACTTTAAAATATTCAAAATAGAATAATCAATAATGAGAGCGACGGGCGATGTGTACACACCTTAGAGCCAATATCACTTAAATTAAATAAATCAAATTACTATCAAATACACCTTCATCAACAGTATTTCACCATCAAATCTATTATAAACAAAAGTCTATTGTAGCCCACCTCCTCTTAACAGTAAGCTGCGCCTTGACCTGAAATATTTTATAATTGTATATCTTGAGAATTATAACTCTAAGAACATTCTCTGATAACAGAGATATACAAACAAATAAATTAAGTAGAGTAAATAGTGTATTATCAATCACAGGGTAGGTTCCTCTGAGTTGAATGAGATACTGCCAAATTCTTTGGGTTTAAGGACCTTAACTAATAGTACCCTGGTAAATATAATTAATATTTAAAATAATAGGGTATCTAATCCTAGTTTATTATTTAAATTTCACAGATTCATGAAAAGAGCTACAAATTAATTTTAACATTTCACTTACAAATTTATATGTTAACCCTAATAATATAAAGAACTGTTTTACCCATAATATTCACTTGTATCAATCTTATAACCGTGGCTGCTGGCACGAATTATGCCGATACTTAATCAAATGCTAAATCCAAAATCACTTGATGATTAAATCAAATAACTGCAAAAAGAACATTTAGTCTAACAAAACTTACATATAATACAAAGAAAAAGTGAATAAACAAGCAAGAATAAAACTTTTAGGAACAAAAAATAAAAAATTTAAAAATTAACCAAAATCGGAAAAAGGAAAAGATACAAATATTTAAAGAAAAAGAAAGAAAAAGATTACAAATATTAGCAAAATAAAAGAAGCAGATCCCCTTCATGACCACAACAACTTCTCTATTGTATATAAATAAAGATAGATATAGAACACATATACCAATAAATGTATTGTATTCTTTCTTATCTAATCTTTCTTTTCACTAATAATAAAGAAAGATTAAATAATATAATAAATATATCTATGTAAACTAATATAATATGCTATTAACATAAAATTAACTTTATATTAAGTTAACTTAAATATTAATTAATTAAATGATCTAATTATAGATCATTTATTAGTTATATTATTTATTTTAATATAATATATTATATTTAATGTAATTAATCTTATTTATTATATCTAATTATATATATATATATATATATATATATATATATATATATATATATACATATATATATATATAAACAAAAATATATATAACCAAATCGGAACAAAAAATTCAAAATAACCAAAACAAATACACAACCTAATTTCAAAAGAAAAACTTTTAAATTATATGTTAAATAAATGAAGTGCCTGATTAAAGGGTTACCTCGATAGGGTAAATTAAGTACCTTCATTAAACAAATTACATAAGATAGAATTAAACTACTTCCTTTAATATCAAAAACTAATGTGCATCATACACCTTAATGTAAAAAGTTAAGCTAATTAAGCTAATGGGTTCATTCCCCATTTATAGAGGTATCAATCCTCTCCTTTTTAATGACCAACAACTCTACAAAACTTCTCTTCCTATCAATGTTAATGATAGGAACGATCCTCTCTGTTTCATCACATTCCTAATTTGGGGTTTGAATAGGACTTGATATCAACTTACTTTCATTTACTCTGCTTCTAACGAGAAATATTTTATTGTCAAGGCAATAGCATCCACAATACTATTACTTTCAATTTTGTTGATTCAAATAAGGTATCCAATAAGATGGAAAACAGAATTTATCCCCTCAATAATAATCAGATCTAGATTGTTATTAAAGATTGGAGCTGCATCATTTCATTTCTGATGTCCATAAGTCATAGGCGCTTCAAGATGAAATAACTGTTTAACATTAATAACATGACAGTCTGTAACCGCTCAACCGCTACAGTCACAGGTTCGAATCCTGCCTCAGACATGGATGTATGTTACGTCCTTAAGTTTGTTAGGTTTAAGTAGTTCTAAGTTCTAGGGGACTGATGACCTCACAAGTCCCATAGTGCTCAGAGCCATTTGAACCATTTGAACCCTCTATCCAAAAAGATGTGATGAAGTAAGAAAGATACCAAAGTACTCTCTGGATCAAATTCGCATGACTAGCACCTCCAAGTAGCAGCGACAAGACGTTTATCCCTCTTGCCTCCCCACCCCTCCCTTCCAAAATAATCATTCCTACGTAATGCACCCCATTCCAAAGAAACACACCAAATATGAATTAGGTCAACCAGATAGCTTCTAAGCCAATGCACACACAGATGTAGTTTGCTGACCCAAGCTGTCTCCTCACATTTTATCGACTGCTTCTGAAGCCTCTTGCCCCTCTTTTTTTGGAAATGGGTCCATCAGAGAGATTTTAAGCTGATATCCCCCTATCTCCACACCACCCACCCAGCCACCCACCCACCCACCCACCCACCCATACACACACACACACACACACACACACACACACACACACACACACACACAAACAGATTTGCTCTCCCTATCACCAAAGAAGCATGATAAGTACAGACCACAGGAAAAGTCACTGAATTCTTAGGTTATAATATATTATGAAACTTTTTCGTTAGATTTTCATAACACACTTGTAATCAGTATGTTACAATTACATTTTAATTACCATTATGTGCCCATAATATCTACATTACCGATTCAGTTAATACTACTATTACAGCTTTTCTATACCTACAGTATACAGGCTACAATTTCATACTTTCTACTGTCATCACAGGTGAGTTACAATTTCAGTTTACATCGTTTCTATATCCACAAGATATAAGTTACCATGATAGCACATTACATCCACATCCACTATTTTAGTGCTAAATTAGTTTTAAATTACTTCATTTTGTACATACAGCTGTTGAGTAACCTTGCCTATCCTTCTACTCATTACACATTATGTTTCAGATTGAGAGTGTACATATTTGCTCTTACATGAGAATGGTAAAATCTGACACACTGAAATTTTTTCGCAGAAATGATACACCAAAAGAAACACAATTCAGAATTATAGCTATTGAGGCATACTGCAAGTATTTAAAAAATGTCGAAAATTGCTAACTTTGTAGTTATCCAGGTGGCTGGACACGTTGGGCACGTATCCTTGGTTGATGGCGAAATGTTTAACAGATAACGTGGCACAACGCGATCGTAATATGTAAGCAAATTTCAGTGTCAGTTGACATTTTGTCTGATACAATAAATGGTCCACATTTACTATACTCTCGAATTTGCAGCTCAATTAATGTCCATAATAATCAGCAGTTGCCTTCACGATCTTGCTAAGTGTTAACAATGGAGATAAAGCTGAAGTAATTTTCTTTGTGATTCCTTTGTATATGCTTGCTAATAGTTTCTGCCTTTGTGCAGGTTCCAGAGTTTCACAGTAATGTGGAATCCAATTAATGTTTTTAGCCTTACAAAGATGAAATATGAAGAATGTGATATGCAATCGAATCACTCTTCTCTTGAAGACCTACATGTGTGTTATTCATTAGTTAATTTCTTGGACATTCATTTGAATGCTGTCAACATTTCGTTAGAAATTTTGGAAACATTAAAAGTAATAGGAAACAATTCTGACGTTTGTATGAATTGTGGGTCGAACCATGATATGCTAATTAAAGTCAAGAACAAAAATGGAGTCCTTTAGAAGTCCAAAGGAAACATGTGTAGAAACAGTTTATAGTGATAAAGAAAAGGATGTAAACTTTTTGGTTGAACAAAGGAGGGAGAAAACTCTTCAACTTCAGCAGTGTGCAGAGCCAAAGCCAGTTTCATTTGTTAAAATCTGAAAGTGAATTGTTTAAATCGAAGAAAGTTTTACATGCAGTATAGAATACGTGGTGAAATGAAACTCGCAAAAGTGTGAAAAATCATTTAAAAGGTTGAGAACTGCTAGTGAGAGTTAATGCACCATCACCAAGGAAGAGATACGAGACTGGGTGCTTTCAATTCCACTTGATAATAACATGACTACGTTCCAAGCTTCTTTGACCTAATTAAATAGATTCAGAAAATTATATGGAAAAGGAAGACGCAAAGTTAGGAAGTGTACCTCAAGTATACCTCTAGAGGAGATGTCATTATGGGAAATACTATAGAGAAATTTGTACCTGATGTGAAAATGAAAACACGTGTTATCGTTTAAAATGTTGTGCATAAGGCCAACCACTCAGGCTTTGTACAAGTTCTGTATACAGACTACACTTCATTATTTTGATTAAAAAGAAGACAGAGTCATTTGTGAAGTCAATGAATGCTATGACATTGTGTTATACAAAAACGCCAGTGATAAGTATAATTGGGTAACCGTTTCCGTAATTTTACATCTGTTTTCAGGAACATCAAACCAAATTAGGATGAAAAGTTAAAAAGGTAGTGCTGTTAACCAACAAAAATCTTGCAATCGATGTAGCAATATCTGGAAAATGGGAAGAAAAAATGTTTACATCCAAAACACCTTCTTACCATTTGTAGAAAGTAATTGATTAATTTTGTTGGAGTCTTTGCCTGGACATAATGAGGCCTCTTTCTTTAGGAGGATGATGTAAAGAAATTCGGATTCTACCCTGAACTAATAGTGTGATTCAGCCTCTTGATAACAAAAAAAACTTCAACACCATAAAGTATTTTCAGAAAACTGTCAGACAATATCATTTCCGGCAGCTCCTTGCGATTTCAGGTTCATCAGCATAACTGTACCATTAAACTTCAGTCAGTTCTACATTGTCTTTTTGCATCACCAAATTTTACAAATTTTATCAAGTATGTGTGGTATGCATCACAGTATGCAGAACAATGCAAGGACCATTTCTTCCTCAGTCCCATTTTTGTCTAAATAAAAGTAATAATGACTGTGAAGTGCCCTAATGTATTCATTTTTTAATCAGGTGTAAGGTAAATGTTTGTTTTCGTTATCTATTAGACACTCCACATTTTTGTGATGACTACAGGGAATAAACAAGGTATTGTTTCATTGTTAATAAAATGTACATTATTCAAAAATGGACATAAGGACAGTGCTACAGAATTTTTTATAAAAATTTAATGTCAAAAATTAAGGTCCCAATTGATGGAAGATTTGTAATGTAACATCAGACACTGCCTTGATTTTCCTTCTTCTGCTAGTCACTTACGTAGCAATTACATCTGCAGCAATTAAGTGCCGATATGAACTGCAAGGTATTCAAAAAACTGATTCTGTGAGATATTTTTGGCATCGTTTAAGTGCTTAAAATTCGCTTGTGTGCATTTTGACTTGGCCCTACATGGCGCTACGTTCGCTTATCAGGGCTGCATCTGCTTATTCACTGATTTGCGCACTACACAGGAAGGACTATACAGACTGCTGTTATAAGCGGTTCTTGTGCGGCAAAAATGAATAACTTTATCATTTTTTTGAATACTTAAACTGCAATGTAGCAGCTAAATTTTAACAATGCATTTTTTCTGTATGAAAATTTCATTTTTGGTTTCGACATGTCTGACTGGACCACTCCCTTGTTAATCCTAAGAATTCTGTGATTTTATTTTTAGTGACACGTGAGGTTTAATAAATGTTATTTGTGAAGTAATCCAAAGTGTGGAACAACCTATGCGCATCATTATTAATAACATAATAAGTAATTGAGATAATTACAGGCTGCATCCTGCTAGCTTAACGTTAGATAGCACTCATGTCTGTAATGTCCAAGTTAGCCATTCATTAGACAGTGCCCCAGTTTCTCTGGTAGCTGTCCCAAGCAGACGTTGTGCATTGTGTTGCTTCTATTTTAGGTCGTTTTTGTGAGATATACTGATGCTTCACAGTCACTCTTTGGCACGCTAGAGCAAAAGGTGACATGATATCATCTAAGTGAAAAAACGCCACCCAGTTCGCACGTTCATTTACTTACAGTAACTTACAGTATTTCTTTTGTCTGCAAGAAAAATCACTTGCATTGGATAAAATCTTTCCGAAAACTTCGATCCAAAATTTTTTCCCTAAAATTTAAAAGTGTTTTTCAGGTTGATTTTATCAAAACTCACACAGATCTCGTGATACATTATTTAGTACCTACTTTATCGCCAATTGCAGGTATGTAACTTAAGTTTTTCAGATACATGGTATATTGAGTGGTATTATATCCTCGACTGAAAACTTGATGTACGCGTTTGATGACATTTTGGCCTTGATAACCTCGTTCAAAACGGACAGTTTGTAACCTCCCCCCTCACTTATCGACCTTAATGACAGTGAAAAATTAAACCGCGTGTACCTAATGGAAATTTGGGAAAAGCAATCGTCACCGAAGTTAATCTATCGGTAAAGAGGGAGGAAAGGGTTACATCTAAATGAAAGGAAAAATGCAAATGAAACTGGTGGAAATTAATTTTGAAAAGGGGTAAAGTTAATAAAGAAAGTAAATGTGCGGCCGTTACGTTAACAATTAACTAGCGGTAATTAGATATTTGAGATTTGGGGGAAATCACGGTCGCCAGTCCTAAGGACAATTACTATAGTAACTGAAAAAGAAAGGTTATTACACATATAATTAACACTAGAAGCGTGGCAACTGAAGGTTGACACGTGTAGTGTGAAATCTGAAAGTTTGTCAGAAGTAATAAATTTCGCTACACTCTGACTTAATTTAGCAAAAGAATTAATAAAACCGGAAAATCGAAAGTTAATTTAGTGACTGAAGTTTATAGTGAGCTTTCTTTCTGAAGCACATCGAAATCCAGTAAAATACGGTTAGTCTTGGACTACCTCAACAATCATTTCAAAAGCAACTTGACTCTACGCAATTTAGAAACAAGAGATTTAACTTTGAACTTGAATTAAATGATTCTGAACTATTAACAATAGTAAAATTTAGTACGTACCAAGCTGAGCTGCAGTCACAGGTAAGCTAAAATATGCTAACAAAACTCACACTCTAAATTTGTGCTCGTGTAACCTAAATATTGTAGCCAGCTACTGAACTTTGAAATTAAAGCAGTGAAATCTAATTATATTATTTTAATGCTGGCGTTTGAATTTCAACGACACTCGGGTTCATTTCGGAAAAGGAAGGGACCCTGCTTGGCAATGCAATTGGGACAATGAGCAACAAAGGTTCATGCTAAGTTGCTGTAATTTTGCGAGGCAAATGGAACAATTTGAAAAGCTGAGGTCTGCCATACAGTTCTGAAACTTTACGTGCTTTTAGTCTTCCTTGTTGGTTGATTGAAGGTTTGAAGCCGTCGATCGAGGAGGTGGCGACAGTCACTCATTGTCGGCCGTCGCTGTTGCAGAAGCTGGATGTTGGCGCGCCTTCTTCTCGACACGGTCACCAGGCGAAACGGGCTCTTGATGTGCGCCAGCTAATGCTTCCCGTCCGCGACACCATGTCAGAAACTATCATCGCGAGTCGAGCGCAATTACATGCTGCCAAACCCCGAAAGCGCGGCAACTCGCGGGAGCGTCACACAACACCTGCTCCACTCGCTACTCCCGCCAGACTCTCACCGTTCTCCCCGCGCTCCACGCGGCAGAGTTAACACTACCAAAGATCCTACACACTTTGATTCTTCACACGACCCATCGATGTAATCGTTCGATAGCAGTTTTCCCTAGGCAAGACCCAGCGTAAAAATACAAATGATATTTACGAAACAAACCAATTATACATCGACATGAGTGCATAAATATATATATACAAACAGTAAAACAATTACAATATATAAAGAGACAGAAATGTCATATCTTGAGGTAACAAAACAAGGAAAAAAAATAGTACAATAGATGGAAATATGAGGATATGCATTTCCGGCGTTACACGTGCCCCACATTGTCTGAGGATGTTCGTGTAACGTAAACAGACTCAGAAAATGTCCCAAAAAAGAAACAGCGGAAATGCATATGCTCAAAACATCAACAAAATTTAGCATTCGTCTAATTAATCATAAATCAATTTTTAGACCATAATAATTGAGTGGAGACACTCCTAATCTTATTCCACTCTGTCATCTTGCACAAAATAAAACAGGTTGACAACATATTAAAATTCATAGAAAACATAGAAAATGGTTTAGCTATCCAAAATCATTAAAATTCGTAACACTATGAGAAATGGAATACTATTTGCAAAATTAATTAGATTGCATGGTCATAAAAACAGGTAGATCAAAATACGCAAATTAATTATTAATTACATAGAATACACATTTTATATAACCTTTTCATAATTATTATCTCGTCATGAGATTCCACTTAACGCTAAACAAGAAAATAATATTCAGTAGATCGAAAAAAACGTAAATATTGACAGCAGAATTCTTTCAGCTGTCCAGGAAGAAAAACAATTCCGCCTTCCGTACTCGCAAGTACAAAGAATGCCGACAGCGGCCCAAGAGCCAACAGCGGCACAAGAGCCGACAGCGGCTCGCCTCGCCAGTATTGTTGCGCCCGCGTGTGCGGCACGCTTGATCTCACTTGCCCTTGTGACGGCGTTTCCAGAACGTCCGTTCCACTGAATTCTTTCGGAAAAACTCACTCCCGAGTAATCTCAAGGAGTCCATAAACACTATCACAGTGGATAACTCAACACTGTCCATCATCACACGCATGTACTAGCCTGAAACTTAAAACAGCGTCTAAGTACATCGGCAATGACTAGTAAATCACATATTTATGGAATCTTACAGCTAGTTACAAAATCATATTTACATTGCTTAATCTACTGTGACTCAGCTGAAAACTTAAACTAGCAGCTTGGATTTTTAAATTGATTAATATTCAGTAACTCTTAAATCATTTAATCACCATAAATTACTTATTAATTACAACTTCTTTAATGACCTTGGTCAGTCAAAAGCATGGCAATCTAGCAAACCTTAAATCTTACACTCTATATTTACATATTGTACAAATCACCCATTGTGTGGTATTAATCGATCCTAGGTTGGTACAATTTCAAATCTACTATATTTCGAATACCTAATAGCTTTCCAGAGCTTGGATACTCTAAGCAATAAGCATTTGTGTGAGGTATACCAATGACTTTATATGGTCCATTATAAACAAACTTAAATTTAGAGATTTCATTGTCTATCTCGCTCGATTTCTCATGAGCTTTTACAAGTACTAAGTCTCCGATCGCAAACTTAGCAAAACGCGCTTTAGCGTCATGACGACGTATGCGAGCATCGGCTTTAAGCTTCATTACTTCTCGCAAACGATCTTTTTTCACACCAATACTAATGTCAATCCGTGGAGGGAATTTGATTATCTCTTCCACTAAACTTTTACTTCTGTCATCCAACAGGATTTCCTCTGGAGAAAATCCCGTAGATTCATGTCTCAAGGTGTTCATAATTCTCTCAAATACTGCTACATATTTGCCCCATGCCCTATGGTTGTGATGGCAATAGGTACGGCACAGTCGGCCTAGCTCGCGCATATACCTCTCAGCGGGATTCCCAGCCGGACAATAAGCTGAAATATGGATCACCTCGACCCCATTACTTTCCATGCCTTCATTCCACAACTTAGAAGTAAATTGTGCCCCATTGTCTGATAGAACCGCCTTGGGCTTACCAATATGAACAAAATAATCGTTCACCAGCTTGCTATAGACCGCTTTGGCTGTAGCTTTCCTAATCGGGTATAGTTTGATGAACTTGGAAAAAGCTTCTAGCACTACTAAAATGTAGGCAAAGTTTCCTGATGACTTGGGCAAAGGTCCGTACAAGTCCACGCACAGTAACTCAAAGGTGTCGTTAGGCCTTATACTTTGCATAGGACCACGACTCGTACAGTTGGTAACCTTCACCTTCTGACATAAATCGCAAGTTTTCACTCTGTCAGTAACTCGTTTTAACATGTTGTTGAAATGCACTACTTCACTCAGCTTTTCCGTACATTTCTTTGGTCCACAGTGACCATACGCCAAATGGTAGTAGTCTATTATTTCCGTGACGTATTTGCTGGGCCAGCATACCCGCCAAATATTACTATCTTCACCCTTACGTATGTACAAGATATGATCGTATATCTTGTAATACTTCCTTAATTTCTCTCCTTCTGGACTCTTTTCATCATATCGGGTTTTCACCATATTTAAACAACCATCCTCGTTCTGATGACGACGTAGATTCTTACAAATGTTCATTATTAATTTACGTCCCTCAACTTCTTTAAAATAGTACAATTTGACCACTCCATCTGCCTCATCTTTCAATAGACCTTGATTAGACTCGGGCAACCGCGACAGCGCATCCGCTACGCAATTGTCGGTCCCTTTTACGTAACAGATGTCATAGTTAAATTGCTGTAAATACAGCGACCACCTAGTCAGTCTTTCGTGAAGTAGTTTACAATCCTTCAGATAAGTGAGCGCCTTATGGTCCGTATGAATAATCACCTTACGGTTCGATAGGTAACCCTTGAACTTCTTGAATCCCCACACGATAGCGAGACACTCTTTCTCAGAAATCGTGTAGTTTCGCTCACTTTTTGATAAAGTTCGACTCGCGAACGCTATCGTCCGGTGTTCCTTATCCTCTCCTTTACCAACTTCTTGGAACAGTTCTACCCCCACCCCGTAATTCGACGAATCCGTTCCCAGATGGAAGGGTAGCGATAAATCAGGATGAAATAGTATGTTAGATCTTAACAACTCGTCTTTTAATCTCTCGAAAGCGGTCTGACACCCGTCAGTCCACACAAACGGAACATTTTTGCGCAAGAGGTTATTCAAATTTTCATCATTAAACACTTGTCCTTTTACAAATTTACGGTAAAATCCTGTGAGCCCTAGAAAACTTTTTAACTGTTTCCTAGACTTGGGTGGAGGACAATTCTTTATTGCCTCTAGTTTCTCTGGGTCTTTCGTAATACCAGCAGTGGTAATTACATGCCCTAAAAATTTCAGTTCCTGCTTCACAAATTCGCATTTCTTTAGCTTTAGAGTCATTCCGCCACGGCGCAATGCTCTAAAAACTTCATCTAACAGGTCACAATGGTCATGCCAAGTGGCATTGGCCATCAATAGGTCGTCAACATATACAGTTAATCTTGAACTCAAAGCCGGTCCTAGCACTTTATCTAGGGCCCTGATGAATACGGACACAGATATATTAAGTCCAAACGGCAGTACTCTATACTGATAACACCTGCCCGCAAACAAGAAGGCGGTGTATGGCCTAGATTCTTCTTCGAGTTCTATTTGCCAGTAACTAGCCGTCAGATCGAGGCTAGTCATGAACTTAACGTCATGAAAACGTTGCAAAATCTCCTCCATACTCTCTGGTCTGTCTGTTTCACGTTGAACGACCCTATTCAACGTGCGTGCGTCAATCACAATACGCACACTACCATCCCGTTTTGCTACAATGACCAAACCGTTATTGTATGGACTTGTACTTCTTTCAATCACTCCCCATTCGATCATCTTATCTATCTCCCGTTGCACTGCTTCCTTTTTGGACAGAGGTATAGCATACGGTCTCACGAAGAATGGTTCGTGCGGGATTACATGCAACTTGCATTTATATCCTTCCACAAGACCCGGTTTGTCTGAAAACACACTCTTATTCCTCATCATCACTTCATACAGGCCTCGTCTTTGTTCGTGTGTTAGGTTTGACATACCGTCTACAATACTTTCCAATTCAGTTTCTACACTATTGTCAGTGCCGAGATTCCTCACATTACAGTAGTTCAAATTCATACCTACATCAATACCATTCGGCCACTTAATAATGTGTATAGGCTGGTATTGCCTATGCACACCGTCTCCTGCCTCGTCAAAGCTAACTACTATCGTTTTATCTAGTGACATACATGTCAAAGTTTTGCTTTCGCAGTTAATCACTGCATGGTACTTTAATAGCCAATCTAACCCGATAATTACTTCCGTAGTTAAGTCTGGCACGACGACAAACTCTTGTTCAAATCGTGCCCCACATATCTCGAAGTTGACAAAAATCTGTTTTGTGACCGGTTTACTGGCCTTCCCAGTAGCACCGATAATTTTCACTCCTGTTACTGGCATAACTACGATGCCAGGTCTGTCTTTCAGTAACTCAAATATTTTCCCAGATACAGCACTCAATTCTGCACCGGTGTCAATCAACACGTTTAGTTGTAGGTCGTGCATATTAACAGACACTACTATCTGTCTACACTTGTCCTCGACTGTTTCTTTATTTTCCCACAGTAAATCCTCGTCTATATCCAGGTCATTCCAGAAAAAACCATCCGGCTTTGATCCTAAATCCGGTTTATCTGGCGGCTTTTTCAGCCTCTGTTCACATACAGTTTTAATTTCAACACGTCTGTCCTGAGGCTTAGTCTGTAGCTTCGCCTCCAATACCGAAACCTTTTCCTGTAACTCGTCAACTAGTGAGTGTTGCTTTGCTATCGATTCACTAATTGTCACCTTCGTTGATTCCTCTTTGGTCAGATTGATCTCATCTGCCAATCTACCTGGAGGAATGTGCCCAGTCGCATCTGAAATTACTTCCTCTGGATCTGCGCAACCCACACTGCTACCGTCTGACCGCATAACGTCAGCTCTAACCTCATACACGCTGAAATCTATGTGCTTTTCTACCAATTGTGTCCGGCTATCACTAAAATTTTCGTAATCTTTCCCCTTAATACTCTCGCAATGTTTAAACTGGAGGTTTGCGTCGGATGGGTCGGCTACTTCTACCACTATAACTTTCGGTAAAGTCTGCCGGTTAGGGCCAGAACTTTCCGTTACTCCTTCAACATCTAACTCCTGCGGGACGAAACACGACGAATCTTGCTCGTGCTGCCCATTAACATCAACTATTTCTGGTAAAGTCTGCCGGTTAGGGCCAGAACTTTCAATCACTTCACAAATACTATCTTCCTGTGGGACGAGACGCGGCAAATACTGCACGCGCTCCCCATAAACACTTCTCCCATACAGACCCCTATAATCTCTTAGTTCGTCGTATAAGCGACCGAACTGCCTTAACCAGACCTCAACCCTCTCTGCATCCCCTCGCTCAATGACGGACGTTTTATCCGACATCTGATCTTCTTTCAACACTTGCGAATCATTCTTAAACTCAATCTCCAGTTCCGCTGTGGGTATTACAGCTGCCACTTTATAATCGATTTCCGGAACACTACTTAAATTGTTCTCACTGACAGTGAATGTACTTCCTACTGCCCTGTCTACAGCTGATCTACTACTTGTGGGCGCACTCCTTTCTCCTAACACTGGCACACTCTCTCGCCGTTGATTATTCCATACGGAATTTTCATAACGACGACACCTGGGTTTTCTCCTGTTATTGGGCCGCCAAAATTTCTCCACGCCCGGTCGGCCCCTTACCGGCGTGGCTAATGGTTTCCCTGTCTCGTCCCAGCAGATACGCTCCCCGGATGCTGCTGAGGCGGCTGATCACACCCTCTGGCGTTATTACTATTCTGTGAAGCCCGTATCACGTTAGTGTGATACTGGTATCCGTCATTCCTGTTATTATTTGCATTGTACCGATTGTTATTACGGTCCGAACCATTTTTGTTATTGCTGCCATGGTTGCGGTATGCATTATTCCCATGGTTATCGTTGGTGTGGTTGCTGTGGTACCCGTTGTTGTTACCACGGCCTCTACCACTGTCGCAATTATTGCGCCAATTGTCCTCGTCCTCCACTCTTTCCAGGAAATCATTGATTGTCCTGTAATTGCTTCCTACGTAGCGTTTTGTATCATCTGGAAGCTTCTTGTAGAGTTCCCAGACTATTTCGGATTCCGTGCGGCGATCACGCAAATATTCCAACTTGCGGATCCAGCCCTCACAAAACTCCTTCATCGAAACGCGCGAATTCGCATCGAAAGGCCTCGATACGACAAATTCGCGCCAGACACCTTGCTGTTTCTGCTCTGACCAGTATTCAGCCAGAAACAAATTTTTAAACTCGTCAAAAGTCAGGTTCGTAATGTTGAGGTTTAAGCCCCAAGGCTTGGCATCACCAGCCAACACATCAATAATCGCATTAATTTTTCTCTCATTAGTCCATGATCTGGGTAAAACTCTTTCACAATTTTTAATGAAATCCGTCGGGTGTATACCGCCTTTTTTCAAGGGGTCGAACCGCTCCTCTTTCGTCAACAACTCCGAACTATGTGCACAGATTGGCACATAGCTCTGTTTTTCGTCAAGTTTCCTTTCTAATTCCGACACCCTCGTAATCACTTGGCAAGTGGTTGTCGCAAGCGTTTCCACTTCCCTCTTTTTCTCTTCGCAGGTATTAGCCTGCTTCGTCACTTTGGTATCTACTTCGGATACTAAAGCCTTTAAAGTTTCCACCTTCTGATGATCCTCTTTTCTCACTAATTGAATTTGTTCCGTCACCTTATTCTCGATGATCGGAGCAACTGCTTCTCCTACACTTTTCTCGATTCTGCTAATTTCGGAATCAAAACGAGTATTTATGCTCGCAATTTCCGCCTGAACGCCTATCATTTCCTGTTTAAGATTACCGATTTCGGTATTAATTACAACAATATCTTCTTTGATTTTATCAACTTTTGTGTTAACAACTCCAACATTGTTGATAACAACGTTAATAGCTTTGTTCTGATTGTCTAGCATCCGTTCAAATTTTTCAGACTGAGCTTCTTGCTTGGCAGCCTGAGCTTCTTGTTTGGCAGCCTGATCTTCTTGCTTGGCCGATTGACTCTTGATTTCGTTAATCAAAACATTCAATAAATCAGTTAAATTCCCGGAAACTACCGGTTTTACTTCCGTAGCGGCTTCCTCTTTAATTGTCCCCCCGTATTCGTCATCAAGGGATTCAGATTTGATTTTCACTTCTGATTCCGAAACATTTTCTAAACTTTGGAATTCCATTTCTGCTCTTTGTTGCGTTTCGGCGGTCGCGTCTTTCATGCTAGCCGCCTGCCCCTGAACAATGGGTACCGCGGCGCGCGTTTCCCACTGTTCGACCGATTGTTCCGTATCCAAGTCTACCAAATCTTGGCAATTGTTGCCTTCACTCATTTTAATAATTTTCAATATAACTGCCAAATCTCAAATATAATTAGGATTACTCCCACTACTTATTCTCGCTGACGTAACGGCCTGTACGTAACCAGTACTTTGTTACGAGATTTGCAACATACAAAATTCGTGTCCAGAACAACCTCAAATCCGAAGATTGTCCTGTCACCAGGTCGCCACGTGTAACCTCCCCCCTCACTTATCGACCTTAATGACAGTGAAAAATTAAACCGCGTGTACCTAATGGAAATTTGGGAAAAGCAATCGTCACCGAAGTTAATCTATCGGTAAAGAGGGAGGAAAGGGTTACATCTAAATGAAAGGAAAAATGCAAATGAAACTGGTGGAAATTAATTTTGAAAAGGGGTAAAGTTAATAAAGAAAGTAAATGTGCGGCCGTTACGTTAACAATTAACTAGCGGTAATTAGATATTTGAGATTTGGGGGAAATCACGGTCGCCAGTCCTAAGGACAATTACTATAGTAACTGAAAAAGAAAGGTTATTACACATATAATTAACACTAGAAGCGTGGCAACTGAAGGTTGACACGTGTAGTGTGAAATCTGAAAGTTTGTCAGAAGTAATAAATTTCGCTACACTCTGACTTAATTTAGCAAAAGAATTAATAAAACCGGAAAATCGAAAGTTAATTTAGTGACTGAAGTTTATAGTGAGCTTTCTTTCTGAAGCACATCGAAATCCAGTAAAATACGGTTAGTCTTGGACTACCTCAACAATCATTTCAAAAGCAACTTGACTCTACGCAATTTAGAAACAAGAGATTTAACTTTGAACTTGAATTAAATGATTCTGAACTATTAACAATAGTAAAATTTAGTACGTACCAAGCTGAGCTGCAGTCACAGGTAAGCTAAAATATGCTAACAAAACTCGCACTCTAAATTTGTGCTCGTGTAACCTAAATATTGTAGCCAGCTACTGAACTTTGAAATTAAAGCAGTGAAATCTAATTATATTATTTTAATGCTGGCGTTTGAATTTCAACGACACTCGGGTTCATTTCGGAAAAGGAAGGGACCCTGCTTGGCAATGCAATTGGGACAATGAGCAACAAAGGTTCATGCTAAGTTGCTGTAATTTTGCGAGGCAAATGGAACAATTTGAAAAGCTGAGGTCTGCCATACAGTTCTGAAACTTTACGTGCTTTTAGTCTTCCTTGTTGGTTGATTGAAGGTTTGAAGCCGTCGATCGAGGAGGTGGCGACAGTCACTCATTGTCGGCCGTCGCTGTTGCAGAAGCTGGATGTTGGCGCGCCTTCTTCTCGACACGGTCACCAGGCGAAACGGGCTCTTGATGTGCGCCAGCTAATGCTTCCCGTCCGCGACACCATGTCAGAAACTATCATCGCGAGTCGAGCGCAATTACATGCTGCCAAACCCCGAAAGCGCGGCAACTCGCGGGAGCGTCACACAACACCTGCTCCACTCGCTACTCCCGCCAGACTCTCACCGTTCTCCCCGCGCTCCACGCGGCAGAGTTAACACTACCAAAGATCCTACACACTTTGATTCTTCACACGACCCATCGATGTAATCGTTCGATAGCAGTTTTCCCTAGGCAAGACCCAGCGTAAAAATACAAATGATATTTACGAAACAAACCAATTATACATCGACATGAGTGCATAAATATATATATACAAACAGTAAAACAATTACAATATATAAAGAGACAGAAATGTCATATCTTGAGGTAACAAAACAAGGAAAAAAAATAGTACAATAGATGGAAATATGAGGATATGCATTTCCGGCGTTACAAGTTCCCTAATTTCATTATATATTTACGAGAAAAAAGTATATTTTTGGGTTTTTTCGGACATTCGCAAAGGTTTTCGCAAGTTACAAGTTTTTTCATAACTTATTTCGTAGTAATTTGGCGTTTGTGATTTACATGTACTACACATAAATAACATCATATCACAATACTTTTCTCTCCTGACACGAGTATGTATTGTCTGTACTTGTCACAAGTTAATGCTTTTGTCGAACTTGTTAGTTTCAGAGAAACAGTAAAATTTGTACCATGTTTTCGGCTGTCATAATATACACCTGGTTTTTGGCTGTAATTCGCTTTAATTGTAAAAGGCTTCTGGTAATAAACTTGTAACATATCAGATTTATAGATTAAAAGATCTGCATACTTAGTTTCAAGCTATTTGTTTACTGTTTTGTAAAATATTCCACCCGACATAAGTTACCTGTTTACTGTTCAGTAAAATAGTGCACCATGCATAATTCAGCCCCATTGTGTTTGCTTTTCTTGGGCAAGATATGAAATCTTTGCTATTCATAAGAAGCTGATAATCGCCCTGACAACCAATACCGACAAGCGATTCCAAGCTGCTGCGGGTGGTTGTGCTAGGAAGGCTACTGAGGGTAATATACCAGAGATACCAAAAGTACCTTACGTACTATCCTCTACTGTGGATACTCAACTGAATGATGCAGTGGTAGTTGGCAATGTATAGAATCTGATGCTCACTGCACTCAGTATTTTCCTGCCTTGTCAAACTAGTTTCCAACTTCTAAAGCTAGCTGCAGTGCACAGTGGTATTTTTTGTGGTGTTTTACACCCTTGAGTGAACATTGACATTATGGACAGTGGACAGTACGATGGAGGCAGCCATTCAAAATTACGGCCGAACAGGGTCGAACTGTGAACACAGGAGCTGTGGTACACAGATGTACATGAAGCTGTGCATCTAATTAACCAGAATGAAAACAACTAGGCCTTGAACATGGATGTCGACGCCACAAACTGTGAGCTGAAAAGTAAACGTTTATCTGATGAGATAATTGGAAATAAAGATAGTCGGCAGGCAAAAACAAAGAAATTACTGAATAAAACAGGCGAAGTGACTCCACAAGAACAGCATTACAATAGCTTGGAACAGTCTGTAGAACCAGATACCGGTTATTATGCTTTGTGTAATGAAAATACTTCTAAAACCGAAGCACAAAAAACCTTAATACATTCTGTACTCAATAATGGTGATTCAGTTAGAATGACAGACGTAGAATCTGTGTACATGATATCAAAGAACAATTGATACAAAGTCAATTCATCCACTTGCTTTTGCATACACGTAGAGGGAAAGGTCGGAAATGTTGGTTACATACACCCAGTGGCATTGGGCCAAACCAAACTACCGAAGGAACATAACAAAAATCAGATCTGCAGGGAGAAACAGAATTAGAACAGACCTGTAAACAATTTAGTAGAATCGTCGCTATTTCATAGTAAACAGTTATTAGCCTATATACTAGCTCACAGATAAACCTGGCAGGGAGTAATCCATAATGTTGATCTGAATATTACTGATGAAGAATTACTCAAACCAAAGAAACAATAACAAAAGTTTTCAGCATCAGAAGGACGACTAAGCGTGACGTAAATGGAATTCTTTGCCATCTTTATCACACAAAACCTGTGTTTTGATCTTTGATTCCCAACCCTTATCAGAATACCTGTGCATGGGATGAGATGTAAAGTCCAACCACATGTAGCAACAGTCAGACAATGTTTCAATTGTCAAATATTCACCAATATTAATAGTCAGTGTCGTTCTCAGAAACATCATAAAATTGTGGTGATAATCATTCAGCAGATGGGTGCTCAAATGCAAATCACACATGTGTTCATTGTAAAGCCAATCATAGCTCACTGGATAAGAGATGTCCAGAGTATGAGAAGCAGAAACAAATAAACAGAACTTCTATGCTCAACATTCCATAATTTGAAGCTAAGACTCTAGTAACTCGCAGACCTTACACAGAAGTTGCAACAGCTCTCTGGCTGAGAGAAGATGAGCAAGCTTACCCTAGTTTACCTAACACACAATACAGGTTCACAACATGCAGGCAGCCCCAGAAACAAACAAAAAATTCAGTAACTTCTACTGTACTGAAATTCCCGGTAACTCATCGTCAAAGTGAACTACCGTTATTGAAAAACTTGTGAACCTTGTTCCTGAACTTATGAGACAAGTGCAACCACCGAACATGAAATCGACAAACTCATTAACTATACAACAGGTAATTGCTAACATTTTACCTTAAAAAAATTAAGAAAATTTTACAGTGTAATGCCCACTCAGCCATCTTAACCAAGAGCCCTTTGGGGCATGAATGTATTCTGAAAAATTTCAATATCGTGACGATTTGTGTAACGTGGTTGAAGCTGGAGTTACATACTAAGTTTAAACGGTACTATGTTCCCAAAGAAGACAGAAATGATGGGAAAGGAGGCATAGCTCTGTTAATAAAATATTCTGTTGCTTTTGCTATACAGAGATACATAGATACACAGAGTGTTACAAAAAGGTACAACCAAACTTTCAGGAAACATTCCTCACACACAAAGAAAGAAAATATGTTATGTGGACATGTATCCGGAAACGCTTACTTTCCAAATCACATTTATCATGGAATGGAAACACACAGCAACAGAACGTACCAGCGTGACTTCAAACACTTTGTTACAGGAAATGTTCAAACTGTCCTCCGTTTGCGAGGATACATGCATCCACCCTCCGTCCCATGGAATCCCTGATGCGCTGATGTAGCCCTGGAGAATGGTGTATTGTGTCATAGCCGTCCACAATATGAGCACGAAGAGTCTCTACATTTGGTACCGGGGTTGCGTAGACAAGAGCAATCAAATGCCCCCATAAATGAAAGACAAGAGGGTTGAGGTCAGGAGAGCGTGGAGGCCGTGGAATTGGTCCACCTCCACCAATCCATTGGTCACCGAATCTGTTGTTGAGAAGCGTATGAATACTTCGACTGAAATGTGCAGGAGCTCCATCGCGCATAAACCACATGTTGTGTCATATTTGTAAAGGCACATGTTCTGGCAGCACAGGTAGAGTATCCCGTATGAAATCGTGATAACATGCTCCATTGAGTGTAGGTGGATGAAACTAAAATGAGCTCTAACATGGAAATTAAGTGTTTCCGGACACATGTCCACATAACATCTTTTCTTTATTTGTGTGTGAGGAATGTTTCCTGAAAGTTTGGCCATACCTTTTTGTAACACCCTGTATATAGATTTCACCAATATACAAAATTTCCAAGTGGTAGTAGCAGAAGTACATATATCATCACAAATTTTAACTGTAGTCTTAGTGTATTGTCCGCCGAGGTCTAAATTAACAATAAGAGAATGGTACTCATTATTTAATCAGTTAAATCAGCCTCTTCTAATTAGCAGAGAATTTAATGCTCATAATTCGTCATGGGGCTGCGAGATCAGTGACATCAGCAGAGAAGCCATTCTGGAAGCAACTGATGAGTTTAATTTATTTATAGGTCTCTGACACTGCATACTAAGCCACCCTGGAGAAAATCGGCTGTTGATTTATCGGTTTGTTCAACATTGCTACCAGACACATTTGATTTCAAAGTTAACTCGTATCCAATAGGCTCCAATCACTTTCCAATAAGTGAAAATATCAGTATATAATTCCCCAACTATGAATCAAAATTGATATGAAATGTAAGGAAAGCTAACTTGACTAGATACAAAGTACATTTGATCTGTCAGAATGATGCCATAACATGTACAGTAAATTTTCAAATATGATTGATGCAACAGAGTCAGCATTACTCAGAACCAGGCGACAAGAAATCCTAAATTTCGAACAGTACCATGGTGGAATGATGGGTTTTCATGCATAATTGCTCAATGTAAATTACCAAATTTACAGTACAAGTGCAACAACACATGGGAAAATTTTTGCACTACAAGAAAAAGGATGCCAAAGCTAAATGTTTCCTTAAAGTCCAAAAAAACTTCCTGGAAAAAACACTGTGAAAGAATTGGGAGAAATACCCCTCTCTCTGATGTCTGGGCAATGATAAGGAGAATCAACAATAAACCTCTACTGCTAAAATCTGTAAACAGTTGGCTTGAAGATTTCACAGATATTATTGCACCGCCATCAGTAGAAAGAGAAACATAATAGTTTGAAAAAAGCATTCACAAAAAAGTACAGGCATCTAGAGAATTATTACAAAATACTTTACAATCCAAGAATCAGAAATAGTACTTAAATGTGCTACATCTTCAGCACTGAGAAATGATCAAATAAATTACCATATGATGTCAAACTTACCAACAGTTGCAAAAATATACTGTCACAGATCTGCAATGCAGTATGGGCAGAAACCTAAATTCCTTAAAAATGGACCACACAAATTATTGTAGCTACACTAAAGCCGATTAAAGATCCTTCAACAGCAGTTTCATTTTACCCAGCTGCACTGTCATCATTCTTATCAAAGGTTTTGAACACTTCCTCAAATTATGTTTCGAGTTGTGGTTATAACATCATAAAATTTTGCCAATGTATGGCTTTGGGAATAGGAAGAGCGCAATTGACTATTTAAGTACTCTCACGATGGACATTGATATAAGTGTTCAACGAGAAAGATTATCTTAGAACTTTATACTTGAGTCTATCAGGAGAATACGGTTTTGTTGGCTTTTATTTACTCTTGTGGAAGCTAGACCCAAACTTGTCTTGATTTTCTCCAAATTTATTTACACCATAGGTCTGTTTACATTACAAATTAAAAAAAAACAGTTTATATGGACCCTTCTCACTGTGGAAAGGCTTATCTCAAGGTGCTATTCTAAGTGACCTCTTATATGCCTTATTTGTATCAGATTTGGAAAACATATTTAGCCCCACAATTCATCTGCTACAATACGTGCATGGTGTCTGCATATATGCAGCATCCATCAGGCTGGAACTATGTTGCTCATGGATGAATAATGCTAATGATCTACTGTCTGAATGGTTGTTGAGGAATGGTCTCAATTTGTCACTATCAAAATCTTCTGTAGTTTTCTTTACATCAAACATAGACAATGAATACGATAAGTCTGGACCTTTCAGATTTAATGTAAGAACATCAGCAAAGGTAATGGGGCTTCTTCTGGAGAGCAGGGTAATCTCGATCGAACATGTTAATCATATTGCTACAAAAACAGAGAAGGCGCTGAAAGTCTTATGTGCTGTAAGCCATTTGTGGTGGGGAGCCCAACTAGACATACACTGTATCCTACATCGTGGACTAATAAGCGCTGTAATGGAATATGGAAGTTTACTATTTGGAAATGCCCCACCAAATGTCTAGACAAACTAAATACTTAAATACCAAGCTATTAGGCAGTGCCTAGGAGCACTGAAGTCATCACCAACTAATGTTCTTCTAATAGAAGCAAAAGAAATGCCTCTTGACATCCATAGAGAACTATGTGCTGAAATATTACTGAATCAAAGATCAACAGTAATTGATAATCCTGTCATAGTTACAGCTAAGCTGTTGGCAGAAAGAAGATACTCAGATAAACACAAAGGAATACCACTGTAAGTAACAGGCTTCTGATGTTCCCTTTGACGTGGAAGGACCGAATATTACCAGCATTCGGTACAGAATATGAAACAACAGTCTACCAACCTGAAGTTGTCTGTCTACCAGTCAGAATGCGTCAAGGGCTTACAGCTAATATGGAACTAATAAATCACCTGGAAAGCGGATGGTCATATTTTTTACATACGTTTGCCAACGGATCCAAAAATCATGAGGAAGTTGGCTCCACATATTATTGCCTAGGGTCCAGATAGCTAAGAAGTTTTTATTAGTTCCATTAAGTAGTATTTACACCGCAGATAAACAGCTGTTAAAGAAGCAATTAAGGTTTAGAACTGAAAAAGGGAAGAAAACACTAATTCTGTTTGACTTTAGAACTGCTTTGGAGCAATTACAGCATCGAAAGTGGAAAGCTGATAACAGTTGCATCTATGATATTGTGGAACTAATAACAAAATCTAACAATGAAAATAAATCTATATGTCTAATGTGGGTGAAGGAGCACTCAGATATTCAACATAACGAAGTAGTAAATGTTCTTACAAAAGGAAGCATTAAAGTTGGGGACCCGTTATTTACACGATTTCCATATTCTGACTTTCTCCATGTTAAAAAAAGGCCTACAATCAATGAGAAGAACAGTCGCAAACATCACAGCAGAGAAAAGGCTTTTCATTCGTTTGAATCCGTTGCAATATTTCAAAACACCATGGTACAGCCTGCAAAATCTACCAGATAGGTATGTAATATCAGTTATTAGAATGAGATAAGAACGTAACATTTTTCCCAGCATACCTCTACAGGATAGGAGTGACAGACTCTTCTACATGCAATGAGCATCCAGTAGACAAAAGAGATCATGACCATATCATTTCAGGATGTTCCAATTAAGCTTCATGACAAAATAAACTATTTAAAAACCTTGTAAAAATGAAGATTCCCTTACCAATAAATATTAAAACATAAATGAGTGAAAAGAATCTGAAAAATCAATAGTTTAATACACTCCTGGAAATTGAAATAAGAACACCGTGAATTCATTGTCCCAGGAAGGGGAAACTTTATTGACACATTCCTGGGGTCAGATACATCACATTATCACACTGACAGAACCACAGGCACATAGACACAGGCAACAGAGCATGCACAATGTCAGCACTAGTACAGTGTATATCCACCTTTCGCAGCAATGCAGGCTCCTATTCTCCCATGGAGACGATCGTAGAGATGCTGGATGTAGTCCTGCGGAACGGCTTGCCATGCCATTTCCACCTGGCGCCTCAGTTGGACCAGCGTTCGTGCTGGACGTGCAGACCGCGTGAGACGACGCTTCATCCAGTCCCAAACATGCTCAATGGGGGACAGATCCGGAGATCTTGCTGGCCAGGGTAGTTGACTTACACCTTCTAGAGCACGTTGGGTGGCACGGGATACATGCGGACGTGCGTTGTCCTGTTGGAACAGCAAGTTCCCTTGCCGGTCTAGGAATGGTAGAACGATGGGTTCGATGACGGTTTGGATGTACCGTGCACTATTCAGTGTCCCCTCGACGATCACCAGCGGTGTACGGCCAGTGTAGGAGATCGCTCCCCACACCATGATGCCGGGTGTTGGCCCTGTGTGCCTCGGTCGTATGCAGTCCTGATTGTGGCGCTCACCTGCACGGCGCCAAACACGCATACGACCATCATTGGCGCCAAGGCAGAAGCGACTCTCATCGCTGAAGACGACACGTCTCCATTCGTCCCTCCATTCACGCCTGTCGCGACACCACTGGAGGCGGGCTGCACGATGTTGGGGCGTGAGCGGAAGACGGCCTAACGGTGTGCGGGACCGTAGCCCAGCTTCATGGAGACGGTTGCGAATGGTCCTCGCCGATACCCCAGGAGCAACAGTGTCTCTAATTTGCTGGGAAGTGGCGGTGCGGTCCCCTACGGCACTGCGTAGGATCCTACGGTCTTGGCGTGCATCCGTGCGTCGCTGCGGTCCGGTCCCAGGTCGACGGGCACGTGCACCTTCCGCCGACCACTGGTGACAACATCGATGTACTGTGGAGACCTCACGCCCCACGTGTTGAGCAATTCGGCGGTACGTCCACCCGGCCTCCCGCATGCCCACTATACGCCCTCGCTCAAAGTCCGTCAGCTGCACATATGGTTCACGTCCACGCTGTCGCGGCATGCTACCAGTGTTAAAGACTGCGATGGAGCTCCGTATGCCACGGCAAACTGGCTGACACTGACGGCGGCGGTGCACAAATGCTGCGCAGCTAGCGCCATTCGACGGCTAACACCGCGGTTCCTGGTGTGTCCGCTGTGCCGTGCGTGTGATCATTGCTTGTACAGCCCTCTCGCAGTGTCCGGAGCAAGTATGGTGGGTCTGACACACCGGTGTCAATGTGTTCTTTTTTCAATTTCCAGGAGTGTAGTTCGTTACCTACAAAAGGCGGCACTGAAGCAGCAACCACATACCCACTCACAGGGTGAATGAGCAAGGCCACCTTCCATTGAGCCTCCGCCTTAAGCAATGCGAATGCGGTGGTACGGGATGAGGTGAATATAGAAGGAGATGCTAAGGTCAAATTCAATTTGCTTCAATATAAATGTGTTTCAGTATTTCAGAAATGCTTTCCTAAAAAATTATCTAAACTAAATGACAATGTTGTGACTGACGTTTCACAAGTTACAAGAACTTTTAACAATCACTTCCTAATTGCAGCGCCAAATACAGGTTTAAATACTTCAGTTGAAGAAGCAAGACGCTATATTAAAAAATTCATTCCACAAAACCTTAAGCACCTAGGAGTAACAGCAACGTCCTTCACTGAAATTAACACAGTTCTAAAAATTGTGAAAAACAAAAGCTCTTATGGGACTGATGGAAATTCAGATTGAATTTTGAAAAGTCATTCCAACTTAATAAGTAATGTCCTTAGTGATATATGCGATGCATCACTGGCACAGGAAATTTTTCCAGACAGCTTAAAATATGCAGTTATTAAACCACTGCATAAGAAAGGCGACAAGTCAGACTCAAGCAAATATCATCCAATCTCCTTACTGATATCTTTTTCCAGAATATTAAATAAAGTTGCATCGTTAATTTGGAACAATGCACTTAGCATGTCACAGTTCGGATTCCAGGAGGGTCGCTTGACTGAGAATGCTATTTACACATTCATTCATCAAACTGTACCAGCCTAAATAATAATTATCAGCAGTTGGTTAATTTTTTAATCTTTCCAAGTTGTTTGATTGTGAAGATCATGATACCCTCCCAGAAAAACTGAAGTTTTATGGAACTGATAGCTTCATGCACAGCTGGCCTGAATCAAACTTCACAAACGGAATGCAAAAGGTTGTGTTGAATAATTCAATATCACAGAAGCAAAAATTTGTGACTAGGAAGAAGATCACAAGGGGAGAAAGGGAGTCCCACAGGATTCAATTTTGGGTCCACTTCTGTTCCTTATATATGTGAATGACCTTCCATGTAACATTCAACAAGCAAAACTGGTACTGTACTTACTGCAGACAATGCTAGTGTTATAATAAACCCTATTAGAGATAAAGCAACAGAAGAGTTGGTAAATGAAAGTTTCCAAATAATTTTTAAGTGGTTACTTTGAAAATGGACTCCTTAATTTTGAAAACAAACACACTACAATCAGTTCTGTACAAAAAATAGAGTAATACCAACAATTGATGTGGCATATGAGTAGGAATCAGTAAGTAGCGAAGAATGTTCCAAATTTTTAGATGTACATATTGATGAAAATGTGAAATGGAAGAAGCAATATTACTAAGCTCTCAAACAATTAAGTTCAGCTACTATTGCTCTTCGTATAATGGCTAATCTTTGGAAGAAGTGTATCATCCTTCTGACATATTTTGCATATTTCCACTGAGTGATGTACGGCATAATTTTTGGGGTAACTCATCATTTAGAAAGAAAGTATTGATTGCCCAAAAGTGAGGAGATAGAATAATAAGCGGTGTTCACCTATGACATCATCTACATCTACATTTAGATTTATACTCCGCAAGCCACCCAACGGTGTGTGGTGGAGGGCACTTTACGTGCCACTGTCATTACCTGCCTTTTCTGTTCCAGTCGCGTATGGTTCGCGCGAAAAACGATTGCCGGGAAGCCTTTGTGCGCGATCGAATCTCTCTAATTTTACATTCGTGATCTCCTCGGTAGGTATAAGTAGGGGAAAGCAATATATTCGATACCTCAACCAGAAACGCACCCTCTCAAAACCTGGACAGCAAGCTATACCGCAATGCAGAGCGCCTCTCTTGCAGAGTCTGCCACTTGAGTTTGCTAAACATCTCCGTAACGCTATCACGCTTACCAAATAACCCTGTGACGAAACGCGCCGCTCTTCTTTGGATCTTCTCTATCTCCTCTGTCAAGCCAATCTGCTATGGATCCCACACTCATGAGCAATACTCAAGTATAGGTCGAACGAGTGTTTTGTAAGCCACCACCTTTGTTGATGGACTACATTTTATAAGGACTCTCCCAATGAATCTCAACCTGGCACCCGCCTTACCAACAATTAATTTTATATGATCATTCCATGTCAAACTGTTCCGTATGCATACTCCCAGATATTTTACAGAAGTAACTGCTACCAGTGTTTGTTCCGCTATCATATAATCATGCAATTAAGGATCCTTCTTTCTATGTATTCGCAATACATTACATTTGTCTATGTTAAGGGTCAGTTGCCACTCCCTGCACCAAGTGCCTATCTGCTGCAGATCATGTAGGTTCCTCTTCAAGGATCTAGGTATTTTAACTGCTCCATCACAATACATACATTCGATAATGAAATTCGTCATAAATAATCCGTCACAATTTGAGAAGAGCAGTGGTGTACATACCTAGAAAACTAGAGAGAAAAATGACCTATATTACCCACTATCAAGCCATCTGTGGCTAAGAGAGGAGTTCATTAGGCACCAAAAAGGTTTTTGATGATTTTCCCAATAACATAAAATGTATGAAAGGTAGCAAAACAAGTTTCAAATCTAATTTAAAGTCGTTTCTCCTGAACAACTCCTTCTATTGCACTGACGAATTTTCACTAAAAAACTGGTAGAAAAAAAGTTACATGAGTAGGACTAAATAACATGTTCATTAACACTGGCCCTGTATACCCATCATTTCGACAAAAGAATCGTTCAAATGATCTATGGAAGATGTAATTAACTAACTAACTAACTCGAGGTATTCCCCTCCTCTCGGGCTGAGTGCCTGGTATGCATGTGAATTTGTCCATGATATGCGATTTACTGACAGAGTTATGTGCTGAAACATTACCTTTTAAAAAGGAGTTAGTGGAAGTTTCATCTACATTACCCAGGATTCAACTTCCTTGTCTTTTCAGTAACCAAAAACCCATACTGTGTGTGATTCCAGCAGTCTCCACATATTCTTATAGATTGACTGAACATCAAGTCAGTTCCTGCTTATGTTTGGTATATGTGTTTTAATTTCAATTTTCATGTTTGAAAGTGATAATAAGTTTTAAGTCGACATAAAAGTTTTCTGAATATGGTACCGAGTCATATTGCAAAAACTACTGCTGGAGAAAGCCAACGTTTCGGGCACAGCTGCAGCGACCGTCTTCTGGGTCTACTGATGATCCAGACCCAGAAGACTCAGTAGACCCAGAAGAAGGCCCCTACAACTGTGGCCGAAACGTTGAGTTTCTCCAGCAGTAGTTTTATGCAGTATGACTCGGTACCATACCCAGAAAACTTTTATGTCGACTGACTCTGGCTGCAGAAGCCTACGCAATTATATACGTTTTGAGTTATTCCTTACCTACTACTTCAGATTCCCAGAATATCTTTCACTAAAATAAAAGACGCCAATCCACATATGATGATTCAAACATAAATTTTTCTGCATTTCATTGTGGGAGACTGCTTTTTTTTTCAGCCAATGTCAATAGATATTTTCAGTAGTATATTCAACTTTAAGGTATAAAAGAAACATACGCTGGGCTCTACAGCCAATTCACTGCTATTGCTCACGTCATCACAATCATATGTACAGTTGAAAATGAATAAGGTGATGAAATTTGTCGCTAAATCCGATAAACACAAAGCTGTGGTATCAATTGTTAATTTAAATGATGGTAACGATTTTACTCGTATGCTGCAAGATTTTAACACTGAAGCATCTTTCAGTACTTTGAACTCATCATTAAGTCGCTGCTAAAAGAGACTAATGAATGCAAGCTGCTGGTGTTTTCAAGAAATCTACTAAGCCTTATCGTCCTAAGTATTCTGGAGCAAATTATTCCTGAATATGTCATGAAGTAAAATTTAAGAGACCTTTGGAGATAAGAGAACGACTGGTATGAATATCAAGAGCTCAGATGGAAACCCAGTTCTAAACAAAGAAGGGAAAGCAGAAAGGTGGAGGGAGTATATAGAGGATCTATACAAGGGCGATGTAGTTGAGGACAATATTATGGAAATGGAAGAGGATGAAGATGAAATGGGAGATACGATACTGCGTGAAGAGTTTGACAGAGCACTGGAAGACCTGAGTCGAAACAAGGCCCCCGGAGTAGACAATATTCCTTGGAACTACTGACGGCCGTGGGAGAGCCAGTCCTGACAAAACTCCACCATCTGGTGAGCAAGATGTATGAAACAGGCGAAATACCCTCAGACTTCAAGAAGAATATAATAATTCCAATCCCAAAGAAAGCAGGTGTTGACAGATGTGAAAATTACCGAACTATCAGCTTAATAAGTCACAGCTGCAAAATACTAACACGAATTCTTTACAGACGAATGGAAAAACTAGTAGAAGCCAACCTCGGGGAAGATCAGTTTGGATTCCGTAGAAACACTGGAACACGTGAGGCAATACTGACCTTACGACTTATCTTAGAAGAAAGATTAAGGAAAGGCAAACCTACGTTTCTAGCATTTGTAGACTTAGAGAAAGCTTTTGACAATGTTGACTGGCATACTCTCTTTCAAATTCTGAAGGTGGCAGGGGTAAAATACAGGGAGCGAAAGGCTATTTACAATTTGTACAGAAAGCAGATGGCAGTTATAAGAGTCGAGGGACATGAAAGGGAAGCAGTGGTTGGGAAGGGAGTAAGACAGGGTTGTAGCCTCTCCCCGATGTTGTTCAATCTGTATATTGAGCAAGCAGTAAAGGAAACAAAAGAAAAATTCGGAGTAGGTATTAAAATTCATGGAGAAGAAATAAAAACTTTGAGGTTCGCCGATGACATTGTAATTCTGTCAGAGACAGCAAAGGACTTGGAAGAGCAGTTGAATGAAATGGACAGTGTCTTGAAAGGAGGATATAAGATGAACATCAACAAAAGCAAAACAAGGATAATGGAATGTAGTCTAATTAAGTCGGGTGATGCTGAGGTAATTAGATTAGGAAATGAGGCACTTAAAGTAGTAAAGGAGTTTTGCTATTTGGGGAGCAAAATAACTGATGATGGTCGAAGTAGAGAGGATATAAAATGTAGGCTGGCAATGGCAAGGGAAGCGTTTCTGAAGAAGAGAAATTTGTTAACATCCAGTATTGATTTAAGTGTCAGGAAATCATTTCTGAAAGTATTTGTATGGAGTGTAGCCATGTATGGAAGTGAAACATGCACGATGAATAGTTTGGACAAGAAGAGAATAGCTTTCAAACTGTGGTGCTACAGACGAATGCTGAAGATTAGATGGGTAGATCACATAACTAATGAGGAGGTATTGAATAGGATTGGGGAGAAGAGAAGTTTGTGGCACAACTTGACTAGAAGAAGGAATCAGTTGGTAGGACATGTTCTGAGGCATCAAGGGATCACCAATTTAGTATTGGAGGGCAGTGTGGAGGGTAAAAATCGTAGAGGGAGACCAAGAGATGAATACACTAAGCAGATTCAGAAGGATGTAGGTTGCAGTAGGTACTGGGAGATGAAGAGGCTTGCACAGGATAGAGTAGCATGGAGAGCTGCATCAAACCAGTCTCAGGACTGAAGACCACAACAACAACAACATGTCATGATGCTGTAACTGGAAGACTATGGATTTGACGTGAAGAAAGAGAGTGTTACAGCTTATATTAAATGTTTGTGTGGTTTAAAGCTAAAATCTTGTATAAGCTGGGCGTTTAGAAATTTGTAAAGAAATTACGGGAGAGTACAGTAAATTAAACGCAATTGCCCATCATTTGTTTCCTAAACAACTTATGCTCTTTTTTATGTGATACTTCATTCAGATTTCACGAGATACCTCAAGTGTTTCAGAATGATGCATTTACCTCTAAGTGTGATTATTGTAATAAGCATTTTAATTTGGACAGAGACTGTCAGACTCATTCAACCTCCTGCTACTAAACTACACCATGAGATTTGTAAATGCATTTTTTCACAGTGGATCATATATGTTTTTATTAAAGATATCCTTACCAAAAAATATATTGTCATTGTACCTTAGACAGTTTTGGGGGACAGTAACGAAACTAGCCTGTTTTTTTGTATAAATCTTTTCAATTTCATTACTAAGCTACTATGATGTGCATCTTTATAAACTCTTCAACCACATTAAATAATAGGATGGAAAGGGAAAATAAACAGTTTTGTTAAAAAGTATTATCATTTTCTTGTGTACAAAAGTCATGGGATAGCGATACGCACATATACAGATGGCGGTAGTATAACGTACACAAAATATAAAAGGGCAGTGCATTAGCAGAGTTGTCATTTGTAGCCAAGTGACTCGTGAAAAGTTTTTCGACTGATTATGACCAACGGCATAAATTAACAGACTTCGAACTCAAAGTGGTAGTTGGAGTGAGATGCATGGGACATTCCGTTTCGAAATTCAACTTTCTGAAAACCACAGTGTCAAGAGTGAGCCAAGAATACCAAATTTCAGGCATTACCTCTCACCGCAGACAAGGGAGTGGCCAAGGGCCTTCACTTAATGACCGTGAGCACTGGCGTTCGCGTAGAATTGTCAGTGCTAACAGACAAGCAAGACTACATGAAGTAACTGCAGAAATCAATTTAGGACGTACGACGAACGTATCCATTAGAAAAATGCGGCGAAGTTTGGCGCTAATGGGCTATTCCAGTAAACGACTGACATGAGTGCCTTTGCTAACAGCATGATGTCGTCTGCAGTGCCTCTCTGTGCTCATGACCATATTGGTTGGACCCTAGACGACTGAAAAAACATAGCCTTGTCAGATGAGTTCTGATTTCAGCTGGTAGAAGGTTAATGGTAGTGTTCGAGTGGCACGCAGACCCCACAAAGCCATGGACCCAAGTTGTCAACAAGACACTGTGCAAGCTGATGGTGACTCCTTTATGGTGTGGGCTGTATGTTGATGAAATGGACTGGGTTCGCTGACCCAACTGAACTACTTGGACACCATTCGCAGCCATTAATGTACTTTATGTTCCCAAAGAACAATGTCATGTCACCAGGCCACAATAGTTTGCCATGGATTTGAAGAGCATTACGGACAAGTTGAGCAAATGATTGGCCGTCAAGATCGCCCAACGTGAATTCCATCGAACTTTTATTGGACAGAATCGAGGAATCGAGAGGGCAGTTCATGTACAAAATCGTGCACTGGCCAGACGTTTTTAGTTATGAGTGGCTATAGATGCAGCATGGCTGAATATTTGCTCGAGAGGACTTCCAAGGACTTGTTGGGTCCATGCCACATCGAGTTGCTCCACTACACTGGGCAACAGGTGGTCGTACGTGATACTAGGTGGTATCCCATTGTACATTTCTATAGATTTTTGCCACACAAGTTCATAATGCTCGAATGATGTAAATAAATACAAGAGTCTGCAGGCGTTATCTTCACTGTTATATCTGTGTACAACTCGATGGTGGACACTTTCATGCCAAAGAAGCAGATGTCTTGAGGAGGATGAGATGGTTAAAACTCTCTTGTCATCTGAACATCAAAAAAATTCCATCACAATTCGTGCCACATCACACTCAGTCTATGTAAATTGTACTTACACCATCAGATTTAACATTCTTGATTTCAATTATTACACCACAATCACTATAATGTTCTATACCTATATTTACATGTTTTGATTTGATGACAGTCATATAATAAGTAGTGGTGAACGTTACCAAACTGGAACCACGTAGCTGAGGCTTGATGAGTAGTGGTGATGCTGCAGATGCTGGAAACTCAAACAGCTGTGTGTTGATTTATGCTTGATAAGAGATGGAGTAGACAACAGAAACGCAAACAATTGTGCCTCCTGATCCTATACATCAGACAGCATTGATTTCAGTTGCAATGCTGCGGGGAAAAAAACAGTTGTGTGTGTTTTAAAATACATATACACAGTGAACAGAAACAGTAAATAATGAGGAACAGGTTACTATTTACATTCAACTGTTTTGTATTTTGTCTGGAGGTAGAGTTGAAAGATCTCTGATGTCACTTAATGATGATCCTTCAACTATGACATACAGACTGAGTGACGAGCCCATCTCATGATGGGATTAAGTGGTGGGATTAAGCGACTACAGCGTCATGGAAATTAGAACAGCTATTTTGGGGTGAAAGGCAACTATTTTTGGGTCATAAATCACAGAGAGTGCATGACAGATCATAAACTAAAAAAATTATCGAATTATTTATAAAGGGGTTATGGCTGAAAGTGGCTTGTACTAACTTCCAGACAAATAGGATAACGCTCCTTTGAAATAATTGCCATTTATACATCACCCAACTGGCCTGACAGAGATGGAGGGAAGGGAGAGGGGTGAAGGGGAGGAGGGAGGTCGAGGGTATCTGTCACAATGGAGCTGTGCCAGCTCCCTTCCAATTCCATTACGTTACTGATGGATACTTCAACTTTTGGTATCGGTGGTAGTGATGGAACAATCGACTAGTCTTAACAACAAATTGGCCAGTCGAATGTTTTTTCGTTCAAGTGATTTTTTCAATAAAATGCAAATATCAGGAAGACATTAACAGTGACAAAAGATGATAACAGAGAGTAGTCACAATAATGATTTTACAACATCAAAAGAATCGAATATTTCTGCCCAGAAATGACTGATAGATGGAAAAATGATAAGAGACTATTACTAGCGTTCATTTCCTTTTTCTATTCACATCAGTTGTCAAACCACCCTCTCCAAAGCCAAATGACAGGGCACTCAAAAATTACATTGCAGTAAACCACCAAAAAATATACGATGACAATAAACAACGAACTTTTAGCCCCACTATTCAACGCAATCAGCACAGACATGAACTTTAGCAGTGACAAAATAGAAAAAGTTCTACAACTAGTCATAGATGAAGCAATCCCCATAAAACCAATATAAAACTGGAATCTGAAACTAATCTGCAACAGCCTCAATACCCTCATAAGACAAGTGGCATCAGAGTACCAACAGGACAAATGAGACAATACATGCTGACAACTAAATTACTAGTGAACCCTGACATTTTCAGGAACGAGTCTTCGTGTAATTTATGAAAGAATAAGTTTTTAATTTTAAAAAATTAATACCTAGATCGCAATTTTCCTTATACAATTAAAACATGATAACTAATTTTGGTTGCTTTCTACATTCATTTTCAGAGCTGTAAAGAAAAGGAGGAAAAGTAGCTTAAGAAAATTTTGTACATTGAAGAAGGATATAAAACAAAGTATAAAGTTGAGCAAAATATAAAGGGTGTACCACCTCACTCCACCACCTCATATATTTCCAAAACGAAACAAAAAGAGAAAAATGTAGCTAGCCAATGATGCACCTAAGTCAGGGGCTCACACACTGGGAAAGAATGCATAATCCATAAAGGTCAACGAACACCACTTTCAACACAAAGTTACATTGTTTTAAATGGCACTTGTATGTTTTTTCTACAGACATGAAAACTAGAGGTACAATCAGCGCTGACAGAATTAGTTTCACTGTTATAAACCTCATACATTCTGGTATATTAGACTTTAAAGGATGGCAACGACGCCGCGGTTTCTGCCATAATGTGAAGGACAAGGGTTGCCTGCACTGTCCTGCAGCCTGCTAGCGGGGGCTCACACAATGGGCACAAATAAACGAACCATAAACATAAACAAACATCACTTTGAACACAAAGTTATGTTTCTTCAATGGCACATGTATGATTTTTCTTCAGAAATGATTGCTAGAAGAACGATTTAATGATAAGACATGCTTTAAGTGACCACAGAAACGTCACGTTTGTGCATGACATCCAACAAGGAAAATGCACTCACAAATAGCCAGTAAAGTCATGTCTGAAGAACCTACATGACCTCAACAGATCTTTGAAGTGCCCACCATTTGCATCAATACACTTGTAGAGCCAGTGAACAAGTGGGCGTTGCACAGATTGTTGTATTGCTACAGATGTTGCCACACATGCTGTGGTAAGATGTTGTTGCATATCCTCTGGAGTCGTTGGGCGTTCGTGGTACACACATCCCAGAGAAAGAAGTCTCACAACGTCACACTGTGGGGCTGGTCTGGCCAGTTTACAAGACCTGTCTGTGCTATCAACCTATTTGGATAAGTTACATCCACAGCTTCCCTGGGAACTGGTGGTGGAGTGCAGGCTATACATCATGCTGGAACCACACTGATAGACCCATTTGCAATTCCACATCCCCCATGAGAAGGGACAGAATGTCTTGCAGAAATGACACACATTGCCATTGGGTTAGTGTTCCCTGATAAAAACAGGAACTTACAATATAGGTGTCAATGATGCTGCAGTAAACATTGACACCCCTTTGTTAATAAGCAACCCCATGGAGCCAGTGGGCTTTTGTGGGGACCAATAGTTCATGTTGTGCAGATTCACATGAACACGATTTGTGAATTAAGCTTCAGCCATAAATAACGTATAACATAGGATGTCCAGATGACGTTGTTGTCGCTGAAGTGCAAAATGACAGAGTTCAATGCATGATTCAAAGTCATCTTTGTAAAGGTCTTGGTGGAGTGAGAGATGAAACATACGCCTATGCGGAATTCTCCAGACACTGCTATGGCTTATTCCAGAAATGAAATGTGTCACATCGTATTTTCCTGTTTGACACTGACAGCAGTATAGCAGGAACAAGAGACACTAGTAGACTGAACAGTGTAGGAAGAACATGCATACTGATAGTAGTCTGTTTACAGCAGGCTGCAGGACAGTGCAGGTCATGCTTGCTCTGCATGTTGCAGCAGAGCTTGCTGAACTGTTGGCATCTTTTAAAGTCTAATATTTCAGAATGTGTGCAGTTTAGAAGAGTGAAACCATATCTGTCATCAGTAATTGTACCTCTGATTTTATTTTCTATAGAAAAAAAATTCATTTGACATTTGAAGTAACAAAACTTTGTATTGAGAGTGTAGTTCATTGACCTTTATGGATTATCAATTCATACCACTGTATGAGTCCCTAACACAGGTTGCGACCGAACCGCCGAATCTTTCCATCAGTAAATGGGGTATGTTCTCAACTGACTCGGTTGTTTTAACCCCTCCACTGACGGAATGACCCGCTTCCTACTTCCGTATGTATAAAGGCAATACGGACTTGTAGCTGTCACGCCTTTGCGCTTACTGCTACGTATTTTAACCGTAAATAGCTCAGCCCTAATGGTAAGAGGTAGTAGTGAATTCACGTTATTAATCTTTGAAGACAGCACAGCTGCCACAAGCGCAGCTCACTTTTACTCCACTCCTACCCTCGCCATTGCACCACATTAACTAGGTGCTACATGGACCTTGCTAATTTCACTTGCGTATACATTTTTGACCGTTACTCGCCAGTATTTACCTAATGATTAGTACACTCCTAACCGGACTATTTCCCAAAGAGCTGTGATGATTGAACGAGTTCGATCCACGGCCTACAGTGCCCTACAGTTCACACGGTAACACTGCCTACCTGACCCACTTAACTTGGTAGTGAGCTTATGTATCCAATCACCACTGCTAGCAGCAGTGGGTAATCCTATCAGCACGACGAGAGCAGCAGACTTACCGTCGAATCCTCCTGAAAATACTTATAACTACGGTCGCCAGCTCTGAAGGAGCAAAAGAATAAATCAGTTTTTTGGCTCGTTTCAAAGTGAAACGGCTTGAGTTGAATTTAAACTTAATTCTGAATATTACTATTTCTGATCATTCTAGGTGATTCTACAAAGCAAATACTCTCTCAATTTCTGTGAGTTGGCTTGGTAATTACCACCAAGACAACTTATGCAACTTAGGTTAACAAAATTCTATCCTTCAACTTATTTAATGATTTTGGATATTACTCTTTGGACAATTGATATAGAATTAGTTAAGTGACTTTGCTTGAAAGGTTACTCAGAAAAATTTAAGTAACTATAAATAGGCGACTCATTCTGGTGTGACCATTGCTCTTTTCAACATTCTTATACGCTAAAGTATTCTACACCCAAAAGAATTGTAAATGAAAGATGCGATGGTGGCCTCAGTCTGATTTCACTACACTATGTTTCAGGTTACTACACTTTACAATGAACAACATGCGTCTTAATTTTACTCATTACTATATTCTGTCTTCTGCACTTGCACAAAAGAAACTGGTATTCTCCTTTTACATGTATACAAAGTTCGACTTAACAAGTGCAAGCAGTCTTGCCTTGGGTAGACGTGTCGGTGCTGGTGGTGAGATGCATGTGGCTAACGCAGCTCTTCACGCCTCATGCCCTTAATGGCGGCTGGAACTACGAGCTGCAGCACTCGTATAAGCTACTGCACGTCCGCCATAAAATCTGGGCGCAGGAACTCTTACAATCAGCCCCAGTGGCATAGAGACGGCTTCGACAACCATTCGTCGAGTTCTACTCCACAAACGGCGACGATATTCTCCTCTTCGCTGCTGCACAATCACTTTTGCGTGAGCACAGTTACGCACGTCCGGTCACGTCAACACTCCCCAGGCCATCCCATTGTTCAGTCCCTGTGTCTCCAGCTACCTCTAGCTACGCTCGTATCACCAAGAGTGGGGGCGTTCCCCTACCACCTTTTCACCGAAATCATTTAGTATTTAAGAATATTTATATTTATTACCCTGGAGTTCATACCAGTCATAATAATTTACTACTAGCGCTTTATAACATTAAATCATACAGTAATAACTTATAATTACCAAGAAAAAGAATACATTTGACTCCAAGAGCTTAGTGCATTGTCTGAGAGGCAGCGCTAATTCCCAGTTTCGCCAATAGATGGCATCAGGGTGCACTCCCTGGCAGTCTCACACCAGCGCGCCCATTTCCGACTCGCGGGCTCCAAATTACTGTCAGCCCACCATCATTTCAGTTCCGTTACAAGGTGCATAGTATTTTTCACATTTTAATTCTTTTAGGGAATATATAAGGCAGTAGATTTAGGTACGACACCCTGTGTAAGGAGAGACAACGCCAATAGTAAAAGTGAACATGTAATGAGTCCACTTAACATTACTGTATAAGTCATATGTTACTGCTTTTAAGATGGCATACCATCCAAACCGTAAAAAATGGTGAAGATGCAAAAAAAACTATCATCATTAACTGTAGTCATACAGTTACTTGCATTAGTACTGTGGGCCAACAAGACTAAGACATTACATAGTTAGAAACTTCGTTATAAGAGAGGCAGCTAGCAAACATGCTGAAAGAATTTAAGACAAAAACCTTTTAAAAAGCTTATATTTAAATCCAAGTAAATTTTGAATTATCACAAGAGGATGACTTTAAAACTACAAGGTTGGGTAGCTATGTTACCTAACTCACTGGCAATATGCCATATGTAAGAGAACTTTCTACATAACTGTTAATGATTAAATAATATGAATAAACAGAAAGTCTTCAACCAGAATTATTTCTTCAGTATTTCCTATGAAATGTTATAGAGGAATCAGTTTTTACCAACCTACCGACACACATCCTCTGGTCTGGGCTATGGGTATGTCACGTGCCACTTAGATGTGCCTGCTGGTAATTTTATCTTTAATCGTAAAATTGCATGACAAATAACTTTATAATTCTTAGCATTTGTAGTCTTGACTATTGACAATTTATTTTTTAAATATATATCTCTATCTTATTAATGATGAATTGATCCCATGTAGTTTTCTTATAATTACTTCCTTGTAGTCTTGCATTGTGTATAAATTAAACATACTATATTTTTATTCTTCATTACTATGTTCTGTTGTACAATAAAATTTATTTTGTTAATCTTTATAAATGCAACTGCTCCCATGCCACCTATCAGTCTTGTTGGCTACTTCAGTTGGCCAGCAGGAGCCCTTACATGACTCAGTGCTGACTGGTTGTGCCACACTGCTTGTGCTTTGGGCATTTCACTTTTAGTCTTCAACATGTACAAATTTTGTAAATATGACTATTCTATATGCCAATCTAGGTCGTTTCTTTATAAGCCAGAGTGTGGTATTTCTCATTTTATGATCACTGACCATGTAAATTCATTTATAAAATTACTATGTACCATCTGGTTTGTATGCTTACAACTATGGGCCAGCTAACAATTCTTACAACAGTTACATATACTGTTCTCACTATAATAGGCCTATCTGCTGTACAATACAAATAATGGGCTTTTGATGCACTTTTTAATAATGCAGCTGACCATTCATCTTCTTTATTGCCACCATCTTGTAAGATTATGATATGTTATTCATATTTTTAGCGCAATGCTGCACTTTCAATGTTTTTTACTGTCATTGTACGATTTGTGTAACGTTTCTCAATAAAATAGTTAAATAAAAATAAAATAATTAATATTATTATTGATTAGATAGATATGAAGTAATTAATTGAAATGGAATGTTAATAGATTTTATCTCTGCTAGTAAACATGACTTTCTAAAAAGCATTGAATAATTGTTAAGTACTAGTTGAGAATGGTACATGAATGTTTCTTGCTTTTCTGGAGGCAATACTAACGAAATGATAAAACACAGCACAGAAAAATTTGACACCCTTTCCTAATTAAGCTGAACTCCATCTTCCAGCATAATCATTACATCAGTGTGGCTACTGCATTGATAGACGACATTGTCTGGAGGCCAATGACCTATCTAAATATTATGCAGTTAACATAATAACATTGCCCGGATTTCGAGAGAAAAAGATGGGTAGAAAAGATCTCACGATGTATGAATTGTAATATGATGGATTAAAAGGCGACTGACCACTAACAGTGTTTGGCTGTGACCAATAACCAATGTGCCAGCAACCTCTCTTCGATGCAGCCTAAAACTGAGCTAAAAATTGCGTAATAAAATCACATATAACATGAACAGCAAGGAAAGTGATTTTCAAATAAAAGTAGCTACTTAAAATCAACTTAACACAATTATTCAACAAGAACATACAAGCTACACAAGTGTACACCTACATAGCTTGTCTGGATAGTGGAGGACAAAAGAGAGAGTGAACAAGTCATGTTCCACATTTTTATATCTTTAGACAAATGACTGTACCTACTACATTTTGTTTCACAGTGTTCTCTTTACACGTTTTAACTCATAGATACTTCTTTGCAAAAGAATTCATGAATAATTAAAAATATATCATCTCATTAGTATAGACATCTTTCAATTAATACACAGATTTATATATATAAGATTGTTTATAATATTTTCGAGCGTTAACTAAAATTGGTGCTACTTTTTTATGCATTTATAAAGTAACATTTCATTTGTCTTTTATATATGGCATGTTGCCAAATACGTATATAAGTCAGCTTCCCTGGCTTTCAATTTTATCTTCATTACCCTGTTATTTTTATGGATTTGAAAATAAATTTCGCCTAGTTACAATTTTTTATCTTTAACTTGAATTATTAGCCGTTACATAGAAAACATCTCTTACATGCAGCATATCGCCACTCAACTATATAACACAATCTCTCAGCCTTGTAATTTTAACTTCATCCTGTTGTTCTTTAAATAATTTAAAATTTACGTGGATTTAGGTATAAGCTTTTAAAAATGTTTTTTGTATTAAAGACTTTCAGCATGTTCACAATCTGGCTCTCTCATAATGAAGTTTGTAACTACATAATGGCATAGAGTTGTTGACCCACAATACATGTAATTGTATGACTACAGCTAATGATGATAGTTTTTACAGTATAGTCTGTGCTTTTTATTTTTTAGATGATATGTCATCTTAACAGCAGTAACATAATAATGTTATGTGGACTTGTTACAAGTTCACTTTTACTATTGGAGTTGGCCCTTTTTCTATGTTTTGTTCTTCTGTTATACATAGTTTTACATCTTACTTTATTGTACAAAACTTTCTTAGGCTACCTTTTCTCTATTTCTTTACAGTTCTGAAGATGGTTATAGGAAGCAACCGAAATTAGTTATAATGCATTACTTTATAAGGAAAAAACTTACAGTATAGTCATTAAAAATTTTTGAAATTAAAAAAAATATCTTTCATAAACTAGATTACTGACAGAAGAAAATTGCAGACCAAATTTAATTTTCTGATGACAAAATACAAAACTAAACAACAAGCTAACCATTAACCACTCACCAACTACAAACTGCAATGGGATAGCTGAAGTACTTGTAGAAACCTGCAGCTTACCTCAAAACGATAAAGTCGATGAAAAGTTCTGAGAAACATTAAAAAAAGAACTGTTTCTCAGCATCCATTCAGCTTGCACAAATATGAACACAAACTGACTGTGGACATCCAAAGACAAAGAACAAGAAGCAATTGTATCAGACAAAAACTCTTCCTCCGGACAAAATGCTATCAAAAGACTCCATTTCCGAAAGACACCTGCCACTGCTGATCAACTACTGCCTTGAAAAATACACCATCTGATCGATGTGGAACCGAACGAAGACCATTACGATCCACAATGCAAACAAACCAAGGACAGGCTCAAACTACTTCTCACATATATCATTAACGGACATAACAGGAAATAGATTTGAAAGAATATTGACGGATAAACAAAATTCGTCAACCAGTGACATTTACTCCCAAACAACTAACCTAGATTCAGAAAACACCATTAAAAATGACTGACTAGCATGTTACGACTAACATCTGACATCACCAAAGCGATCAACACAAGGCACTGCATGCAGACTGCCGAACGATCATTTGGCAAAATATGGCGTGATGAACTCTTCCTCAAACTGAGGGCCATCGAACATCGGACTAGGCCTCCCTCCCCCCTCCCCTCCCTTCCGATGCAATAAAACTATTTTGAATCCTACAAGGTAAAAAAATAAGCAGATTACGTCGATGACCCAATACCCCAATTCTTCCCCCTTAAATTTGTGTGTAAGGAGGAACAATTTCACAATTTTTCTGTTAACTGTATATCATTGACGTCCCCAAAGCAAGCTGTAAAAACGAAAATATACAACTTTACACTGACAACACAGCCTACTGGAGCTCAGGAGCTACAACCAACACAATCACCTGACAGATGGAGAGATATTCAAATAGACCACAAACATGAATTAAGAAATGGGGTATTATACTAAATCCTGACAAAACACAAGCGGTCCTACACTGGCACCAAAACAAATTGCAAAACATAAACAAAGCCTTATTGACATCACACTTTTCTTTTGGAATGCACCATCCATTACCACACACAGACTAAATAAAATAACTTTGGGTGTGCCTCGACAAATGTCTAAACTACAGCACCCATGTTACAGCCAATTCACACTGCCTGTTATGGCACTATCATGTCATGACACTGTCAAGTGTGTTAGTCTGTTGGTCGGTTTTGGAATAACCGTTCTGGGAGGCAGCCCAGCAGCTAACGCAAAGAGTATGAATTCACATGAAATTTATGTAATGGGAGATAATTAATACTTGCATTACTGGAATTAAAGCATGGCTTCTTGTTGAAAATAAACTGGTGTCATGAACAGTCTTTCTCATAGCCTAAGAAAAATACAATGCAATGTAGAAATACTGAAATCACAAAAATGAATAATGTGTACAGGATAGTTTTTCATACTCTGTCCAACGGAAGATTTTTAGAAAGTCTGATTTTACAACAGACCTGGTGTTTAACAAAAAGTCAATTGTACGATTATTACATATATATATTTAATAGAACTCTCTGTTAGGTTAAACTGATATCATTAATTTACCTCTGATTTTCTGTGGTTACCAATCATACAGTCCATCCAATAAATCTTGATTACCACATATATATTTTAAGTTGTCTTGCAGGATGGAAGAACTTACTGCCTCTTCTTATGACTGCAGGCAAAAGTCACTTTGACATGACGAATAATACATATACATATATTGTAAAGAGAAAAATGGGTGTTGGGAGTTTCTGAAGAAGTGACTGTACCCTTTGTGAAAGTTGGCCACTTACTTGCTCTGTAACAACAAACCTATATCATTACGATGTCATTTACCAGACTGCTACTGTGTATACTTTGAATCATTATATACACACACACACACACACTCACACTCACTCACTCACACACACACACTATTTCTTACAACTAAATTTTATTCACTTGAGGTGCGGCCCATTAAACGTGTATGGTACCATGCCACTCTCGAAGCTTATCATTTCTTCTTTCACCCAAAGTCGATGCACTAGTCGCTGAAAAGGAAAAAACTTAAAACTAAATGTGTAGCAGCTCACTGGCCACTGATTAAGTCATTCTTTTACGTCTGTATATAGCCATTATATTCACCTGTTCTGCCCAGTACATCACCAGCTTAATTTACCTTTACCCTATAAAGAGAGGTATCTAGAAAATTCTATAAACTGTGAGATAATTATGCCCCTCATCTCTGTATCCTGCTTTCAACTTAGCCATCGTCGTACATATCCTTGAATGTATCTTACACGTCCTGTGGTTCACTTCCTATAAACACCTGCACATATCTGTTTATAGAAGGTTAACATTATTATTTTATGTAGATATTACCTATAGTCTCTTGTACGTTTCCTTAATTCAACAATGCATATATACATATTAAATGTAGTCAACCTTACGTTTATAATTATAAAATAGTTATTCCCCCTTTCTTCCTGAATGTATATAAATCTTATAAATGTGTGCATGGACGAGTTGCGTTTAATTGCGTTAGCTGGCGGTCGTTTATCATGTCAGCTGTCTAATAACTAAACCTCCTGCGGCCGTGTTTACATGTGCATGCTCGCGAATCGTTGCTTTCACCTCGTCTGCTGACGTAGCTCTCCACTGCGATTAAACCACAATTTGTGTTGCAAGTTCTGCTCTGCTTCGTCGCTCCTCGCATCACGCAAAGTGCTGTATCATTTAATATCTCTCCCAATTTTACTTAACCTACTACTTTATTTCTCAAAATACAAGTATACTCTCTTATATCTAAGCATGTTTCCTTAACAGTAGCATTCAGAAGAAAACAGAATTTAAATTACTATTATGTACTCTATGTACAGTAATTTTTAGTAATAATACTTGTGTCAAAAATGTTTATTCCACAATGCCTTTAAGTCCTTGTGGCAGCAGAGACCTTTGTCTTGACCTGTCCTCTTGTAGATCAATAGCTCAAGGGTATGAGATTTTGGAAACTATATGCAGTCTTGTGCACTTATAAAAAAAAGACTTGCATCACCTCGGTTCCGAGAGTTCCGGAACCTGTACAGAAAATTGGAATGGAGATCAACATAAACATCATTTCTGTCCTTTTTATTGCTCATGGAAACCAAACATTGCATGTTGTACCACCATACAGTGAGACCTTCATAGGTGGTGGTCCAGATTGCTGTGCACACCGGTACCTCTAATACCCAGTAGCACGTCCTCTTGCATTGATGAATGCCTGTATTGGTCGTGGTATACTATTCACAAGTTCATCAAGGTACTGTTGGTCCAGGTTGTCCCAGTCTTCACTGAATATCGTTGGAATTCTCTGTAAATGAGAAGCATATCGACTTGTTCTTCCAAGGAATACATCATTAACATTGAAACGTCCCCTTTTGAACAATTATACAGGACTGTGCTTAAACTGACACACAATGTTTTTAGCGCAACGCAATCTGACTTTCAAAAATCCCTACCAAAAAAAATGGCCGTGACTAACATTAACCTATGCGTTTCACAAATCGCTTACCTCACAAAAATCTTGGTTACTCGAACTACTGCAATACAGCAAGCGCCACTACTGCCAGCTAAATAAAAGATTCAAACTACGGAAGGCACTAACTACTGATAGGCATAGTTAGCAAATGAAAGATTTTGATAGAGAACAAATGATGTATTTACCTTAATAGTAATAATATATATAGCAGTTCATGACATCCAGTCTTACAAATTTCAAAACTCCGCCATCTCTCTCCCCACATCCACCACTGCTGGCGGCTCACCTCCAACTGCGCAACGCTATGCGCTGTTCACATCCAGCTGCCCAACACTACAATGGCAGACAACAATGCAAACTAGCCACAGACTGCACACAGCACAGACAGTGATTTTCATACAGAGCGCTACGTAGCGTTGCCAATAAGAAAACATAAACAGCCTACTTACAACATTCGCTTGATTCTGCGATACTAGGCTTACCATTCTTATTAGTGTTGTATTGCAAAACCATTGAATGGTGTTTACATGTCAATGGCACGTTCGATGGATACGCCGTATTCGGCGAATATTTACTATTTGTACGATATACGAGAGAAAATTGTCAGAGCATGTGCTTCAGTAAGTGCCAAAGTGATAAAGACTACCACTCAATCCATGATAAGAAGATTGCAGCACTGTATTGGTACCAATGGTCATCACTTAGAAAACCTTCTGTAAATGAACGTTCAAGAGACCTTTGTTGTTCTTCAAAGAGCTTACTGTTACACATCATTGGATTCGTCTCGATACCCGCTATCAGAAAATAAGTACCAAACTACAGCAACCCATTTAAGAAAACAAAGTTGACCTTCATATCCCTGACATGACTCCACCTAACAGCAAAAACCCAACGTCATATTATGGCCCCCATTGTTCCATAAATTTTTCAGCTACTATCATACTTTTGGAGTTATTTCAGGTGACTCGTCCTATATATATATATATATTTGAGTGCTGAATCCAAACTTCGTGTTTGCTGCTGCCTTGCAAGAGATGGGCTTTGCAACGAAAAAACTTCAATATTTTCCAATTTTTTGTCCTTAATTTTCGCTTATATCTCTAAAACTCTGCGGTTTTCTATGATTACCACTCTATGCAAAATTAAAGAAGAAACAATTTCCGGTTAAGCTCCCTGATCAGGTTTGATTTTATGATGAGCATTGTCGGCACTACAACACGCTGAAGAGCAGCTATCTTTTGACCCTTCTGCGAAAATGTCAGAAATACCCACGTCCACCCCCTACATCTAGTGAAATACATAATGTTATCAATTAAAATACCTATACCATCCGAAAGTACATTAAATTTTCTACAAGTAAAATGCCTTTTGTACCCAACACCAAAACGAACATTCCACCTGCCTGTTTCACATCGGTGCTATACCTTCGATGTATTACATTTAAAAGAGATTTTTTTGGATGAATGGAGGGGAATGCATGTTTGATGAAAACATTAACAAATTTCATTTACAACATATTGGCTACATGAGACTGAACAGATTAGGAATATGAATTCTCTATGTAGTGATGCTAAAGTTTAGATGGTTAGATCGTGTAATTAGCGATCAGGTACTGAATATAATTGGGGAGACATGGAATTTGTAGCACAAATTGAGTAAAAGAATGGATCAGTTGATAGGACACATTCTGAAACGTCAAGGGATCATCAATTTAGTACTGGAGGTAAGTGAGGGAGGCTATAATCGTAGATGGAGGCAAATCGATAAGTAAAATAAGCAGATACAGAAAGACATAGGTTGCAGCAGTTATTCGGAGATGAAGAACCTTGCAGAGGATAGAGTGACGTGAAGGCCTGCATTAAACCAATCTTAGTATTGAAGACCACAGGAATAATGCGTGGTAATGTACATGGGCCACAGAATGAGTGAATGTCAAGCCCAGAATTGGGTCATCACTTTGAAGGTTAACTACCTGGAAAAGAAAGAAGGTATTCACTGATTGAACATGGATACGAAAGACTGAGAAAAGGTGTAAGGAAATCAAGAAATACGTATATTAGAGAAGAAATTAACAACTCCAGCAATAATATCAAATCAATATGGAATGTTGTTTGGAGGGAGACAGGAAAAGTAACCACTGGGATAGGTACTATTACTATTAAAGGGAACAAGACCATCCTAACCAACAGTACACAAGTAGCTAATGTATTTAACAACTATTTCTTAAGTTTAGGAAAAAAATTGGTGAGAACAGTTCACAAGAAAAAGCCAGGCAGTACACAGAAGAGTCTGTTTTGAAAAAAATTAGTCACATTAACTTTTACCAAACAACCTCTTGTTAAATAAGTAAAATTATTAAATTTTTGAAAAATAAATGTTCTGTTGGAGTAGATGACATCTCTAATAAGATATTAAAACAATGTGGAGCAATTACAGCTGATGTTCTGAGTCACATATGTAATGCATCACTAACTCAAGGTCTTTTCCCAGGCAGCTTGAAATATGTCATTGTCAGGCCTCTCTATAAAAAGGGGGGGACACCACAGATGTCAATAATTATGGGCCAGTATCCTTGCTTACAGTATTTTTAAAAATCTTCGAGAAAGTAACGTACTCAAGAGTGGTTAGCCATCTCAACAGTAATTGGAAGCTTAGTAAATCACAGTTTGGATTTCAAAAATGCTGTTGCACTGAGACAGCAATATACAATTTCACTATCCACATAGAGACCATAAATAGAAAAATGTCACCAATAGGAATTTTCTGCGACTTGTCCAAATCATTTGATTGTGTGAACTGTGCCATTATGTTACAGAAATTACAATTCTATAGTATAAATGGAATAGCATATTAGTGGTTTAAGTCATACCTACAGAACAGGAAGCAAAAGTTTCCTTATATGGGTCAAGTTATTTAAATAAGTTTGCAACATCATCTAATTGGGGTGACATTAGGTGTTCCACAGGGTTCAATCATGAATCGCCTTCCGTTCTTCATAAATGTGATTGACTTCCCTTCCTATCTGAAATAGGAAACTGAACTGACACTATTTGGTGATGATAAAGAATCATTATTAATCTGGTAAAAGAAATCCAATTGAAAACGATACAAATAAGATCTTTGGAAAAGTCATTGATTGGTTTTCTGTAAATGGGTTTGCTCTAAACTTTGAAAACACACAGTACATCCAATTTTCTGCTGCAGGAAGTACAGTTCCTTCAATAAATATAACACATCAACAGAAGTCAGTAGACAGGGTAGAGCATACTAAGTTTTTGGGTGTACATATAGATGAGAATCTTAATTGGAAAATTCATATTTTGGATCTTCTAAAGCGACTAGGTTCAGCAACTTTTGCAATCAGAATAATTGCCAATTTTGAGGATATAGAAATTAATAAGCTAACATACTTTGCATACTTTCACTCTATGATGTCATATCCAATAATATTTTGGGGTAACTCAACATTTAGACAAAAAGTATTCACTGCTCAAAAGAAAGTGGTCAGAATAATGTGTGGGGTCATAGTCACACATCTTGCACGCATGTTTCTAAAAGATTGGGAATTCTTACAACCTCACAGTACATTTACTCAATAATGTAATTTGTTCTCAACAACATGGACCAGTTTAAAAACATGACTATAATAACAGCAAAAAAGAAAGACTTACACTATCCTTTACTTTATCTTTGGCACAGAAAGGGGTAAAATATGCTGCTATAAAAAATTTTCGTCAAATTACCAGATGAAGTAAAATGTCTGACAGACAGCAGTAATTGTTTAAAAAAATAAATTGAAATCATATCTCCTTGACAAATCCTTCTATACCATAGATGAATTCTTGCATAGGAAAAAAAATCTGTAAATATAGTATATGCATTTTGGGCCATTTAAGGAATGGGGTAAATAACAGAAATATTTATCTTTACTTCTATATTGTTATATATATATATATATATATATATATATATATATATATATATATATATTTTGAAAATCTTGTTTCATATGTGCATTGCTTGTGCACTTGACATGTCCCACATCATCGTACCGTGTGACTAATCAGTGGAACAACCAACCAACCAACAGATAAGTTTTATAGTGGACTATCTATGTATGAAGGAATATCTACACTGAGGCATGTGTGCAGTTTTCTGTTTATCTCCGTTTGGCTGCTGGTGGCCAAGTCCCCGTTTCTTGGCCACTAGAGGGTCCATGTGAAGGGTCTTGCACAATGGAAGGTCTTGACTGAGCAGTGACTTGTTGCTGCCATTCTACTGAAAAAGCGTAACCAAATGATTAATGCTGGAACAGAGAAAAAGTAAATAGCAAACATACATACTGCTGCAAACTGCTCATCCAGGTCGCCTTCGTCTTCTATAGCAAACTTGTTATCAATGTTGGAGCACTGTACTGCGTCAGAATGTTAGACCTGTGTTTTGGTTTACTTGGCACCTCCACATTTTCGCAAAGTTATGTAAATAATCGTAAATTACAAAGGACACTAATTCATAATTGTTTGCAGATAATTGTTTAAACATTTGTACAAAAATCTGTTATAAAAATCCAGGACGAGGATGGCTGCTTCTAAAGAAGAGATACAGGGAAGCGGAGAGGCGTGTGAGACACACCCAACGTGGAATTCAAAGATCATCTACTGACACTGCGAACTGACTGCTACAATATTTACTGATAATCATCCAGTACAATGAAGTGATTATTGTAAAATTACAATATCGACAATGTCCATCTGGATGTATCGCTTCTAACGTAATCAACATTTTTCTTGGGGACAATGTCCATCTGGATGTATCGTTTCTAACGTAATCAACATTTTTCTTGGGGACAATGTCCATCTGGATGTATCGTTTCTAACGTAATCAACATTTTTCTTGGGGAAAGGACTTGGGTCAAGAACTCCTAAGTTCAGGAGTGGTATAGAGGTTGCGGTTAGCATGCTGGACACGAGTTTACCTATAGCCATTTTTCTTTGATTTCAAGAGAACATGTTCCTTTTATTTACAATCAGGAATGTTCCTGTGTGATAGTTCATGCTATAACTAGGAAACTTTCTTTAAGCACTAATGCAAACAAGCAGATTAAGACAGAATGTTTAGTTTCTGCAGTTCTTACTAACTCCAAACTCTTTCAGGTAGTCTGACTACGGACAAATAAAGTAGATTCATCTTAAACTGGTGATTGTTACCATGATTTTTTCTTTGATTAATCACTCGTCAAATAGACATCATTCTTTAGGACTGACAATCATTCATGTAACTACGATACGTTTGATTCTGTAGTGACAATAGAGAAGCACAACAAATTCTGAATGTGCAATCCTAACAAAAGGAATAGCGAGAAACAATGGATTAAGAATCATCAACTAAATTCTTATCAGGAACTACAAATTGTTCTACTACGTACTGGAACCTGTGAAGTACGTCGGGTGCGCTTGCAAACATTATTTATGAATCTTTTTTTTCCGGTGTATGTGCTTTGTCTTGTTACAATTATCAGTGGAGTGTAGTTATTGTTCGATAATACCGTCACATCAAAGTACGATACAAAATTACATCATATTAAAAGAAAATCGAACTTATAAATTTCACTCTGTAGATAGGACAGATGGGCCCAGCACAGCATGAACCTTCACATTGCTGGCATAGTTTCGTGCGAACAGTTTTGCTCACCTACACCCACACTGACCTGGCAGCCTTTCTTGCAACTGCAAAATATAAGCCTCAAGACGCCTCTTTGGAGCTAAGTGATTCAATGAAGTATTCGGAGCCAGCCCAACTTCTACCCCCACAGCTTTGGATCCAAGTAGTATAGTTTATGTGATTGAAAGGATTCATATGGTCATGACAAAGATTCACATAGACTTACTTTCAAACAAGTTTGTGACTAGTATGTCTATTAAGTACACAGTAAGTACATAGAAAGTGCAGTAGTTGTGTTTGATGGGTGCTTGGACAAACGGAAGACTATCAAGTCCACGGTGCGCTAGGTGAGGTCGCCCAAAAAAGCCGTCTGTGGAGTTATAATTTAATAGCACCATGACACCAACAGTTTCACAAGTAGAATTTCTACCGAATGCGAAAAATAGGTATAGAATCATCATCATGCTGGTAACAAAATGCATTGAAAGCGGTTCCTCCAAGATGGTGCAGTGTTACGTGACTTTATGCTTAATTACAGACTTACTATTTTATCAGTTGATTTGTTTGCACCACGTAACGCCCGTTGTTTACGTCCTTCTTCGTTGCTGAGCGATGCATCACTTTTCATTCTGACGCCGCAACTCTTCCTTTCCTATATCTTTACTACTTTTTATCTATATAAATGATGAACTATTGGTTTTGCCGTTTAACAGCTTTTTAATAACTGTGGAAGTATTACAGGCATCAGGTCCCACCTAATGTGTCACCCGCCTATACGTTTTACATGAACCTTTCAAGACTCGATCGATCTGTTTACAAAGAGAAAGCAGCATATCTCTTCCTTTGATGCTGTCCGACAACGACCTAGGAAGCTCGACGCCCTCGTGGCTCTTCCATGGCTCGCGGTAGTTTGCAACATTCGTTTTATTCCTTGCCCACTTGCCGCTACGTCGAACTTTCGTGGTGATCGTTGGGCAACGTCTTCCACGTTATCTGAAACATAAATAATCTTTCTTCCCACAGTATTTCTGTAAACCCAAAAACAAACTTAAAGAACATAATAACAATAACTGTTCTTACAATTATTCGTATAAGTCTTGGTCGATTTAATGAGTGGTGGGACAGGCCTAAGCCTTGTGACACCACAATGGCAACTGATGATGCAGACCCACATAATTCAGGCGGCAGTTTGCCTGGCTTCAGCTCACTATGTCGCGTTTGTGGGCAAAGATGTTGAAGTCCTAGTCGTGATGATAGGTCTCCAAACTCCCCAGGGACATACATACTTCCTCAAGCAGAAGATAGGTACAGCTCCTTAGCTTGTCTACCATCTGGAAAGTGTAGTGGAGAAAAGTGTTGCCAACCATTTGCTCTTCCTCCATGCAGTGAATGGAGGAGACTTTACTTCCCCATTATTCAACCAAGGCAAGGTTAAATTTCTCAACACCCTTTCCAAAAGAATAAGGATTTCGAGTCATACACTAGCAAAGTCACCAATCGTTAAGCATATCCAATGGAAATAACAGCTGCTGGTGTGTACTTTCAGACTGCCATTTTTGGTGGTAATCACCCAACCACAAATCTCGCAAGGTTAGGCATAAGCAGTACATGACATTAGCCTAAAGGACATCAGCAAACACGGCTTTTTTATATGTCTTACTGAAGCTGCAGCTCAAGAACACATCTTCAGAGTTTTCCATTAGGTGGAGCAGAGGATCGGAAACTACTTGGATCGAGAGCAGTGGGGTGGAAGTTGACAAAAATGGGTACTCCCATTATTACACTGAATTCCTCTACTCTCAAGAGGCTTCTTCAGCTTATATCTTGCAAATGTATGACAGACTGCAAAGATCAATGTGGGTGTAGGACAGCAGGACTATTTTGCACGAAACTGTGAAACTGTACCAGCAATGTGAAGGGTCATGCTCCAACATCGACGACAATTGTAATGCAGGAGATGGAGACGAGGTGGATGAGCCCCTTGCAGTACCCATGTCTGAAGCAGCTGAGGCGACAGAAGGTGTTAATACACGTAATATTTTGCAGCGTTATGCATTCTTAACCATGGATATAACGTATTTTTCATTTATCGGACTTCTTCCTCAGGTACAGGCAGCACTCGTGACATGACGTTTGCGTATTGCGGGGAAGATAACTGAATAGCTTCTTGGTTTTGTTCCAATAATAATAATTATTATTCAGACAACACAAATGGCTGCCACACACATCTTACAAAAATACGTCTTCTCCACTCGAGAACTAAAGACAGAGTCTCTCTATTAATTGACAAAACACTTGAATGAGGTTTCCCTCATTGGTTACCGCTTTGCGTCACAGTAAAATACACTTTTGTTGACGCTTACAGCGATCGCACTAATGTTTTTTTAAGTGCTTTTTTTAAGTGGCAATACACTAGAATAACATTAATCACTAAATTACAATTTTTTCAGTTGAAAAACAGCGACAGCTCTGTTCTGGCTGAACCTTCCACAGCCCCTGACCCTTTTCCAGGATCTTGAAAACCCGAGACCCTTCACCTGGACCTTCTAGTTCCCAAGAAACATTGCCTTGGCCACTAACATCCAAACAAAAACGAGTAAAAAAACTACACACATGATGTATTGTCCAATTTCCTTACTGACGTCTTTTTCATAAATATTTGGAAAAGTAACTTATTCGGGAGTAGTCACACACTTGAGAGGAAACAGTTTACTTAGCATATCACACTTTGATTCCAGAAATGCTGCTCGACTGAGAATGCTGTTTATACAGTCACTCATCAAATAGTACATGCATTAAATAATAACATATCGCCAGTTCATGATACTCTCTTAGAAAAATTCAAGTTTTGTAGAATTGAGGGCTTCACACACAGATGGTCTGATTTATACTTAACAAACAGAATGTAAAGTTGTGCTGAATAATTCAGACAATATTAGAAAGGTAGAAAATTTTAATGACTGGGGTAAAAACCACAAAGGGAATCCCACAGAGTTTAATTTTGGTTCTATTCCTATTTCCTATAGATGTGAATGACCGTCCACTTAACATTCAAAAAACAAAATTGGTATTTTTTGTGAACAGTACTAGTGCCCCAATATAGACAGTAAATGATATTTTCCAAAGACTTATTAAGTGGTTTTCTGAAAATGGACTCTCCCAAAATTTCGAAGAAACACACTACATTCAGTTCTGCACAACAAATAGGATCATGAAAACAGCTGTTGTAGTACGTCAGTGCCCAACAACAAAACGGCTGCCATGTGGAGAAATAAGTCTTAAATCTAATTTAAAATCATTTCTCCTGGATAGCTCCCATTCCATTGACAAATTTCTACTTATAAACAGCAATTTAGAAAAAGCTAGTTTTAATTGTAGCGACACGAGTAGGAATAAAATGATAAGGTGTTGGTGTAATCTACATGTACATGTACATGTACATAAACTTGTACATGTACATGTATACTCTGCAAATAACACTTAAGTGCTTGCAGGGGTTTATCGAAACACCTCCACAATAATTCTCTATTATTCCACTCTCTAACAATTCGCAGGAAATACGAACAGCTACATCCATCTGTACGAGCTCTGATTACTCTCATTTTATTACGATAATCGTTTCTCCCCTGTAGGTTTGCGCTAGCAAAATATTTTTGCATTCGGAGGATAATGTTGGCGACTGAAATTTCGTGAGAAGTTCCCCACAATGAGAAACACCTTTTTTTTTTTTAAAAAAAAAAGGGTATGCAACCCAAATCCTGTGTTATGTCCATGACATACTCTCCTCTATTTCTCGATAATAGAAAACGCACTACCCTTCTTTGAACTTCCTCAATGTACTCTGTTAACCCTACCTGGTAAGAATCCCACACCTCGCAGCAGTACCCCAAAAGAAGATGTACAAGCATAGTGTAGGCAGTCTTCTAAGTTATCTGTCAATAAATCGCAGTCTTTATTTCGGCTTCTCCACATTGTTCTCTATGTGTTCTTACCAATATAAGTTGTTCATAATTGTAATTCCTACGATGAATTTGCGGCCTTTAGATTTGATGGATTTATCGTGCAACCGATGTTTTTTTACGGATTCTTCTTAGCGCTCACGTGGGTGACCTCACACTTCTTTATTTGGGGTCAATTACCAACATTCGCACCATCAAATATCTTTCTTAAATCGTTTCGCAATTTGATTTGATCTTCTGATGACTTTACTACACAATAAACTACAGCATCACCTGAAAACAACCGTAAGACGGCTGCTTATACTGTCTCCTAAATCGTTTATATAGATAAGACACTGCAGAGGGCCTATGATACAACCTTGGGGAATGTCAGAAATCACTTCTGTTTAACGCGATGACGTTCTGTCAATCATTACGAATTGTGACCTCTCTGATAGGAATTCACAAACCCATTTGCATAACAGACGTTATCTGTAAACACCCAATTTGATTACAAGCCACTTGTGAGGTACAAGTGTCAAAGCCTTCTGGAAATCGATAAATATGGGATTCATTAGAAATCCTTTGTCAATAGCACTCAACACTTTGTGTGAGTAAAAAGGCAGTTGTGTTTCACAAGAACAATGCTTTCTAATCCATATTGACTGTGTGTCAATAGACTGTTCTCTTCGAGGTAATTCAGTGTTCGAACATAATATATGTTCTAAAATCCTGCTGCATATCGACGTTAATGATTTGGGCCTGTCATTTAGTGGATTACTCCTGTTGCCTTTCTTGAATATTCGTGTGAACTGTGCACTTCCCAGTCTTTGGGCACGACTATCGTCGAGCGAGCGGTTGTATATAATTGTTAAGTACAGAGCTATTGCATCAGCATACTCTGAAAGCAACTCTTTGGACTTTCTGCCAGGTTTCAAGACAAATTTTAGATATGGAAACTATTATAATCATCTTGCTTTGAAGCCCACACTAAATTTCGAGCTTCTGTAAGAGATCGCCAATCTTGAGGATTTTGTGATCGTTTAAATCTGGCATGCCTGTTTCGATGTTTCTGCTACAGCGTTCTGACCTGTTTTGTGTACCATGGTGGATAAGCTCCGTCGTTTGTTAATTTATTTTGCATAAATCTCTCAGTTGTTGTCGATACTATTTCTTTGAATTAAAGCCACATCTGGTCTACACTAACGTTGTTAATTTGGAATGAGTGGAGATTGTCTCTCATGACGCCGTAAGGGACTTTTTGTCCGCTGTTCTAAATAGGTATATTTCTCCCCATCCCTCCCTTCCCAAATGTAAAATCTTGCAGGGGGGAGGGGGGAGTGTACAGTAGAGCGAATGAAGAACCTTGCCAGGGAGAAGGAGGAGATATGAATACACAGGGATTGCAGGAGCTAGATGAGAAGTGGGTAGAAGAATTATTGATGTCAGTAAATAGGGATTTAGAGGAAGCTATGGAAGCATTTCATGATGGTGATGACCAGAATGGGGGTCAGCCGAGTAAAAATAATGTAGAAGGAGAAGATGAGGTAGAAGAATTAATGGAGGAACTAATTACTGTAGAAAAGGGAGCTGCAGATTTGCAGAAGTGTTTTAATCTATCCATAGTGGATAGGCTAAAGAATGTAGGAAAGGAGAGTAGTGAAAGCAATCCTGTAGATATTTGTATAATCTCTGGGCCCAAGGAAGGTTTCGAAAGGCATAAAATTGTACACGACTTGCTTGAGGAGGATGAAGTCACTGTTAAGGAAGAAAAGAAAGTTCGACCAGTAATCAATCTGTTAGTGCAAGGGGAAGTAGTACAGTGCCTAGATGATAGTGGCAGTGATTTGTGTGCTGTTAGTCAGCAATGGTTAGATGCTTTGCCTAATAAAAGAGAGCTAGTAATTATGCCTGTCATGGGACTCCAGATAATTGTAGCCACAGGAAAATGAAGAAGAATGTAAAGTATGAAGTGATGTTGCCTATCAGTATAAATGGTAACCAGTTGTATCATAACTTTCTAGTTATTGAGGGCTTAAGAATAGATATGTTAGTAGGAATTGATTTCTTAATGAAGTACAAGGGGAGGCTGGACTTTGAAAATGACAGTATAAGCCTGGAAGTGAGTGGGAAAAACATTATAGTGCCTTTCTCTAAGAAAAAAGCTTAGAAAGAGAGAAGGAGTAGCAGGGGGTGTTGTTGTGATGAATAGTGGTAACAGTGTGAGTGAAGTATGTGTGGAAAAAAGGAGTTGAGAAAGTTAGAGTAATGAGACAGGCGGATATAATTTGAAAAATAAAATGATGCATTGTGGTGATTTTGCAGTAGTGAGGTGTTGTCATGTTGTATATGAAGGTATACGTTTTGAAGTAGTAGTGAGAGAAGTAACATAGATGACTAATTATAGAGTATAATAAAAGGGCTCAGAGTAATGAGGAGGAAGGGCACAACTTGTTGTAGAAGTGAGTGTTATCCTGTTGGAAAATGGTAAAGGAATTGTAGAGTGTTGTTACAAAAGTTGATGTTTGAAAAAAAGGGTGTTAGTTAGCATTTGATTACTAATGGAAAGCGAGTAAGATGATTTGCATGAAGATGCATGATCATAGTGGAAAATGAATCTATCCCAAAAATTACATGAAATTTACCGGAGGTGACTAGTAAAATAAACTGATAGAGATGACAACAAAAATATTACCAATACTAATGCTACCAGGTGGAAAGGTGAGAGTGAACTGGTGTAAATAGCTATATGAATTTGAATTTAATGTCTTATGTGATTTTGAAGTCATGCTCAAGTTTTGAATTTTGTGAATTATTTGCTATTGTAAAAGACTTCTTAAAAATTTTTGAAGAAGAAATCATAAAGTTAAGCGTATTTATGGAACATGGTAAAACCTGTCATAAAGACTTTGCCACAGTTGTCAATATTTGAGAAAAGATATAGTGGACAGGGAATAATCAGAATTTAGCTTAATTAAGTGATTTCAGTGTATGCCTTCAATAGCAATGCATAATTTTGCTGAAGTAGCTCTTAAACACTTAAAAAAAATGCAAATTTCCTTGCAGTTTAAGAGTTAAATGTTCTGTTAATTTGCTTTTAATAGTTAAAATATAATTAATTAAATATTATAGCATACGGAGAACAATTTTTTACTATGTGTTGAGACGGTTATGTATATTAGTAGTCTTAGACGAAATATGTTTTGTAGGTAAAAACCACTGTACAATAAGGACTGGCCTGAGAGTGGACCAATGTGCAATGTTATGGACGCCAACCAACTAAGGTGTTGTGACATGCTAAGAGAAAAATCGTGAGGTAGAGGACACTTATGCAGTGCAATGTGATTTCAAAACTACACCAGGACACCAATCAAAGTGTGGGGGGAGATTCAATGAAATATTGAGTCCATGTAAATAAGAGGAGGTAAAAGGCGAAAAAATTTAATTGTAATGGACAAGAACTATTTTATGTAAAGTCGCAATTTGTGGAAAGTTTGGTTTTGAAGGAAAAAATTAATTAGTTCAATTATAAAGTTTTGTAAAAAATTCCTAAAAAATTCCAGTATTGGCTAGTATGCCAAGTCCGAAGTAAGAATTCTGTAACTTAGATTAGTAATTTTCAAATTTCACATTTGTTTTGAGAGTAATGAGACAGTCGCGATTAGTAAAATTATAAAAAGTTGTTTTCAACAATTTTAATAATTACAGGGGGTGTGAGGCGTAGTGCCTTCGCATCGCTCCTGTCACTTGTTAGGACGATATCGTTATAGGCATGAGTCATCGACAGATGTCACCAGCTGACATGGACCTGAGTTACAGAGCTGTACATAGTTGTACTAGTAGGTGGCAGAGGTCAGCAGTTGACAGACAGTGCTATCAGTCATAGTCAAAACAATGTTGTAAAGTTATGTTTGATTAATATTTAATGTATTTGCTTAATTATAATTGTTTATATGTGTAGTAATTAGCAGTGTGAGTGTTGTATGAGTGAAGAAGAACAGAAGTAAATGAAGATTGTTTTATTTATTCACGAAGTACCAGTTAAACTATACAGGGCATTTACTATAATTAAATGTGCAGTCAGTTTATGGTACTAATAAATCGCGAGTAGAACACAAATTAATCGGTAATTGCAGAGTAATTTTATATTTGATACTTTTCCAAATTTATTTATTTAGCAATTGCCATAGAAAGAAATGTTTTACTATGATTGGTCATTGAAGTAAAGCGCGGGTTAGCGCGGGATAATACTGCAACCTGATTTGCTATTTGTGATATCAGCCAATAAGAAAAATGCAGGCTCGCGCCAATCTATGCTGGGAACAAAGCCTTTGGTGTGATCTAGGGGGGTCGGGGCTAAGGGTTCGAACTAGTAACATCTGATTGAAAGCAGCTCCGACGAAAGTACCGTAAAATCGCGGAAAAATGCTAATTACGAGTCCGCGAAGTAGTACAAAGTGTATTTAAGTGAACGGTATAGTGGAAGTACGTGTGAATTTCGGACGGAATATCAAAATTATTGCTTTTGACTGTTAGTTAAAACCACGTGGCGTGTTGTGCAATCTAAGACTGGAACAGGTATTAGTGTAGAGCAGAGTGCACAACATTTGAGCGTGCATTTTCATAACTAAACGATCCGGTGAACGCTGTTAACTTCAGTAACGGGTGTAAATACCATAAACTGGCTACGGGTGTGATTGTGGTGTGTGTGTGAACTTTACATTGTGTTACCACTTAGTGCGGACTTGGCAGTATTAACTGTGACCTTCATCAGGAAAATACACCTGAAAATTTACATTGCCAAGATAAAACTTTTATTTCAGTAGCTAGCCACATCCCGTTTACCGGAAAATTCTATGATGTTGCGACCTGCAATAGACAGTAGTGGTCTAGTATTTTCTGTTACAGATTTTAGCTAGACAAATGAACATTGCTGGACACTGGCAGGGCGGTAAAAATTAGCGTGCCGCGCCACAATCCTACCCCAAACAACTCCTCCCAATGGACTTCTTTCAATACCTCCACGTATTCCGGAAGGTAATCATAATGATGAACGCCAACGTTAGGCAAAGGAATTTAGGAGACACCAAGGAAAATAACAACGGGCAACTCCTTTTTGATCTGCTGACAACAGATCCGTGGAGCAGACTCCCAATCAATCAATCGACATATATAGGACATGCAGGCCACTCCACACAAGACCACATCATTTACAGTCCATGCTTACAAGAAGCCATGACACAACAAACAATAGACCCAACGATAACAAGCGACCACCTACTAAGACTGTTCACAACCACAGCAATCCCCCCTCCCCACCTCCCAGATCAGAAACATGGGCGATTAGAAACTGCAAAGCAGCAGAATGGGAGGGATACCAGCCAAAAATATGGGACGAATTAGCTGACCCAGTAACGACCTCAAACAACCAGGATCTAGTAATGGTCACCAACAAAATAGAATCGACAATTCAAACCGCAATCGAAGAAAATATCCCCAAAAAAGTAATACAAAACCGGAAACCCACCATTCCACAGGCAGCACTAGCGCTTATAAGAGAAAAAAGGGTGTACACGGAAATCAAAAGAACAAATGACCCCACACTAAAAGGAACAGGCTAAACGCGAGGATAAACCGAATATTCTCCGAATACAGACAAAACAAATGGACTGAAACATGCAAAGAACTAGACTACAGGGATGGAGGCAAATTTTGGAACAAGTTTAAAACACTCACAGGCCAAAAACAGTCCAACGTGCCATTCCTGTTAATCGACAACGAGCCGACCACTGATGCCAGGAAAATATTACAGGAATTCAAATGTGTGTGTGAATTCCTAAGGGACCAAACTGCTGAGGTCATCGGTCCCTAGACTTGCACACTACTTAAACTAACTTAACGCTAAGGACAACACTCACACCCATGCCCGAGGTTGGAATCGAATCTCCGGCAGGAGGGGCATGGCGCCTCTAACCGTGCGGCCACTCCGCAGGGCCAAAGGGGTTCAAAAACAGTCTAAAAGTAATATATTCATACCCACAAGACGCGAGATTCGACTTAAACCACAGACAAACGACAGAACAGGCCATAGACGAAATGCTAAACACATCCACTGTAGACAGGAAGGAAGAAGAAACGCTAACACCACAAATTGCCGAAAACGAAGTGACGGAAGCCATAATGACAGGCAGGGACTCGGCACCTGGAGAAGACGAAATTCGCAGATTACACCTCAGGAAAGCCCCCCTAGAAACAGTAGCGCCAATGCTAACGACACTATTTAACTACTGTTTAACCAGGGAAACGACACCAGAGACATGGAAAAAAGGAAAACTCATTATGCTACCAAAACCGAATAAACCAAAAACAAACCCCAGCTCGTACAGATCTGTCACACTGCTAAACGTAATAGGAGAGACATATGAGAGAATTATAACAGATCGGATCAGAAAATACGTGGAAAACAAGTTCATAATACCCACCACCATCCAGGTGGGATTCCGCTAAAACCACTCCACAAATGACCCGCTCATGAGATTATCCAATTATGTCATACACGGATTTAACAATAGTCAATGCACCCTGGCGATATTTTTAGATATTGAGCGAGCCTTCGATAAAATATCGCACAGCGGTCTGCTAACACAGCTAATCAATATAGGAATCCCCAAAAACTGGTGAGGATAATAACAGGACAAAGATACCGAGCGAGGTGGCGCAGTGGTTAGCACACTGGACTCGCATTCGGGAGGACGACGGTTCAATCCCGCGTCCGGCCATCCTAATTTAAGTTTTCCGTGATTTCCCTGAATCGCTATAGGCAAATGCCGGGATAGTTCCTTTGAAAGGGCGCTGCCGACCTCCTTCCCCGTCCTATCCTAATCCGATGACACCGATGACCTCGCTGTTTGATCTCTCCACCAAACAACCCAACCCAACAGGACAAATAAGGGAAGGCAATGCCGGGTACACGTAAGAAACGAAACATCAGACTACTTCACGCCACAGGCTGGCGTACTGCAGGGAGAAATCATCTCCCCATTGTTATATACACTTAACACGGAAAACTTTCTGACCACGGACGGCAATAAAGAAACATTAGCCTTGTATGCAGGTCATAAGGCATACTGGGTCACAGGCAGCCAATCACACACAATACAAAGAAAAGCAACTGCATATTTAATAAACTAGAAAAATGGATGGCAAAAAATAGGATCAAACCCATCCCCAACAAGACTCAAATGGTACTTTTTCGAGGGCATCGAGACTTAACCAAGAAAAGAAACGAAATTAAAGAGACGTAAGACTCACACTATGGGGTACGCCACTCCAACTATGGAACACAGCTGAATATATAGGGATCCAATACGACAAACTTAACACCTGAGTCCCCTAGACTTAGAACTACTTAAACCTAACTAACCTAAAGACATCACACACATCCATGCCCAAGGCAGGATTCGAACCTGCGACTGTAGCATCCACGTGGTTCCGGATTTAAGCGCCTAGGAATTGGCACACCCACCAACAAGAATTACTAAATAGAATCAGGAAAAGACAAAACTTCGTCAGAGAAGTACAAGGAAGGTTTGAAGGATGTAGCACAGCAGAACAGCAGCATACACATATAAAACCTTTATAAGACCAATGCAGCACTAGGAGGAATGGCATCCATAATAGCAAATAAAATGTACACAACAGAAAAACGACTCCTACGGAGTTTCCTTAAACTGCACAACACTACATCAAGCAATGAGGTATACAGGATCATCAAAATCACACCACTACAAACATGTCTAGCCAACCTAAGAGTCACCCTGACTTAGAGCACATAATAACTACCAGAATCAACAAAACAAGGAACCGAAATTCAAATACATTCACCCAAATAGGACAGTGACTCAAAACACAACCAAAGCATTCCCAGAACTAGCGCCAACGATGGCGCCCCACACTGAGGATGAAGAAACACCACCACATCTGGATGAAAAATAACAAGAGCAAGATTAGAAGAACCACAGACACAACCAACAACAAGATCACAGCAACCAACCACAGCAAACAGCAAGGGGAACTTCGCCCCACAAAAAAGAATAATAAAAATAAAAATAAAAGTAAATAAACAAGTAAAAAAGCCCGGTATCCATTCTCAGCGGTATTCATCAGCAGAAACAGCGTTCTTCTAAAGATGGAGAACAGTTCGATCGCCAAAATATTGAATTGAGTGATTTTAGGATCCAGCAGCAAACCTGAAGAGAGTTTCAAGACTTATTACTAGAGGAAAGTCTACGAAGTCAGATAAATGGGGTATGTTCTCTGATGATGCCAAGGTCTTGACTTGTTTCATAACAAAATACTGGGTGGTCATAGTGAAAGTGCAGCTACTCACGAAGGTCCAATGTGGGCTGTAATTATTGTATGGTAACAGAACTTGGAAGATATGGTAATGCGTTAATACAGAACCGATTTACGCTGAAAAACAAATTAGTTTCAGCTGTGGCCACCCGGTGCAAATCTGAAGCTATACATAATCTGTATGATGATATGATATTGACGTTGCCATTTGGCAAGCTATAATGTGAGTGGACAGCATGGCTATCGAGAAGAGAGATTGGGCACTCTTAATGAATGAGTTTTATGTGAATGGCAGCAATTACAATGCTGCATTGAGAGAGTTCACCAACTGAAGTGTCATTATATGATGTAAGGAAGATGATAATGAAATCCGAAAACATGGGTGAGTTTGGTGTGACATCTGGAAGGGGAAGACGTTCTATCCCAGTCAAAGTTATTGACAAGGTTGCTGTTCCTGTAACTGATCATGCAGTACATGCCCCGACTAGCGCTGGTGCTCATGCAGTGAAACGAGAATTGTCTATCCCATAGTCAATGATACAGAAAGTTTTGTGGTCTGTTTTATTCCAGTATTGGTAAAATATTCGCGGCGACGTTCTGAATTTGCTCTTCTGTTTCTGGCGTGGATCGAAGTTGATGACTTGTGGCCAGGCAATATTTTATAAAGAGACCAGACACATTTTACAATATACAGTGCAGTGAATAAACAGAAGTAGCGAATTTGATGTACTGCTAAACCGCATGTTGTGCATGAAGAGTCATTACACTCACCATATGTGACTGCTCGGTGTGGATTCACAAGCACCTTTATTCTCAGTCCATTCTTCTTTGAAGAGAATACACACAAAGGGCCTGTCAGGTGTATTGTGACATCTGCAGGTTAGGGAGTCAAGAAGAAACGTAATCGACGGAAACGAGAGAACACATGATAATTAATGGGAATAAGTGCGCGATGATCACCGCTCACTGACTTGCAAACAGATGCCGTGAAGGAGGTAGAATGACAGAAGAGTACATGGCCGAAATCACCATACACACACAGAATTGAATGAGACAGGATAGGCATGACCAAGGGGGCGCATCGTTGCCTGGCCGTTTTCAAAAACAGAAGTATTATGAAGTGGAAGAGGAGATGAAAGGAGAAGGTGATGAGGTCGACAATGATATTTGTACAGTGTGTGCTAGTATTATATATGTGTAGTGCTGGAAACAACATATACTGTCGTTTTAGTGAACAGAGGAATTTTCCTTCTTTTGGCATCTTGCAATTGCGAGACTTACAAGTGTAGGAACTGATAATATTAGAGCTTAAACTATTTCGGTTTTTTGTAGTAATTGTAAAAGCTGAGAGGCGCTATGTTTTTCATGTTTGCTTCATGATGGAGAGCTGCAGATTGGGGGTTCTGGTGACGCACGTCAGCACCACACTGCACCTTGTTCGTCGCTGATGAAAGCTGAGAAAGAGAGGTGGTGATTGCACAAAAAGTGCTGCATGCTTGTTCTGTTAACTCTTCGCTCGAGCAGCCAGAGGACATAGACCTTCATCCATACAGCTCGCAACACCCACTACCTACTTGCAACAGTTGGCACTCTGATGTGCTCACACAATGTTCCTAACGGAGGAAAACTGTCGAAATCAGCTGCTAACCACTACCTGTCAGTGAATGTGTGCATTGCTTAAGATGTTGTGTGGGAAAATAAAACGTCATTTATCTGTGTGTTTGCAAATTGTCTGTTCCAGGAAATTGATCTTCGACTTGTAGTAATTGTATTTCTGGTATTTGTAAGCCAAAAGTGCTAAATCTTCTTTACATTATGTGTTACATTACTGACACAAAAACAAAGAATGAACTTGTATGTGTAATATAGTTTAACTGATATACACAATATATTTACTGGTGTCATGTTATTGTTTACTCTTGAGGTATAACTATTTTCCATTTTGCTTGTGTTTCTACAGATATGGCAATGTACAGTAAATACTTCTTGTCGATTAGAAGTACTGAAGTGGACAGTAAATATTGCTGTACTTTGCTTTTTCTGTTTGCCCCATTGACTTAACCAGAGTAAATTAACCTGATTTTCATGTCAGTAATTACACTCTACTTCATGTAAAGTCCTGGGATGTTTTACCACATAAGGTGAATAGATGTTAAACAATTAGCTTCCATTTTAATGAATATTTAGATTTCATTTAATGGTTTCTATATATTAAGGTACATTCATATATAACTTGTTATAAAAGTGTAGATACGTTTTACTTAACCTGATCAATGTCTGGCTACACAGCTCACTTAAGGTATCATAATTCCTGGATTTATGGAGATATGTTTGGATGAAGTAGTAAGTTATACCTTGTTACAGTATCAGGCAATATTTTCAATGATGTTTAGCTGTGTAGAAAGAGAAGTATGCAATGTTTAGAGTTGTGTAAGAGGTCATCATTTTTTAATTTTTTGTGCAATCTGTGAACATTACAGCAGCTGATTATGTGAACTTGCCTCTAAAACTGCAACATATAGTCTTACTTATTGGAAAAATCAATAATTAGGATGAGCTGTGTGGTCTAGAGCTTTAACTGGAACACATTAAGTAGTTTTGGAATAGTATCCATGGTAACTGATTTCACATTGTGTTGTTGTATAATCTAATCACATAACAAATTGGATTTCCATGTATATTCTATGTCTTTTCAGGACATATATAGACCAAAATGTAAATATATTGTAAATTTTCATTGTAGGAACGAGAGAATGTGAAGCATGTTTGATATTTTTATTGTATTACGATATGATGACTCATTGTTCATTACTCTGAAGTTATTTCTTTCTCTGGGAATCTTGCTGGGTCAAAATTTCTTTGATATTTCTATATTCATTTTGGGTTTATGGAGAACTTTTTGTCGCATCTTTTGAAAAAATTCCTGTGGGGGCAGGGGTGTGTAAAGAGTACTGCTGTCTTTGATGTTATGACATAGTGATATCATGCTCCATATTCAACGCTGTATTCTGGTACCTTAGAAGTTGTGTGCACTTTTTCTTTGACTACAATATTTACCTGCTACTTTATCTCAATAATGCCCAAGCACTACTAGTCACACACAGAGATTGGAGTGTCAAATAATCAACACATTTAAGACCAAGCAATCAGCTGGCTGGGATGAGATATCTAGTGGCCTGGTTAAGAAGTGTCACAAAAAATTAGTTAAACCTATTATCTATCACATTAACTGCTGTATGAGGGAAACGCCTACTCATTAAAAATTTGCTTGGGTTAAGCTAATATATAATAAAGAATCCAGAAAACAGGTTGAAAACTTTAGGCCAATATCGTTAGTACCCATATTTAGTAAAATCTTTGAATAAGTTTTGCTTTCACAACTCAGTGAATATTTCACAAAAAATAATCTACTCACTGAAACACAATATGGTATCAGAAAAAACACAGCACTGCCACAGCAATCTCTGAATTTTTACATAGTGTATATAGTGTACTAGGTATACGAAATTTGTCAGCAGATATATTCCTTGATTTTACCAAAGCATTGGATTCAGTTAAACATGACCTATTAATAAAGAAACTTAAGTCACATAACTTTAAAGATTCAGCAATACACCTAGTAACCAGCTACCTGTCAAACCGGCAGCAGTGCACAAGGCTAAGCTATTAAATTAATGACTGAGTTGTAACCTGTCAGTCTTTTAGTGAAACAGTGAAATGAGGAGTCCCCCAGGGGTCAATTTTCAGCCCCTTTCCCTTCTTAGTAGACGTGCATGATGTCACCCAGCCACAAAACTCGAAAATAGTGAATTATGAGGATGACACATCTCTGCTGTTTTTTGGCAAAAATACCTGTGAACTTACATCTTCTACAACAGATGGAGTAATAAATATAATTTTTGCATGAACAAGTAAATGTATATGTTAATAAATCGCGATTATTATCATTTAAGACTGTTAACTCGACTCATACATCTATAAATCGTATATGTGAAGCAACAGATGCTAATAGCTGCAGATTCTTAGGACCATACATAGATGTAAACTTGTGGTGGTCAAATCATATTGACTTTGTATGTGGGAGGATTAGTAGTGGATGATATCCACTCAGTCACCTACCATAAATAGTTACAAACACTACTATCAAAACTTCTTTACTATGGAACAATATATCCCTTGCTAATGTATGATGTTAAATTATGGGGCTGTGTTGCAGATACACACCTCAATAGATTCATGTTGCTGCAAAAGAAGGCAGTTAGAATAATGAATGGTTTAGGTTTTCATGACTCTTATAGATTGGTTTTTGTACAATATAAATACCTACAGTATATTCCTTGTATTTATATAAGGTATATTATTTTTTGTAGATCATCAGAAAGATTCTAGAAAGTGCAATAATATATATGACCACAATACTTGAAATAAAAATAATTACTTTAGACAAAGAAGTAAACTAAAAATAACAGACCACAGCCCATACATCAGTGGTCTGTTTATAATCACTTTTTGAATTTTCAGTTGAAAACATGTGATCTAACAGTTTTCATTAGAAATTAGACATATTTTAATTATACACCTACTTTTGTGGCTTTAAATTCTCTTTTGTGGGCTTGTATTGTACGTAGTTTTGTTAATTTATGTCACCTATCTGTTTGCAAAAGTCATCTTCTTTGTTGACTCTATTCAAATAAATAAATAAAGAAATAAATAAATACGTTGTTGTAGGAGTTACATGTCAGATGGTTAGATGCAGTCATAACTCAGATAAAGTCGCAGAAGAATTTGGTAGAAAGTATGAGCATAAGTCGAAAACATTGTGTTGGTTCATGTGGTAAACATATTTAAGTGTTTTACTTTAGTCGCAGAAGGCGCACGAAATTATGTATGAAAATTGTGGTTGTTACAACATTGTGTTTCTTAATCAGTAGCTCCTGTGGTGGAACACATTACTACTATACATAATTGAAAAAGGCTTTTGTGATCAGTGATTACCTGTTAAATTAATGTGGAAATGCAATACAGCTATGCTTGTTTCTGCATGAATGTGAAATGAACTTAAATGTTGATACAGGAGTGGTGAGGTTAGGTAGTGTTAGGAAGTCTGTTACATGTCAAAAGGATAATAAAGTAAAGAGTCATTTCACAATGACATTTTGCAACTTTTAAGCGAGTGAGTTTCACATATGAATTGTGCAAGAGAAATGCCTTCACATTAGGCATATGGTAAACTTTAATTAGTAAGAAGGTGTATTCTCTTTGCAATGCTCCCATTGTCGAACTCCAATAGCTGCAAAATAAATAAATTATAAAGGGAGAGCTTTACAACCCTTCATGTCAATTTGCTGTGGAATTACTCTACATGTCTTATGCTCATATATTATGACGTGTTTGCAGAATAATACATTCTCTATAAAAATTATCATGGATTTTACAAACAGAGCTCTTGTGAAACTCTGCTCAATTTATTCCTTCATGAGATTCACAGCATTGTAGATAATGGCTTTCAGGTTGATGCTGTGTTCTTTGACTTCAGGAAAACATTAAACACCATGCTCCACTGTTGTTTACTGAATAAATACGAACTTACTAAATATCAGATCAGATTTGCAGCTGGATTCAAGATTTCTGTGAAGCTGGAACTCAATATGTCACTTTTAATGGAACACAATCGACAAATACAAAGATAATTTCAAGAGTTCCCCTAGGAAATGTAATAGGACTATAGCTGGTTGCAAATATATATAAACGATCTAGTAGAAAAGATCGAAACCTCCATAGGGCTGTTTGCACATGATGCAGCTGTCTATAAAAAGGTAGCAATGCCAGTATACTGTAGCGATTTTCAGGTGGAACTGAAGAGGATTGATTAATGGTTCAAGGACTGGCAGTTGGTTCTTAATGTAAATAAATATAACATATTGAGCATGTGTGGGAGAACAAATCTACTGCTGTAAAACTGCTCAAATGATGCCAAATTACTGGAACCAACATCTACCATACAATATCTGGGAGGAATTATCCAGAGCGACCTTAAGTGGTGTGTCCACATAAAACAAATAATAAGAAAAACAGATGCCAGACTGAGATTCATAGGAAGACTCTCAAAGAAATTTAATCTGTGTGTGAAAGAAGTTGTTTACAGAACACTTGTTCGACCCATTGTTGTGTACATTTCATCAGTATGAGACCCTTACCAGGTAGGATTAATGGGAGACGCAGATATGTTCTAATGAAGAGCGGCACGTTTCGTCATGGGAGCATTTAGTCAGTGAGCGAGTGTTAACAGAGATTTTCCATAAACTCCCGTGTAAGACACTACAAGAGATGCATTGTGCATCACAGAGACGTTCTTTGCTGAAATTCTGAGAGAGTAGTTCCGGGAAGAGTGGGAAAGCATATTACTTTCTCTCATATACGTCTTAAAAACTCTCCACAGAGGAAATTCGAGAAATTAGAGCTAATACGCAGCTTTAACGACAGTAGTTCTTAACATGTGCGATTCATGAATGGAACCGGGAAGGGGGGCAGGGGGAACCAGTTAGTGGTATTGGAAGTACACTCTGCCTCACACTGTCAAGTGTTTTGTGGAGTACTGATGTTTATGTAAATCTAATCCACCTGACCAGCGAAAACATACTTCAAAATCCGCAAAAGTCACAAGTTTGGATTGCATAGGAGTTACGTAACTGATAATACTATATACACATTCACCCATCAAATTTTACAAGCATTGAATAACGATACAGCACCGTTTGATATTTTCTGTTAACTGTGTGAATCACAATATTCTCCCAGATGAGCTGAAGATTTATGAAATTGATGCTGTAGGCAACCGAGGAATAATGCTATCTCCAACCAAAAGAATACAGAAAGTTGTACTTAATAAATAATTCAACCAGTGTAAGCAAGGGAGAATTTTCTGACTGAGGAAAAAAAAAAAAAATGTTTTGAGGTTCCACAAGGCTCTATCCTGGGTCCACCACTATTTCTCATAGATGTAAATGACCTTTTGTCTAATATACTATACAACAAACAGAATTAGTTCTTTTTGTGGATGACACTAGCATTGTAATCGATGGAAACATTTACACAGCAACTGAAGAAATGGTAAATAATGTTCTGAAAATTATTATTGAGTGGTTTTCTGCAAGTGGCGACTCCCTCAATTTCAAAATGACTCAGCATATTAAGTTCTGCACGCATAGAGGTTACTACACTAGAGATAAGTGTAACCCAGTAGTATGTTGTATCTTGCAATTACTCATTGAACAGTGTCACATGTAATAATATTCTAGGGTAACTCATCTTTAACGAAAAAATTCGTCATTGCTCAAAAAGATGCTGTAAGAATAATGAGTGGTGATTACACACAAACATTTGTTTAAGGGTGTAGGTATTTTGACTTCTGATTCAAAGTGTATTTATTCCCTCATGAAGTTTGTTGTAAATAATCCACTGCATTTTAAACGGAACAGTGATGTACAAAATTTTCAAAGCCAGAAGAGGAAATGATGTCATTACTCCACATTAAGGCTGTCTGCAGGACAGAAAGGTATGTACAGTGTTGCAATCAAATGTTTTGATCACTTTCCCAATGATATAAAATGTCTGACAGACAAGTTAAATCTGGAACAGACTGCAAAAGTTTCTCCTTGACAATTCCTTCTGTTCTGTACAATAATTTCTACTTTTGTAAGGTGTAAAAGCTGGTACATATAAATCAACTAGCTCACAACTACATCTAAAAAAATCTTAAATGGTCAGCATGTAGCCATATTAACACTGAATATCGTATGTAATGTGAATGTAAATGACTTTTTCCCTATCATTACGATTAATCTTACAAATAATCCATAGAAGATGAAACTAACCAACTAACTAACTAACTCTGCTCTCATAATTTGTATAGAGGCCTTTCATTATTCAGTGCCACAGCAGATAGTTTGGGTTTACTCTTTATAATTACTTCTTTTTGTTTTGGAAACAAGGAAAATAAACACATTTGGATCAGACTGAGAATAAAAATGTCCTTTGTTACAATGAGAAGCACATGCAGCGTTAACTGATATTACTTTCAGTTATTGCGCTGAAGAGGACTATCCGATTACGGAGAGGAAGATCGACGTTGTGCCATTGCTGCCTGCCCGACCAAACGTTTCACACTCCATTCCTCTTAATCTCAGAATGTTGTGATTACCGTTGAAGTTCTACTGTCTTTCTTTTTCTTCTATAGATAAAAATTTATTTTTGAACATGTGAACTGGATCAGGAGCACGCATTGGCTTGAGGTACGTGTTAAACATTATACCTCAAAATCCAGACTCTGTGATGACGATTTCGCTGAAGTTCAATGAACGTCTCTCTTTTGGGATGTTGTGCATCGAGGGGCTGAAGCGTTCAAGGCTTTAATGAGAATTATACTTGCAGCGAAAATAATTCCCAGCTGGTCTTATCTTTTTATAAGTGATTCATACTCCTCACGGTATGAATATTTACGGTATGGACTTCCATTGTCGTTTGAATTTTGCCGCCTAGTCAGACAAAGATGGAAATTTAATAGTCATTCATTTTTCTTACAGTCCAGCCAACGTGTCAATTGTCAGAATTTGACTATTTCTGCCGTAAAAGTGCATGTGTGTGTTGTGCATTAATGAAGTTGTAAATTCTAACTAATTTCTGCAGTAGCGAAAACATCTTCTGGGACTGTTAACCAGTAAGCGTCCAGGCACAATAGTTCAAATTTATGTTTAGTTTCCGGCACTAATCATCTGTTTCGGCATCTAGAAGAACTGCATCTCGGAAGAATAAACAACGAAGATACTGCATTTCGAAATTCAAGTTAATGATTGGTTGAGCTTCGTCAAACTATAAGTTAACCAATATGGAGTGTGTTGGTATGAATATATTTATTTGCATAGTGATCTATTGTAGCGTTTTCTCATACGATTGCTCGTCTGTTCGGCAGCGTAGTTTTAAAATGTAAACAAATTAGACCAATAGTTAATTCTTTTTATCTGCTGTTTCAATCCTTTGTCAGTCATGCAGCTTTTCAAATAGTGCATGTCATTTTAGAGTAATATCAGGACAAAAGCTAGACGATTTTTATTGTAAAATTAAAATTAATTTTAAGTTGTATCCGATTATAATTTCGTATTTACACGTTAAGGACGCTACGGCTGAAATATTACGCCATAGTTGATGGGCAGTTTTTTCCCAGTGTTTGTACGTTATAACGTATAGTAGGACTGAAGGGTTACTTTCATTTTATTTGCATTTTTAGGGGCAGAAAAGGGTGATTGTAGTAGTGAAAACTGTAGGCCTAATGCAGAATGTTTGCAAGAGACAGAAAAGGAAAGTGGTACTGTTCCTGATGGTGATGTGAATGTTGAAAAAGTGGACTTCAAAGTAATATACAACAAGACGAAATACGATATTAGTTTTGGTTTAGATAGCACTGTCGGGCAGCTGAAGGAACACCTGCAGGATGTCATAGGTAGGTTCTGTGTGTTTTATTACGCTTAAATCTTAGTACTATTTTTTGGCATGATACATGTAGTTTATTTTTCCCTGTTTAGTGTTTAGCACTATTTCCTCTCATATTCATAATATTTATAAGATCAATTTGTTTAGCCCATTGTGTTGCTGGCGAATGTTTAGAAACTTTCTCATTTGTGCCACCTGTAGTTTCTAACCCTTGATTTATCAATTTTGCAGAGTCATTGATCATACAATTAGTAGTTTTATAAGAATGTGATCCTTGCTTCACCACTCAAATATTTTGTCAATTGTAGCAGGAAAACTGACTGTAAAAATGAGGTTGGGTAGAGGCATAGATCTACTGTGGCACAATCTTGTGTGATTCGCGAAAAAATGACACATATTACATAAGTATGAAATTAGTATCTGTTTAAACCAACAAACTTGTGGGAACAAAATGTCAGCATCTGTATTTTTCTGACATTTAGCCTATTTGTGTACGCTTTCCACAGTGATATTTTGAACATTATTGTTGAAACAAGAACCATTTGTTTCATTTATATTGATTGCTCTTTCAAACAGAACACTTTTATTATCCACTTGTTGATATTTAGGCTAGAGTATGGCATGCTGTGTTTTTACTGAAATATTTGTAGATTGGCCATGATTTGATATTTTGTGTTAAAGGCCTATGCAATTAGCGCACATACCCTACTATTTTGAAAACTACATCATCATGTTGTGGTTTCAGTTATTAGAGAAATAATAAGTAACTGAACAAGTTTTGCAAATTTTTTTTTGTTATAATCAAATAAATAGAAATCATTGCTTGGTCATTTCAAGAAAGCCTTGTAGTGCACTACAAGCACAATTAATAATTAGTGTTAGGCCTTCCTCACATTTGACTGACTGTAAGCAGAGAGATACGTTAGACTGCTTTACCAGTTTTCTGTAATGAAATGATTTTGATCAGCTGATAAATTGCCGCACTTAATATTTAGTAATTTCTATTTTTGTTATGTTTAAATTATGTGTTTTCTTCTATTGATAAAATGGAAATAATTCTGTGTTGAAATGAGCATCTGATAAATTCTGATACATCGGGGCCGAAGCAATCGTGTAATATCAACACAGTTAATGGTGCAGAAAAGGTAATAATTGGGTTATGAATTTTCGAAGCCAGTGAATGTAAATGCCAAATACGTGTTGTGGTAATAATGAACTGAAGTGCTCTGGTATGTTTATGTTCTCTGTACACTTTTCATCATTAAAACAAAAACTGCAGAGTACTTTTCGAAAACATATGTTAGATAATGGACGAGTCTCGGTGTATTTCAGTGCTTGTTATGTGCATATATCGTACATAAACTACGACAAATACAAGGGCAGTACACTACCTAACTGTTTCCTAGTTCGGGCTTATAAGTTAATTGGAATGTTGTGGAGTTCAGTGTGTCTTTAAATAGGGTACAACTTGTTGTGGACTGTTTCAGTTTTGTTAACTTCTACTCTGTATTTTATTTCTGAACATGCAGTGAAGACATTTGAAAGGTAGGTAACTTTGGGTCGGGTTGAGTAATTCGTAAATGCCATATGAAATAATGCCACCAATTTAAACAGTAAGCCATGCTGGTATAAGTTCAAATAACACTTATGTGATATTGTTCAATTACAGTTAATGTTATGGGTAAGTCAAAACTACCATCTTAAAACTAACAACAGTATTGAGCATATATATCGATCAGTTGGATGGAATTCAACTTGTCATTCTGTGTGTATTTTCCACAGTAAAAACAAAGATTTAAAGATCAGCAAATACCAGACTTTAACATTTCTATGGAAGCATTTGTCGAAATTTTTGACATAAACGCCATACGAAGTGACAAGCCAAAAAATGTAATACCATATGGTAAATAATACAACAAATATTATATGAAAGTGATAAGGTTTAAAAATTACCATTTGTAGTGTCTTTGTTTATACTCTGTGGGGCCACTGGGGTGATTTTTAAATAATTTTTGAAAGGTTGCAATATTATTCAAATATTTTTTGACGTAGTCCCACTTTTTTATTCACAGCTTCAAATGCATAACAGAAAGCAGGGAAGCTTTTTGAGGGTCCCTTGTGTTCTGAATCACACCGAAATTCCATCTATTTGTCCACCTGCTCAACTGAGTGGTAATGTGCTTCCCTTTCCCTACCATGCAGCGGGCCCAGGTTAGATTCCCAGCCAAATTGGATATTTTCTCCAATCGTGGACTGGGTGTTGTGTTGTCCTCATCATTTCATCATCACTGGCACACATGTATTTATTGGTTGAAAGTATAACTTTGGGTTGGGCACCAACAACTTTTCTGTGTTTCCATGGCTGATAGACTTTTCTTTTAATGAGTTTTTGATAATTTCTTCATCCTCTTGTGACCGTGTTTCTTAAGTTTTATCTTTGTTGTTCGAAAATCTAAAGTCTTGATCATTGGTAAGAAGCAGATCGAGAAAATAATGTGTTATCTTGTTGAAATGCCAAAAGTCTGAGAGAGGGAAAATTGAATCATTGTGGTTACATTTGTGTCCAGAGCAGCCATCAGAAAAAAATATGTACTTAATGAACATGTTTCGAACTTCTGTTTCCTTTCTTTGCTTCAGTTTCACCAAACAGAAAGAACATATTTTTTATTTGTTGAATTTTTAAAATTATTGTTTTCCATTGTTTATATAAGTAGGTGACGTCTAGAGGGAGTATTTTTGGTCATGATAGATTCTACATGAAGTCAAAATTGTGCAGTGTCACCATGTTGTAAGCACAATTTAGTTCTGGGCTTCAGTTTCAGATGACAGTTCATATCAGTTCAAGGAGGAAAAAGGGAAAAAAATCTTTCTTTGAAGTGTCAGGTGTTACTGCGTTTAAGATGTATTAAATGAAGTACTAAACATATATTTTTACGTTCGACCCAGAAACATTCCTGTCCTGGGAGGCAGGCTGCAAACAGTGGCACCTCACCAAATTCAAAGAGATTTTTTCCCGATAAACTGCTTTTATTTTCCTTTTTCTCTTAATCAGTATTGTGCAGTATTACTTTCCATATAACGGTGAACTTCAGTTTTTCAGTGAAACGGATTTTATAAAAATGGAAAATAATTCCACACATTAAACCAGTTCCATTAACATATCTTCACATATTGAGAGTGTGAATAAAACTAGTTTTATTTGACATAGCATTTTAATTCTTGTTGCATACTGATAGACATGGTTGTCAAACATACAAAAACTTCAAAAACAGGTGTGCAAATTGTAACACATGCTGGTTCCAAACAATAGCACTTTTATGATTCCCACTTAGAACTGAAATTATCAGTTAAGTGAATTAAATGTAGGTTTGTCAGTTTCTTCCTTTGATAGTGTGTGATGCATAATCAGTCTTCAAAAAGTCTTACCAATCTGGCTATTTCCTCAGTTTCTCACATTAATTATATCCTTTACTTTTATCTGTTATCCTTTTTGCAATTTAAAGTCTACTGCTCACTTTCGTGTTTTTTGCTCACCTTTCTTTCTTTTGTCAAAATTTTCGATAGTAGAGCAGTTTGTTTGGGAAGGATTGCACCTTTTTCATGATGTGGTCACCTACACATTCTCAATACACGGAAAACTCCTCTGGCCCAGAAGCCAACACAGTAGCCAATGGACTCTGAGCAATGGACAGCACAGTGACTGGGTGATGCCCATGAGGAGAGCCCTCAATCAAAGTAGATGACATTGTGGTTCACACCTCACAAATTAAAAAATTAAACTTACACCAGATAATAGCTGTCGAGATGTGGCTGTCGCAGTGGCTGGAAGAAGAAAATTTATTGCCTTCAGTTCTATGGCCATGTCTTATATATACAGATTGCAGCTACACAGGGTGTTACTGTGGTTTGCACACTGTGGTAAAATGCAGGTGGAATGGGAATCAAATCCCTATTCATTTGCCCTGTTGTAAATTTTCAGTATTTTGACTAAATCACTGACACAAATGTCAGAATGGTTCCTTAGACAAAACTGCTAATTTTTTTTCCCCCTGGGCCAATTGTAGAGACACCATAGGGCCAGTCCATGCCAAGTGATGTAATTTTGGAAAAAGTTACTGCATGACCATCACAGATGTTGCTGAAGTTTTGTGTGAACATTCACACATATTCCCAATGAACATAGGTAAGATTTTACATTTGCCAATTTAATAGTTACAGAGATATAATCATTTGTTTGTCCCTGTAGCACAGTATTTAATAGTGCAGCCCCTGAGTTTTTTTTAACTTTGAGACATAATGTCTCTGGTAGTATTTTTGTGAAAGAAACAAAACTTGGCAAACTTTTACAGCCTTTTGCACTCTCGGAAAATAATAAAAACAAAATTCTTGAGCAATTTTTGTATAACTTACCAGTACAAGATCTTAGAATATAAAATTTCATTCTCCTGCTGCATTCTCATAGTTTACAAATTGAGGAGGGCAAAATTGGCTTTTTTTTTAAACACCAAAATGGTTATTGTTAAATAGTTTAAAAAATAATAATAAGATGGAGATGTATTGAAAATGTGTCCATATTTTGCTGAAACTCAAATTAAATCTGACATCTTTGATTATGTTCTAAAATTGTTTAGTAATCTCCGGGGAAGGCAATATAAAAATAAAAAAAAAAAATGTTGATGACTCGGAAGTGAGATAAAGCATGATTAACTAGAAAAGCTTCAAAGAAAGATGTCTTTTGTCATGACTCATCATGACATATTTCAGTCTGTTATTCTGCTATGATTACTGCGGCTTCAAGCTGATTATAAACTTCAAAATTTAACTGTGCATTACCAAGGTATTGGAGATCGTACCAGTAAAATTCTTGCGTAACAGTTGCAACATACATATTCCAAAGTGCTGAAAAGTTTCACATCATCATTACAGTATGTAAATTTATTTGAAGTTCTCACAGTGAAATGCGGTTCCAAGTTTGAGTCTTGGTCTGGCACACAGTTTTAATCTGCCAGGAAGTTTCTTATTTGAAGTCCATAACAAAGTGAGAAAAGCAGTATTCCCACTGCCATAGGGGCCATGCCCAACAGCTGCCAGTGGGTTTCTGTATCAAAGGTTCCCAAGCCCGACAAGGGTTTTGTTACACAGGATCACAAGCATGATGGTATATTTAAATGTTGGAGGCCAAAGTTAGAAAAAGTCTATTTTTGGATCCTAAGCTTAAGTTTACTTCAAGCCACTTTAATTTTTTTACAGGTTTCACTAACATGCCGTTGAATTTCGTGACGAAAACCATATTGCCAGCCAGATTATGTCACTGATGATGTTGGAATAAGTGTGATAATGTGCTGATGTGATGTGCTGTGCTGTTCCAGAACCCAGCACTTTTCACTCCTTGGTGGCCAATGAAATGAATTTGCTGGGCCATGTGGGTGTATAAAGCTTTTTAAAGCATACTTCTACTCAGTGGAAGCTCCACAGATATTTCCAATTCACCACTCTTCTTGTTAAATGCATGCAGCACCCCAATGGTAGGCCATGAAAAGCTGATAACTCCATTTTGTTAAATTTTACAGATGAAGCGAAAATTGTTCCTTAAAAAATAGTTTAAAGTGACCCAGAGAGTTGCTACATGTGTAATGGTATAGTAGAAGCCTAGCTATTGACAGATTAGACTAATCCACCCACTTTCAAATCTCTTTGTGGTTATGGAGTTACTGGGCACTGGACTTGCAAGTTTTCACAGGCAGATGAGTTAGGTTTTCGTTGCCTACCATCAATATTGCTGTGGCTAGAGGTCTGAGGTCACCTTCATCACTGTCACTAATTTTGGCCAGAAAAGATAATGAATTATTTGGAAACTTGCTGACCTGATTTGTTTTATCAGTTGGCAAAATGGCATTAAATTTGCTTTCATCAGCACAGCAGAAATTGAATGAAATCAAGGAGTGAAAATCTGTGACATGTGGCTTGCAGTGCGGTTTTCATCTTAACGTTCGACAGCAAATTAATGAAACCTGTAAAAAAAAAAAAGAGAGAGAGAGAGAGAGAGAGATATAGAGAGAATAGTGGTGTGAAGTAAACATAAGTGTAGGATTGTAAAAGAGACCTCTTCTAGCTTTAGACTCTTAACACTTAAATATATCATCAAGATCAGGATCCTGTATAAAGAAGCCCTTATTGGGCTTGGAACCCTTTTGGTAAATTAACCCACTGGCAGCTGCTGTTGCACAGCTGTTGAGTGTGGCCTCTATTGCAGTGAGAAAGCTGGTTTTCTCACTTTAAAAGAAACCTGCAGTGATTAAGCATCCATAGACCGCTGTAACTCATTTATACAATATTTTATCAGTACAGTAATGTTTCACATGAACTACAACCACGCAAACACAAATATGCTATATTTTAAACCAGTAGCAAATCAGTAGCATTGTACAATAAAAAAGATATATCCAGAATTCTTTACAGCATAAGCTTTATCAAAAAGAAAAAAAACTGGCAGACTGCTGTGAATTTTATCAAAATCACACAATGTGACAGTAGTGTAAAACATGAAGGCAGTTTATAGGGTGTATGTTGCAGCTGTTATGCAATAATTTTTCTGGTATTATCTGCAGTGCCTTGGTAATGTACAGAAGTTTTGAAATTATAACCAGTTTGTTTCTGTAGTTGTCGTAGCAGAAAAACAGGCTGAAGTATGTTGTGAGGAGTTATGACAAAAGACACACTTTCCTCCTCCCCCTCCTGAGTTGTTCTGACTCAATCTCACTTCGTAATCAACATCTTTTGATATTACCTTTCCTTGAGGGTACTAAACAATTATAGAACATAACAAAAGACATCAGATTTGAGTATCTGTGGAATATGGGCACACTTCTAATTCACATCCACCTTGTTATTGCTTTTTAGGGCCTTTATGCTTGCATTGCAAAACCAAATCTAATTTTTTGGTGGTTTAGAAATTGGCTTTCTAATGAAATTGGTTTAAAAGAGTTTTCGGAATACTCTTCTTGTAAAAGTGGGGCATTTTTTGCAAAAAATAAGAAATGTAAAGTTTTCCCTTACTTTGTAAACTGCTGGAAAGCAGTGGGAGAATGAAATTTTATTTTCTATGACCTTGTATTGGTAAGCTATTACACGCAAAGTTTCAGATTTATGTCACAATTGCTTCCAGAGATACTTTGCATTTTTTTCCAAGCTTCTGTTTTTTTGGCTGACTTTGCTTCAAATCATCTATATGAAAATTGCTAAAGAAATCTGTTATTATTTTGCTTAATAGTGCAAAAAGTTTTACAAGATGGCCAAGTTTTGTTTCTTTCAAGAAAACATTGCCAGATATATTGTGTCACAAAGTTGCCAAAAAAACTCAGGAATACATTTTGGGATCAAACAAATGAGTATGTTGCTGCAAGTATTACATTGGCAAAAGTAAAACTGTACCTATGTTCATTGGGAACATGTCTAAATGTTCACACAACATTTCAGCAAAATCTGTGATTGTCCTGCGGGGAGCTCTATACCACTTGGCATGGTATGACTGGTAAAGGTTGAATGAATCACATTTTCCAACAGTGGAAAATATCATAAAATAATTAATGTAACATGATCGCCACTTGGTAAGTTTCATGCGTCCATGTTTAATTCCAACAAATTTACTTTTGTGGAGAGGAACATCAACAGTATTTAAGAGGGTGTGGCAGGTACCCTTTAGAGGCTCATTGCTGAAGTATAGATCAAAATTTCTGTCATAGTTACTGCGAATAGCAATTGGTATACAGATTTCAGTGGTGCCACATTGAAAATTAGCTCAGGTAATTGTGACAGCAGTTTGATCAAAAGTGGTGCCTATAATTGCACTTTCCTGTTCAGTGTTTCTCGATTCAAATTCTTCCAAACTTGTGATCTGTCTCCAGGTCACAGTATGATCATTTACAGTATGGTGTGACACTTGATTTATAACTATGAAATAATGTTAAAAATGTCAGACAACAGTTTATGAAGTTGTGGTAATTTGACCGGAAACTCATGTTAGGTAATACCTGCTAGTGCTGTAATTGTAGTGTATTGAAGTGCTTTGTTGCAGATTGTCAGGTGCTACCTGTCTACTTTTAGACTTCAGGAAGCTCTTCAGTTGCTGTGAGTTTAGGATATATTCTTGCATCTGTGATAGCCAGGTCCACATGGATCCAGCAGTAATAATGATTGCATGTGGCTCAATGTGACTTGGGTGTCCCTAACATCCCCCAATTATCTGCCCCCTTGTGCAGCACCTACTTCCTTTCTGGTGCTGGAATCCCCCATCTCAGACTGTCCTTGTTTCTCCTGTATCCCTTCCCATGGTGACAGTGTTTGATGTTAACCCAGCTGTGTCTCTAGCTTCTGTTGTTTTACATCTTTATGCATTTCCTCTGCATCAGTTTTTCAGCAGAAGTAATTTCTGGTCCCTTTTTGCCTTTGACCTCCATTTTCAAAATTTTTCTATAGTGTTTATTGGATGGGAAAGAATAGCTTAAATAGCACAAACTTTTTACGCCGCTAAAGATCCCCTGCCCACAGTGACTACCTAGGCTCATTTATGCACTTAAATGCCAATGCAGTAGCCAGTCTAATTTGATAGGGATCATTAATGTACCACTTCGATAGGCTTGTGACAACACAGGGATCACACTTCTGATGCCTGAGCTGCTAGCTCCCCATGCATGTGTAGAAATACATACCCAATTTCTTGGGGCATTGGGACTCCTGTCAACAACCTTTAAGCTAGATGACCTTTGCTGTGGCTAGGTGGCATCTGTGTGGAGAGCCCTTTATCAGAATATGTGGAATCAGTGTTCATGTTTCACACATGAAACATTTCAAACTACATCAATGTAATAGCTCTATTGATATGGCTGTCTCAACTAATAGGTATTGCCATTTCATTGAGGACAGTTATGTAGGATATAACAAACATGGTAAAGCAGAACAAACACAGAACAAGCAGCCAGAGGTGTTCACACACTTCTCAGATTAAACACCTTCTATGAACAAATTCCTATAAACACTACACTCGAAACAATAGGTCATTCCATTTCAAATCAACCAATAAAAAAATTTTAACCTTTATGTTTGACAGTTTTGTGATTTTTTTTTTTTTTTTTGTCATACCATTCAACTTATCAAACTAACATCAAATAAAAAATTAGAGGATAATGAATAACAATCTGTTATCTGACAGTGGCTTAAGAAAGCTGAAAGCCGGTTCATAACGAACTAATAAATAGTGTGCACTACCAACATATGGTACAGTATTTTTTTGATTTACACAAGGTGTTTGATACAACATGGCATTTTCACATTTTGTCATATTTGCATGAATAGGGTTTACAAGGAAATTTACCAGTCATCATCTGTGTGTGTTTTTTTCCCCCCGACTATTTAGATACATGCAGGGCAGTAGAGTCGCATAAGGGTCAGTGCCACACTTTTTGCAATTACAGTAAACGGCATTGAAGATGTGATGGCACAGAGTCACACCAGAATTATATTTAGTTGATCTTTGTTGAAGTTATAGCTCCATATCACTATGTAAAGCAGAATGCCAACTTGTATGGAAAGCAAGAAAAAGGGCACAAAACCATGAATACCATTTCTCTCTGACTAAATCAAGAGCTGTGTGCATTTGTAGGATACGGCCTCCCCATCCTTGGTGAGAAGTACATGTTGAAACCCAATGGAAATAAAGGACCACTACCATTTTCTAAGACTTCTTTTTGATGATAAGTTTATATGGTTGCCTCATACGCAACAACTCAAGACTTCCAGCATGAAGGAACTCGGTACTCTCCGCTTCCTCACTAACAGTACCTGGGGTGCGAATCACAGTTTCATTAATATTTTGTAAAGAACTCATTCTATCCTATTTGGACTACGGAAGCAGCACTGACCATCCTAGAAATATTAGACCCTGCCCACCACAATGGGATCCATGTTGCAGCCGGAACTTTCCAAAAAAGTTCAGTTGATAGCCTTCTTGTAGAAGCAAGAATACCGTTACTGAAATACAATATCAACATAATTTATTTAACCACACAATCATGATTAATCAAATAACGAATCAGCCTTGGCATTCAATTTTATTCCACAATTCAAAGACAAGTTACTCATGAACCACATTGTAACAGGACATCTGGCTGCATAGGGCTGGGAGACATCAGACACGAACTTCAACGTCCTCCAATTATCAGTATGCAACACTTCACCACAAACACCTCCATGGTATGTTCCCCAACCAGAAGTAAAGATAGACCTAAGTTGTGGCACCAAAGACAATACAAGTTCCAGTTTTTATCACTGTGTGCTTTATTCAGTCATCAAGAGTATTCACATGTTAAATCTCCTTTAGGCCGTTTGCCCGTTGGTGCAACACACCTGCAAGGAAATGTATGAGCATTGGACAGCTGTCACTTCAGAGTCTGACCCATTGTGCTGCATTGTACCTTGTCCACAGGCGCAACTGCGGTCCATGTGCAATGCAACATGTATGTGCGTAACTCCCATACAACCACGTCCAATGCAACTGCTCTGGCAGTTGCGTCACAACTCTGGTGTGACTTCTCGCATGGTATGTTCTTTCTTGGTTATTAGTTATGTCAGATTGGGTCCAAGTAATTTGTGCTAAGCTGGCTGTAACAATGGAGAGTCATCCGTGTCTATATAGTCACAGTTTGCCAGTATATTCAAACAAAATTGCTGTGGAAAAAGCATGAGAAACTGTAGGAAAAGAAACTGATGCGAGTGGTAAGTACATTGGTTGTTATTTCAGTAGTATCAGCATTGAAGTGTTTCAGGTTGGCTTGAGCTGCGTGATGGTTTGTTCTACTTCACCTCGTGCACCTAGCACTTGATAAGTTGCCACTTCAACATAAATAAGTTGCCACTTGAACATTCCTATTATATACAATGAATGTTGCATACTGAATATTCGGTTGCTGTTAAGTATTATTAATCAAGGTCCAACTAGCCTGTGTCTTGAATCTGTGTGCCTTTGTCCCCAAATTTGGCTCAGACTTCGCCTCCTTACAGACTGCGGATAAAGCTGCAGAAAATTAACTTCTGATTTTTGCTCACCTCACCATCTAAATAAAAAGTGAGATTCAATTCACCTTCTTATATTATCTTCAAAATTAGAACTCAATACATGATAAATGAGGACAGCTACCAACCTGTATAATGCCTCTCTGTGCTATGTACATAACAAATCTGATATTCAGCCAGGTAGTTAACAAGTATAATACCTTTATTATCTTTGAGATTTCGTGTTCTTAGATTTCATAGAGCTCTTTCCTTCTGCACTGCCTGCTCTATGGAAATACTATCTCCACCTCAGCATGTACGATTGTCTGACTACTACCCACTTCCATACATTCGCTGGATCATTAGCTCTGGTATCATCATCTACAATTTAAAACACCTCCCAACAATAATGTGCTCACCACTTATCGATTACTCTCTGACATGTGTATTTAAGGATGTTATACCTCTTATTTAGGGAATGGGATGTATCACTACAGTGTACATAAGGTATCGTGGCGATGTACAGCAATTTAACTGTGTGTTGATAATGTATTGTTCAGTGTTATCTGTTTTTTAATTATTATTGTGAAGTATTTTTATTAGAGCAACAAAAAAATCATCATGTGTTTTCATAGCTGATAATTGTTTTTATTTTGATTTAATTATTATTAACATAATACTTCCATAGCCAAGGTAAAGCAATATTTGGTGTCAGGAAATATTGCGTTAAAAGATTTTGTAATTGTTGGGCATTTGAGGTGTCATCAATGTGAGTGATGCCAGCTACTTGTACTGGCTGTCCAATTTGGTCCTGGTCAAAGCCATATTTGCTTACTGAATATGTTTTCTCTTCTCTGTTTCTAGCGGGCACACACACACACACACACACACACAATTATGACGCTACTCACTGTTGAGATTTATTTGCAAGTTATTAAATTTTGCAAAATGCAGGCTCATCATACTCAATGCATGACCCTGACTTAATCTACAGTTGAATATCCATGTGAGGTGATTGTCTTTTTTATGAAATGGTTGCATGAGATATTTTTGCAAAGGAACTACTTCATCAACAACAAAATAAAATGAGATCTTTGGTCTTGTAATGTCATGAGGTAAGGTACAAGGTTCAAGCAAACCAAGAGTTCATTGTTGTAGCCTGTGGTTCAGGCTTGAAGCTTTTAGAATTCCACCATCACAGTTTCTTCTCAAGATATCCTGTTTCATTTGCAGTGACATTTGCCATTGGAATTGGCTGCAGCCATCAGCATGATTGAATGGTATGACTTATAGCTGAAATCTGTTAGTCCGCTTCTAAGAATTTTCTTAAAAGTGCATGTGGGTTCCATGTATCATGCCTATGCAGATAGGTAGTTCCAAAGAGACTGAAAATGCTGTTTGTTTCCAGAGAGTTTTGTCTGAGCTGGCATGCATTGCTTCTGCAGCGTGTTCCAAATAGCTTCGCAGAATTTCTTTGTTGTTCTTCCAATGGTACAATTCCCATGAATGAAATAAAATGATAGTGAGGGGAGACTGCATCCACTTCCCAAGTGCCTAAAACAAAACTATCTGTTATAAGAGGAGTTGTAAGCGAAATTGCACTGATAAATTTTATAATTTTTTCTTGAGCTGTTATCAAACTTAGTAAACTGAAACTTGGCAACTGAAAACACTGTGCTTAAAGTAATACTACTTAATATTTACAGTATTTTTAATGGTATTAAATTAAAATTGAAACACTGAAAAAAGTGATGTACCTGTTTCTCCAATACCATTGCTGATAGACACCTGAAATTTAGGGCAGCTTTTGTTGATGTAGGTACAAACAAATTGGTGGAAAGAATTTTTTTAAATAATGTACTTTTCTTTATATTTTAATTACCTTCTGTAAAGAAACATGGAGAAATGGGGACTGTATTTTCAAGGAGTCAAAACCAGGTTGTAGTGGCGGCAAATGAAAGAAAGAATATTATTTGTATAAGGAGCTGCAGTTTCTAGTTCCAGTCATGAAACCTTAAGCTAGCAGATGTTGCTGGAAGTTTGCCTCCAGTTCCCAAACAAGAAAGTGAGGCTCTCAGCAGTGCACATATCAGTGATGATGAAGAAGAAATTGATGATGATAATGAGTTATCAAATGAATATGCTTCCCCAGATAATAAAACTCCAATACAGGCATCGTAACTCAGCACTAAGTCTCAGCCTACCTCGGTATTTCTGAAATGAAGACCAAACATACTGTGAAGAAGGTAAAAGTCTAATCACTAACATCTGCAGCTGATAAAGCTTTTATAGACTTTTGTAATCAGCAGATTAATTTCACAGAAGACAGTCTGAGTAAACATGTTTCAGTAACAGATGTGAAAAACATGACACACAATTTCGTCTGTTCAGAAGTGAAGTGGTACTATTGACAGATGGTATTCTCGAGTCCTCCAACTCATCAGTCATCTCCGTGCCCACAGATGACTGCGTGAAACACCTCTTCCATATAAAACTCACGAACATGTATCCTCAGTTCTGTGTGCCACATCCCATGAACCATTTACTTCCCAGGATTCCCAGTACCCATCAGTCAATTGGTGGCAGTTTGGTGCAGGCAGCCCAAATGTTTAGTTCTATGAACTCACATTGTTATTTTTCATGTCTTTGTGTTAAATATTTTTTAAATACCATAGAATTATAACATTTGTAATGAGCTTAAATTTATAAATACATTTGCTTCACGGTAAATTTCTTTTATACTTTATAATGATTAATAAATGCACCTTACCTCAAAATAAGTGGTCTTTCTTCAACTGAAATACTTTTCCTCCATTTTATGTCCTGTTTTGTAATGATTGAGCAAAGATTTTCAGCCAGCTCCTAAGCTTCTTTGACATTCTATAAATTCCTTTGAATTTTACTTGCACTAATACAAAAGCTGAACATGTCTGATTATTGTGAATGAGAGGATGAAACCAGAATTTGTTTTCTTCGAAGCTTCCTCAACTACCAATATGCCACGAGAAAATTACAAACTGCATAGCTTGGCATTGTTTAGCAAACTGACAAAATTCAGCACTTTTGAGATGGTTGCCCATTGCAAAAAAGTTGCATCAATGGACAAAGAATGTGCGATATGCAATTCTCCTTCAACTGTAGCCAAAACGTTGTGTTGCATCAGTGGATGAACAGCCCTATACAGACTGCTCAGGAGATAATGAATAAGTTTTCTATGCATACATAAACAACTGCAGTTGTGAACAACATTCTCTGTCAAAAGAATGCAGCATACATTCTGCAGAGTTGATCGCCATACATAGAACATTGCAAAACATGATAATTTTTCCTTGACAGATTTTCATTGTTTTGCGAACAATAGGTAGGTGCTACCCAAAACATCCATTGGTCTCTTCTGCCACCCATGACAAACTGTCGAACTGTGTGCCCTCAGCATACAGTGCTTTTTCTTTTTTTTTCCCTTAACCATGTTGGCATTCCAGGTAATGAGCTGGCTGACAAACTAGCCAAAGAAGCAACAGGGATGGAAGCACTCAAATTCAGTGTCCCAACTGATGAACTGAGGACACACATTAGACCCTGCATCCTGAAGAAACGGGAAGACAAATGGCAATTAAGTACACGATACAATTAACTACGGACCATTGACGCACTGCTAAGGCAAACTTTGCTACAAAGCTCAAGGAGGAAGGTATTGCCTTATGCAGATTACGAATTGAACATACCAAAATAACTCTAACATCAACATAGTTGAGTCTCTTTACATTTACAATCATCTTGAACATCCCAATTATCCAATGGGGGAAAGGAGACCAAAAGCTTAACATTGAATCTGAACCATTTGTCAATCCTGGTAGCTTGTCACGTTGTTGAGAGGTGAAGGTTAGATTACAGACAGATTGAAAATTTCTGTGATCCAAACCTGATTCTGTCCTACAACCTCTGTTTCCAAACTCTTGCCTTAGCTTTAGATCACAAAGCCCAAAAATACATGCACTCTTTGACATGACTTAAAAAAGGTATGTAGTTTTCAATATTTTGTAGTCATTTGACACTACTTGGACATGTATCTTCGAACTGCCCTCTGAATAGCGCTTCTACACACATTTGCGCATTTTTATGCCATTTTCCCACTCGATGTTATTTCAGATATCTGTTTTGCCATTCAATCCATATTTGTTGTCAATTTTACCCTTTTATCCCATTGAGAGATCTGAAGTACTTACCTTACTGTGATATGTTGACCATTCAGCATCATAAAATATACCTTATCTGTTCTAGTTTGACAAATAATAAATTTCTTGTTTACTGTGAGTGCATAGTGTGTGGAGCTGAAACCTCAGTGTATTGTCGTTGAAAAATGAAGTGCTCACAGATGTGTTGTGGAAACTGCGTTGCGAATATGGTTTTACAGCATGTGAATGTCAGTATTCACAAAGTCTGGGGCCAATGGGCACCTGAGCTTGTGAAGAGTCTCGGATATATTTTAGATATTTTGCAGTACACTAGAGCAAACCCTCCTATCAGGATACATTTTTGGGTATGAATAGCTCCCATTGGTTGCAGGATCATTTTCAAAGTGTATATTAGGATTCAACTTACATACAAAATTTGCAGCTTTCAAGAGAGATATCAATGTACATCTAACAAAGAAGTTGTTGAAGGGAAAAATGCCCAAATCTGTTATAGTTCCCTGGATAGTTTTGAATAGTTGTTCCAGCAGAGAAAATTTCTCTTCTGTGTAAGAATAGAAGTTAGTTTATGCTTTGTTACATTGCTTGCAGACACCCACAGCAGCCCATTATGAAAAAGTAATATGCACCTCTTGCTACAAAAGTGTCGAGGTGTTGATGTATCAGTAAGCAGTTTAGGGGGCACACGAAAACAAGAAATATGATGTAACAGTCAAAGGGAGTACTCCGTGACTAAAACAACTTGTCGTTTGATATTTGTCACACTGCAGTACAGTATTATCAGCTGCACCTCTGTTAAAGCTCAAACAGCACATTGTGGCGGGTGAGCAGCACTGGCGCTCAACTTGCCCATCACTCAGCAGAAGGAGAACGGACTGCTGTCAGATTGTGTCTACACTGCATTACTTGAAAACTGCATGTGGTCTGACGTTTGGCAGTGGCTAGTCTGTGTCATGTTGTAAGGTTTGTTTAGATCAATTAAATTCCAAGGTTTTCAAAGCTGACAAATTATTTTAATCTGACTATTGTGATGTTGAAATGGACTAGGAAACAGTCAGTGATTAAAGGGTCACTGCAGGTGAGGGGAAAACAAACAGCCATTGTTTAGAGTCTTTATGTCAGTGTCTTAGGACAAGTTAACTTTGATGCACATGTTATAAAAAACAGTGTTGATGAATAACGAGTTTTATGGGTAACTTTTGTGATTGAGGACCTTTACTCTTCCACAGAATAACACTTTTACCCACACATTCCTTCCTCCTCCCACCCAGTGCTCAAGTGATTTCTGATTGTTAAAGATTTGTTTGTGTTTCTATATATGTTGATTACTTAAAGATCCCCAATGATCTCCCCTCAGTGGGCTCACAGCTATCTCATTAGTGAGTTGGTGGGTAAACAAGGGGCCCAAAGCTACTGCAGCACTTCATTCCTTTCTTGTGATGTGTAACATGCCACACTATTATTTATTAATTTATATTTAATTGTTGCTTGCTGTGGTCTAGCTGTTTGGAAAATAAGGTGTCGGACATTCATACATAGCCGGTTTTGGAGGATGACCTTACCCCAGACATACATGCGTCGATAAATAAAGTTCTGAACCTTTGCCCACAGCACATGCCTTGTCTATTCTCCCACACTGTTCTATAACTTGGTTCCTTCCATAATATTGTAATAATAATGAAGAGATTGTAATATGTCAACATTTTGGGCAACACAGTTAATTTATTTCGCTTTAATTTAAAGTATCACATCCATACTTGTTCTGATCGCTTTCACACTGTAATTACAGTCACTCATTTGCCTCAAGCTTATATGAGTTTATCATTACCAATTCCTTGCAGCATGGTCGCATTTTAATTACCTGTCAACTCCTCTGATAAGAAATGAAGCCATGCTTTAAAATTATGTTTTACCACAAACACTTTTCTCTCATACATATGTGTTCTATTCGTGTGAGGGCACTGGTGCAATTGACTCATTCCTTCATGCCATATAACTCCAGGTGCCAGCCTGTTCCTTTTAGAACTATGGGGCATCTCTGTCAGCGATGCTGCTGCACTGTAGCAAAGAAATGTAAGAATAGATTTGATCCATCAAGTACAGGATCAATATGTATCTCCCAACTAATTATTCTCAAAATCCAAGTGAGATTTTGAAAGTAAAAGAAAAATCCTCCCCAATACTGAAAAAGAAAATTCGCCACTGACTGAAAATAATTGAAGATGGCAGTGGTGCCCTCTTAGCTTGGCAACATTAATTCTCTCTCTCTCTCTCTCTCTCTCTCTCTCTCTCTCTCTCTCTCTCTACCACTGTAATGTGCTGCGAGCTCACTCTTCTTCCACGCCACTCAGGTTTATGTTACGTACACGATGACTAGGTGACCTATTGACAGCTGGCTCGCCCCTGTTGTTGTTGGCTGATAGGAACGATTTTTGTGCTTGCTGAAGACATCCAGCTGGCTGTTGAATTCTCTCCAGTCCATTGGCTGCTTCATTCACTGCCTGAAGTCTCACCACACTGTCAGGCTGCTCTCCGCAGTGCCATTCTGCAGTCAAATGCAGCACCTCGCTTCACTGGCTCTTAGCATGTAACAACCCATCACACTGTGTGAGCCCCAGCTTCTTCTAGTAATTTCTTTATGACTGCTTGCACCAGTTACACTGTCTAACAAGTGTTGTTAGTGCTGGGCCCACTCTTACTATCTCTTGAATTGCTCTGCTTTCAACACAACAGGCTAAATAAGAGGCTGTGTAACTGAATATGTTCAAAGCAGCCTGTCACTAAACTACATATATTCTTAATTTTTAGACATGTCCATTACAAGAGTCACAATAAACATTCATAAACTTAAATAGAAGGAAACATAGTCAAATTAATATACCAATACAGTATTGACATGTCCATTATTGGCAGTTAGATATATTACACTTAATTACTTCATCAGCACTGTTAATTTAACTTCCTATTTTCCTCTTCTTCTGGGGGGACAGATCTCTAGTAAAACATTTCTTTACATGTGCCATGTTGCATACCATATGCACTCCTGGAAATGGAAAAAAGAACACATTGACACCGGTGTGTCAGACCCACCATACTTGCTCCGGACACTGCGAGAGGGCTGTACAAGCAATGATCACACGCACGGCACAGCGGACACACCAGGAACCGCGGTGTTGGCCGTCGAATGGCGCTAGCTGCGCAGCATTTGTGCACCGCCGCCGTCAGTGTCAGCCAGTTTGCCGTGGCATACGGAGCTCCATCGCAGTCTTTAACACTGGTAGCATGCCGCGACAGTGTGGACGTGAACCGTATGTGCAGTTGACGGACTTTGAGCGAGGGCGTATAGTGGGCATGCGGGAGGCCGGGTGGACGTACCGCCGAATTGCTCAACACGTGGGGCGTGAGGTCTCCACAGTACATCGATGTTGTCGCCGGTGGTCGGCGGAAGGTGCACGTGCCCGTCGACCTGGGACCGGACCTCAGCGACGCACGGATGCACGCCAAGACCGTAGGATCCTACGCAGTGCCGTGGGGGACCGCACCGCCACTTCCCAACAAATTAGGGACACTGTTGCTCCTGGGGTATCGGCGAGGACCATTCGCAACCGTCTCCATGAAGCTGGGCTACGGTCCCGCACACCGTTAGGCCGTCTTCCGCTCACGCCCCAACATCGTGCAGCCCGCCTCCAGTGGTGTCGCGACAGGCGTGAATGGAGGGACGAATGGAGACGTGTCGTCTTCAGCGATGAGAGTCGCTTCTGCCTTGATGCCATTGATGGTTGTATGCGTGTTTGGCGCCGTGCAGGTGAGCGCCACAATCAGGACTGCATACGACCGAGGCACACAGGGCCAACACCCAGCATCGTGGTGTGGGGAGCGATCTCCTACACTGGCCGTACACCACTGGTGATCGTCGAGGGGACACTGAATAGTGCACGGTACATCCAAACCGTCATCGAACCCATCGTTCTACCATTCCTAGACCGGCAAGGGAACTTGCTGTTCCAACAGGACAATGCACGTCCGCATGTATCCCGTGCCACCCAACGTGCTCTAGAAGGTGTAAGTCAACTACCCTGGCTAGCAAGATCTCCGGATCTGTCCCCCATTGAGCATGTTTGGGACTGGATGAAGCGTCGTCTCACGCGGTCTGCACGTCCAGCACGAACGCTGGTCCAACTGAGGCGCCAGGTGGAAATGGCATGGCAAGCCGTTCCACAGGACTACATCCAGCATCTCTACGATCGTCTCCATGGGAGAATAGCAGCCTGCATTGCTGCGAAAGGTGGATATACACTGTACTAGTGCCGACATTGTGCATGCTCTGTTGCCTGTGTCTATGTGCCTGTGGTTCTGTCAGTGTGATCATGTGATGTATCTGACCCCAGGAATGTGTCAATAAAGTTTCCCCTTCCTGGGACAATGAATTCACGGTGTTCTTATTTCAATTTCCAGGAGTGTATGTATTAAAGTTCCAACGTGCTTGGGAGTTTCAGTGCTGTAACCTTATATTGTCCTTTATATGCATGATGGAACTTTTAACACCGAATCCATGACATTCTAAATTGTAGGATGCTCCAGTTTATCATATTGTTTTCACCTAGCATCAGGTCTTCAGTAACTGTTTGTTCCACTATTTTGACCTTTTCCTTCCATGTAACATATATATCGTAGAGATCAGTAGAGTCCTGAGCTGGCAGGGAATCAGACCAGTCTTCTGCCACCCAGGAAGATTAAGGAAATGTTGCGACCCATGAAAGATAATCTCGGCCTGAGAGTACCGGAAATTTACAGCATTCCTTGCGAGTGTAGCAAAATTATATGGGCCAGTCTATAAGAAGTGTTGCCGACCGCTGTGTGGAACATCGGCGTCACCTGAAATACAGGTATCTAGAAAAATCAGCGTTGGCTGAGCGCAGTTTGTTAAATAAACATATTCTATTCGATACAACAAGAATACTTGCTCACACTTCAAACTATTGGGACTCTGTCATCAGGGAAGCAGTTGAAATTAGACTATGTGAAAATAATTTCAACAGAGACTCCGGATATGCACTCACCAAAGCATGGAAGCGCGCAGCTGATAAAGAAAGAGCGCAAGGGAGATTTCTTACATTCCTCCCAGTTCTCCGCCTGTTGCGATGGATGGCGCTACAAGCAACACTGGATAAAGTACGGAAACAAAATCTACGGACATAGAGGCCACCACCTCCGTTTTCACCGTGACGTCATCCAGTCAATCAGAAGCCGTCCACTGCTTATAGAAGCGGAAGCCTCACTGGTCCACGACAGTCAGTTTTACCCCTGATGAAGATGACGGAGGTAGTCATCGAAAGCTCAGGATTTTATCCAAATTTGACGCGGCAAGTAAACAGAGAACTTTTTTGCAAGGACTCTGTCGTGAAAAACTTCGTAGTCATATATATGTGACTTCTAGATCAAATCTACAGTGAGGCCCTATTACACCATCAAGTTTCTTTGACAAAGACATTCGACAAAAAAATTTGATAGTGTAACACATCAAGTTTCTTTGACAAAGATATTCGACAAAAAAATTTGATAGTGTAACACGGGCCTAAGCAAAGAAGGGAAAGCAGAAAGGTGGAAGGAGTATATAGACACTCTACACAAGGGTGATGTACTTGAAGGCAATATTACAGAAGTGGAAGAGGGCGTAGATGAAAATGAAATGGGAGGTACGATACTGTGTGAAGAATTTGGCAGAGCACTGAAAGACTTGGGAGTACACAACATTCCATTAGAACTACTGATAGCCATGGGAGTGCCAGCCATGACAAAACTCTTCCATCTGGTGAGCAAGATGTATGAGACAGACAAAATACCTTCAGATTTCAAGAAGAATACAATAATTCCAATCCCAAAGAAAGCTGGTGTTGACAGGTGTTGAAGTTACTGAACTACACGTTTAATAAGTCACGGCTGCAAAATATTGACATGAATTCTATACTGATGAATGGAAAAACTGGTAGAAGCCAGCCTTGGAGATGATCAGTTCAGATTCCATAGAAATGCTGGAGCATGTGAGGTAATACTCACCATTACAACTTATCTTAGAAGATAGTTTAAGGAAAGGCAAGCCCACGTTTCTAGCATTTGTAGACTTAGAGAAAGCTTTTGACAATATTGACTGGCATACTCTTTCAAATTCTGAAGATGGCATTGGTCAAATACAGGGAGCAAAAGGCTATTTACAATTTGTACAGATACCAGATGGTAGTTATGAGGGTCAAGGGGCATGAAAGGGAAGCAGTGGTTGGGAAGGGAGTGAGACAGGATTGTAGCCTATCCCTGATGTTATTCAGTCTGTATATCGAGCAAGCAGTAAAGCAAGGAAAAGAAAACTTGAGAGTAGGAATTAAAATCCACGGAGAAGAAATAAAAACTTTGAAGTTTGCCAATGACATCTAGTTCTGTCAGAGACAGCAAAGGAATTGGAAGAGCAGTTGAACGGAATGGACATTGTCTTGATAGGAGGATATAAGAACATCATCAACAAAAGCACAGCAAGGATAATGGAATGTCGTCGAATGAAGTCATGTGATGCTGAGGGGATTAGATTAGGAAATAAGACACTTAAAGTAGTAGATGAGTTTTGCTATTTGGGGAGCAAAATAACTAATGATGGTTGAAGTAGAGAGGATATAAAATGTTGACTGGCAATGGCAGGAAAAGCGTTTATGAAGAAGAGAAATTTGTTAACATTGAGTATAGATTTAAGTGTCAGGAAGTCTTTTCTAAAAGTATTTCTATGGAGTGTAGCCATGTATGGATGTGAAACGTGGACAATAAATAGTTTAGACAAGAAGAGAATAGAATATTTCGAAATGCGGTGCTAGTGCTACAGTAGAATGCTGAAGATTAGATGGGTAGATCACGAAACTAATGAGGAGGTACTGAATCAAATTGGGGAGAAGAGGAATTTGTGATACAGCTTGACTAGAAGGAGGAATCAGTTGGTAAGACATATTTTGAGGAGGGATCACCAATTGTATTGGAGGGCAGCGCGGAGGGTAAAAATCGTAGAGGGAGACCAAGAGATGATTACACTAAGCAAATTCAGAAGGATGTAGGATGCAATAGTTATTAGGAGGTGTAGAAGCTTGCGCAGGATAGATTAGTGTGGACAGCTGCATCAAACCAGTCTCTGGACTGAAGAACACGACGACGACGACAGCAACAACCACCACCATGTAGTTAAGCCCCTTCAAAATTGTCATTGTCTTTTACTTTGGTATGTTGAACTTTCATGATGGTTATATTTCATGTGAAGATAAAGGTAGATATAAAAAACCAAGTGTACACTGTAGTAAAACTATCATAAATGTGCATTTGTATATTTACAGTTGAGAAAGTATGTATGTCTTGGCATCTCACATAATTTCTTGTATAGTTAATATCTACATAATCTGACTGGAACAGAAATAAGAGGATTATGGTTTATTTTGCAGGTGTTCCACAGGCCATGCAGAAAGTTATGATAAAAGGACTTGCAAAAGATGAAAGGACACTGAGGGAACTTGGTGTTGTTAAAGGTGCTAAAGTAATGGTTGTAGGCTCAAAATTGGACGATGTGCTGGCAGTGTCTACCCCCAGCAAGCAGGTATTGTGTTTGTAGTCACTGTTGCATTGTAGCTTATTTGTGTAAGTTTGTAAGAAAAAACAAATAATGGAGAAAGGAATTCAGGGAACTTGTTTACCTCCAGATTAATGTGGCTGGCACAATATTATCTTGTTCTAGTAAAAGTACAACTCATGCCCGCCCCCTCCTCCTTTGAACATTGTATGGCCTTATGCCAGCATTGCGTAAGATCACAAACATCCTGTTGGTAAAAGCTCTTGTCCTGTGTTCATTACTATGAATTACGTTCTCATTGTCTTCAAAGTGTGTTCCACATAGAGAATCCTTAAGTGGTCCAACATGTGGAAATTCAAGGATGAGAGGTCTTGGGCTGGGTTGGATATGTTCACATTCCTGAGGCTTGCGTGTAGTGGTGATAGAGCAATGTTTCTGTTGGGTTCTTGTCACACTATTTACTTTGGAAATGGATCTTGGGTTTTTGTCAGGGTCTTCACGTATGACTCTTAATTAAATGGTAGGCCTCTTGGAAAAACACACACGAGAATGGCACCACCTCTACACCAGAAGACTATCATGACTTTGCCAGCCAATTGAGCTACTTTGAATTTCTTCATTCCATTGATTGGCTTAAAATTGTTTCTAGCTTGAAGTGAGGCAACCAGGTTTTGTCACCTGTAACAGTCTTCTGAAAGGATTCTCCATTGGTCTGAAACTGAATCTTGTCATTTGTTGCTAACATTCATTGAAGCCATCTCGCTTTGAATGTCAGAAGAGGCTCACTCCCCCCGCCCCCACCCGCCCAAACACACACACACACACACACACACACACACACACACACACACACACATATTCTTCCAATGCCCACCAATAGCTGTAGAGCCAATTGTCAAATTACGATGTGCCGGTCTGCACGAATAATGGCAGCTGCACGATTCCCTATGTCAGAAGCTGTAGCTCTGATGGGGCTTCTCAAAGGTGGCTGCTCTTAGAGCTCAGTTTCTGCACTTCCTGTCACTAACTCTTTACACATCTCTCACTGCAGTTATTGTTGCTCAAAATGACATGCATTATTCAGCAGCAAAAATATTTGATCATTTGCCCAACAACATAAAGTGTCTAGCTGTTAGCAAATCAAGTTTTAAATCCAGCTTAAAATCATTTCTTTTGGACAACTCCTCCTGTTCCATGGATGAGTTTCTGTTTCAGGACTGGTAAAAAAAAATTGTACCTCTAAATGTAGTTGCATGTATAGAACTAAAAATTTCAGTAATATTAATATAAACACTATATATATATATATATAGTATATATATATATATATATATATTTATTTATTTTGTGACTTAGCAAATGAAAGCACTGGCAGGTCGATAGACACACAAAATTCTAGCTTTCGTAACCAACAGTTGCTTCATCAGGAAAGAGGGAAGGAGAGGGAAAGACGAAAGGATGTGGGTTTTAAGGGAGACGGTAAGGAGTCATTCCAATCCCGGGAGCGGAAAGACTTACCTTAGGGGGAAAAATGGACAGGTATACACTCGCATACACACACATATCCATTCGCACATACACAGACACAAGCAGACATTTGTAAAGGCAAAGAGTTTGGGCAGAGATGTCAGTCGAGGCGGAAGTACAGAGGCAAAGATGTTGTTGAATGACAGGTGAGGTATGAGTGGTGGCAACTTGAAATTAGCGGAGGTTGAGGCCTGGCGGGTAACGAGAAGAGAGGATATACTGAAGGGCAAGTTCCCATCCTCGGAGTTCTGACAGGTTGGTGTTAGTGGGAAGTATCCAGATAACCCGGACGGTGTAACACTGTGCCAATATGTGCTGGCCATGCACCAAGGCATGTTTAGCCACAGGGTGATCCTCATTACCAACAAACACTGTCTGCCTGTGTCCATTCATGCGAATGGACAGTTTGTTGCTGGTCATTCCCACATAGAAAGCTTCACAGTGTAGGCAGGTCAGTTGGTAAATCACATGGGTGCTTTCACACGTGGCTCTGCCTTTGATCGTGTACACCTTCCGGGTTACAGGACTGGAGTAGGTTGGTGGTGGGAGGGTGCATGGACAGGTTTTACACCGGGGGCGGTTACAAGGGTAGGAGCCAGAGGGTAGGGAAGGTGGTTTGGGGATTTCATAGGGATGAACTAAGAGGTTACGAACGTTAGGTGGACGGCGGATACACTCTCTTGGTGGAGTGGGGAGGATTTCATGAAGGATGGATCTCATTTCAGGGCAGGATTCTAGGAAGTCGTATCCCTGCTGGAGAGCCACATTCAGAATCGGATCCAGTCCCGGAAAGTATCCTGTCACAGGTGGGGCACTCTTGGGGTTCTTCTGTGGGAGGTTCTGGGTTTGAGGGGATGAGGAAGTGGCTCTGGTTATTTGCTTCTGTACCAGGTCGGGAGGGTAGTTGCGGGATGCGAAAGCTGTTTTCAGGTTGTTGGTGTAATGGTTCAGGGACTCCGGACTGGAGCAGTATCCTCCTACAGGCCAATCGCAAATTAGAACAGCATGTCACCCTCCACCTCAAAAAACTATCCAATCTCCTGGTTTCCCACCTCCGGAAAGGCAACTCACTCACCCTTCATAACCTTTCCAGCAAACCTCAACCTCCTCTCATTGCACACAGACGCAGTCTCTCCCATCTACTCAATCTCCCACTTCCAGCTCCACTCCCCCCAAAACCTCAAAATTCCAATCAACACAATCTGGAACCACAACACCCTAATTCAGTAGTTAACCTTTCCTCCAAACCTCTCTCCCAATCCGAAACCTCTGTCCTATCCAAAGGCCTCCCCTTCAGCCCCACTCCCAGATTCAACCAAACAGCCCCTGTCAAAGATTTACTGTCCTACACCCGTACTCTCTGCTGGAAATATCACTTTGCCACGAAGAAAAATGATCCTAATCCTACTCCTAATGGTCCAACTCCCCAAGACACTATCCAAATTGAACCCTGCCTGGAACAGTTCCGTCCTCCGTCACAGCGGGACCCACCTCCTCTTCCTCAAAATCGCCCTCTCCAAACTTTCCAGGAATTTCTGACTTCCAGCCTTGCCTCTCAATCCTTCTTGAAAAACCTTAATCCTGGTCCCAACATCACCACTGCTGAAGCCCAGGCTATCCGTGATCTGAAGGCTGACCGATCCATCGTCATTCTTCCGGCGGACAAGGGTTCCACAACCGTGGTACTTGATCGTCGGGAGTATGTGGCTGAGGGCTGCGTTAGCTTTCAGATGACACTACATACAAAGTTTGCCAAGGTAATCCCATTCCTGATGTCCAGGCGGAGCTTCAAGGAATCCTCAGAACCTTAGGCCCCCTACAAAACCTTTCACCTGATTCCATCAACCTCCTGACCCCACTAACACCCCGCACCCCTACCTTCTACCTTCTTCCTAAAATTCACAAACCCAATCATCCCGGCCGTCCCATTGTAGCTGGCTACCAAGCCCCCACAGAACGTATCTCTGCCTACATAGATCAACACCTTCAACCCATTACATGCAGTCTCCCATTCTTCATCAAAGACACCAACCACTTTCTCGAACGCCTGGAATCCTTACCCAGTCTGTTACCCCCGGAAACCATCCTTGTAACCATTGATGCCACTTCCTTATACACAAATATTCCGCACGTCCAGGGCCTCGCTGCGATGGAGCACTTCCTTTCACGCCGATCACCTGCCACCCTACCAAAAACCTCTTTCCTCATTACCTTAGCCAGCTTCATCCTGACCCACAACTTCTTCACTTTCGAAGGCCAGACATACCAACAATTAAAGGGAACAGCCATGGGCACCAGGATGGCGCCCCTCGTACGCCAGCCTATTCATGGAAGCCTTCTTGGTTACCCAGGCCTGCCAACCCAAAGTTTGGTACAGATTTATTGATGACGTCTTCATGATCTGGGCTCACAGTGAAGAAGAACTCCAGAATTTCCTCTCCAACCTCAACTCCTTTGGTTCCATCAGATTCACCTGGCCCTACTCCAAATCCCATGCCACTTTCCTTGACGTTGACCTCCACCTGTCAAATGGCCAGCTTCACACGTCCGTCCACATCAAACCCACCAACAAGCAACAGTACCTCCATTATGACAGCTGCCACCCATTCCACATCAAGCGGTCCCTTCCCTACAGCCTAGGTCTTCGTGGCAAACGAATCTGCTCCAGTCCGGAATCCCTGAACCATTACACCAATAACCTGAAAACAGCTTTCGCATCCCGCAACTACCCTCTCGACCTGGTACAGAAGCAAATAACCAGAGCCACTTCCTCATCTCCTCAAACCCAGAACCTCCCACAGAAGAACCCCAAAAGTGCCCCACTTGTGACAGGATACTTTCCGGGACTGGATCGGACTCTGAGTGTGGCTCTCCAGCAGGGATACGACTTCCTCAAATCCTGCCCTGAAATGAGATCCATCCTTCGTGAAATCCTCCCCACTCCACCAAGAGTGTCTTTCCGCCGTCCACCTAACCTTCGTAACCTCTTAGTTCATCCCTATGAAATCCCCAAACCACCTTCCCTACCCTCTGGCTCCTACCCTTGTAATCGCCCCCCCCCCCCCCCCCCCCTGCTGTAAAACCTGTCCCATGCACCTTCCCACCACCACCTACTCCAGTCCTGTAACCCGGAAGGTGTACACGATCAAAGGCAGAGCCACGTGTGAAAGCACCCACGTGATTTACCAACTGACCTGCCTACACTGTGAAGCTTTCTATGTGGGAATGACCAGCAACAAACTGTCCATTCGCATGAATGGACACATGCAGACAGTGTTTGTTGGTAATGAGGATCACCCTGTGGCTAAACATGCCTTGGTGCATGGCCAGCACATCTTGGCACAGTGTTACACCGTCCGGGTTATCTGGATACTTCCCACTAACACCAACTTGTCAGAACTCCGGAGGTGGGAACTTGCCCTTCAGTATATCTCTTCTCGTTACCCGCCAGGCCTCAACCTCCGCTAATTTCAATTTGCCGCCGCTCATACCTCACCTGTCTTTCAACAACATCTTTGCCTCTGTACTTCCGCCTCGACTGACATCTCTGCCCAAACTCTTTGGCTTTACAAATGTCTGCTTGTGTCTGTGTACGTGCGGATGGATATGTGTGTGTGTGCGCGAGTGTATACCCCTTTTTTCCGCTCCCGGGATTGGAATGACTCCTTACCCTCTCCCTTAAAACCCACATCCTTTCATCTTTCCCTCTCCTTCCCTCTTTCCTGATGGGGCAACAGTTTGTTGCAAAAGCTTGAATTTCATGTGTATGTTTGTGTTTGTTTGTGTGTCTATCGACCTGCCAGTACTTTCGTTCGGTAAGTCACATCATCTGTGACTTGTTCATCATATTGATAAAATAATTGTGAAAATTATCTACAGAACATGACATAACTAAACTAAACTTACAAGTGTATTGCATAGATGCCATCTTGATGGTCTGTTATGCCTTTGCAATCTATCAAAATTCTGTCAAAACTTCACACACACGGAGGGGAAATGTCATATTTGAAGCATATTGAAGGACAATGTTGAATGTGTATTAATTACTGTAAAAAAATGAGACATTATTTATTGAACAGTTCATTCATACACCTGTATGGCTACGTTTTATTGGCACAGGTTTGATAGGGGTTTGTGTCGGGTGTGAGAGGGAGAGGCAGCAGGTGCACAGGGTAGAAATGTGGCACAAGTGAGCTCATTCTGTTTGCAGGCATGGGAGTAGTGTGGGGCACACAATTGTGCTGGCCTCAAATTATGCTAGCCCCTGACCTGCACTAACCACCTCTTCTGATCCATAACCCTAACTTCTGTCATACCACAATCACACCCTATTTCCCACAGTATCTTTCGACCTCTGCAGTATTTCATTCTCCCAGTGAGCTTCTCTATATCGTTAGTGTCTTTTGCACAATTCCTCTTGCCTGCAGCCAGAATGAGTTCTTCAATGCAGTGTTGCCATACTGTGCATCTGCTGCTTCTTTCTCCCCTGCCCTTCCCCACATCCTTTCTTACCCCACACACTCTACTTGGTACAACCCCCATTCCAGTTGAGCTGCCGTGCTGGCACAATTTAATCAGCCAGAACAATGAACTCCTATACATGTATGAATGTGTAGACTATTGTTCTGAAGAGGGACTCATCCAAAACCAAACAAAGTTTTTAGTCTTGTTAATGCATATCAATGACTTAGCACGCAACTGTTCTCTGTGTTGTCAAATTTAATCCTTTAATTTAGAGTAGTTTTCCACACCACAGTAGTACTGGTGTTGACACCTATGATGAAATGTTGACACTGAATATCAAACATACATTTCTCATCCACAGCTCTGCAGGGCACAGTTCAACATTGTAAAGATAAATCTAGTACAGGCTGACAGGTCTGAATGGTTGTACTATGGTTGCTTTAGAAGGAAGGTACTATACAATACATGCGGGTTGTAGCATATTCCTAGAGTCATCATTTAAAAGTTTATGTTGAAACTTTGTTAATAGACTTTCTTGGAATAGTTACGTCAATCTTAAAGAGTCTTCCAGTTCAGTTCCTTTGTTATCTGTGTGACACTCTCCCATGGATCAAACAAACCTGTGACCATTTGTGCAACCTTTCTCTGTATTCGTTCGATATCCCCAGTTAGTCTGCTTATTACGGGTCCCACACTGTTGGATCACACGAGTGATTTGTAAGCAATCTCCTTTGTAGACTGATTGCACTTCCCCAGTATTCTACCAATCAACCAAAGTCTACCACCTGTTTTATGCACAACTGAGCATATGTGATCATTCTATTTCATATCCTTGCAAAGTTTTATACCGGGTATTTCTATGAATTGGCAGATTCTAACAGTGACTCGTTGATATTATACTCACAGGATACTAAGTTTTTTTCATTTTGTGAAGTGCAAAATTTTACATTTCTTAACATTTAGAGCAAGCTGCCAATCTCTGCACCACACTGAAATCTTATCAAGATTGCGTCATCTGCAAAAAGTCTGCAAGGTCGTTAATATACACTATGTGATCAAAAGTATTCGGATATCAGCAAAAAATACATTTTTCATATTAGGTGCTTTGTGCTACCACCTACTGCCAGGTACTCCATAACAGCAACCTCAGTAGTCATTAGACAGCATGAGAGAGCAGAATGGGGCACTCTGTGGAACCCATGGACTTCGAACGTGATCAGGTGATTGGGTGTCACTTCTGTCATACATCTGTATTTGAGATTTCCACAATCCCAGTGCTAGTGAAATGGAAACATGAAGGGACACATACAGCACAAAAGTGTACAGCTCGACCTCGTCTGTTGACTTACAGACACCACTGACAGTTGAAGAGCATTGTAATGGGTAATAGGCAGACATGTATCCAGATCATCACACAGGAATTCCAGACTGCATCAGGATCCACTACAGGTACTATGACAGTTAGGTGGGAGGTGAGAAAACTTGGATTTCATGGGTCGAGCGGCTGCTCATAAGCCACACATCATGCCAGAAATGCCAAATGACGCCCTACTTGTTGTAAGGAGCATAAACATTGGACGATGGAACAGTGGAAAAACATTGCGTGGAGTGACGAATCACGGTACACAATGTGGTGATCCGATGGCAGGGTGTAGGTATGGCGAATGCCCGGTGAACGTCATCTGCCAGCATGTGTAATGCCCACAGTAAAATTCGGAAGCGGTGGTGTTATGGTGTGGTTGTGTTTTCCTGGAAGGGGGCTTGCACCCCTTGTTGTTGTGCGTGGCAGTATCACAGCACAGGCCTACATTGATGTTTCGAGCATCTTTTTGCTTCCCATTGTAGAAGAGCAATTCAGGGATGGCGATTGCATCTTTCAACACGATGTTCATAATGCATGGCCTGTGGCGGAGTGTTTACACAACAATAACATCCCTGTAATGGACTGGCCTGCACAGATTCCTGACCTGAACCTTTGGGATGTTTTGGAATGCCGACTTTGTGCCAGGCCTCACTGACTATCACCAATACCTCTCCTCAGTGCAGCTCTCCGTGACAATTGGGCTGCCATTCCCCAAGAAACTTTCCAGCACCTGATTGAATGTATGCCTGCACGAGTGGAAGCTGTCATAAAGGCTAAGGGTGGGCCAACACCATTATGAATACCAGTATTACCGAAGGAGGGTGCCACAAACGTGTAGGTCATTTTTAGCCAGGTGTCCAGATACTTTCGATCACATAGTGTCTGTGCAAGATGAACAGCAAGGGTCCCAACACACTTCCCTGGGACACAGCTGAAGTTCCTTGAACATCTGACAGTGACTCTCCATCCGAGATAACATGTTGCATCCTCCGTACCAAAAAGTCCCCAATCCAGTCACAAATTTCACTTGTTACCTGATGTGATCATGCTTTTAACAATAAGCATAGGTGTGGTACTGAGTCAGATGCTTTTTGGAAATCAGGAAATACTGCATCTACCTGATTGCCTGAATCCAAAGCTTTCAGTACGTCTTGAGAAAAGTGTGAGTGGGGTTTCATATGATCGATGCTTTTCGAATCCATGTTGGTTGGTATTGAGGTCATTCTGTCCAAGATACCTCATTATGTTTTAGCTCAGAATATGTTCTAAGATTCTACAACAAATTTATGTCAAGGATATTGAACAGTAGGTTTGTGAATCACTTCTACTACTGTTCTTGTAGAGGGGTGTGACCTGTGCTCTTTTTTTTCCCCAAGAACTGGCTTCTTTTTTTTGGGGGGTGGGATTCTGTGATAGATCACACTTAGAAGAGGGTTAACTCAGCTGCAAATACAGTATACAATCTGACCGGGATTCTGTTGGGGGCTGGAGTTTTGTTTAGTTTTAACGATTTTGACTGTTTCTCAACACCACTGACTGACACTAATTTTCGTTGTGCTCATCTTTTCAGTAGGACGAGGATTAAATTTGGATCATTCTCATAGGTTTTCCTTTGTAAAGGAAAATTGAAAACGAAGTTAAGCATTTCAGCTTTCGCATTGCCACCCTCAATTGCAGCTCGTGTCTCACTCACTAGGAACTGGACACTAATTTTTGTGCCACTAACAGACTTTATGTATGACCAGAATGTCTTTGGGTCTGTGAAAGATCACTGGACAATACTATGCTACAGTAGTAATTGAAGGTCTCACACATTGTGCTGTTGACAGCCAAACGTTTTTCATTCAGCATCTGTCTGTCTTCAGCCCTATGCTTTGTTTTACACCTATTATGCTGTGGTCTCTGTTTCTGTAGAAGTTTCTTTACAGTGACTGTATACCACGGAGGTTCCCTCCCATTATGAACTGTTCTAATATCTATCCAATGCATGGTCAACTATCTTTTTAAACTTCAGCCATAGTTCCTCTACATGTGCCTGTGCTGAAAGTTTCAGGTTCCTTATTGAGATATGACACTACTGACTTTTTATCTAGTGTACTGAATTTATAAATCTACATCTATATCTACACCGATGCTTCCAATTGCTTGGGACTTTGTGTTGGGCTTATTACAATGTCACCGATATGGGAGTCTCTCCGATGATCAGAGGATGTTATATTCGTAGGATTCTCCTGTACAAACAATTTCTTGAATGCAAAATTTAAGACTTTGGCTTTTATTTTGCAATTTTCAACTGCCACACAGACTGGTCAACACAGGTCTAAATGGAAGCCTTAGGTGCATGAAAGAAGGTTGTATACGTGGAAGTAGACTGGAGATACTAGAAGGTATTAGATAGATTATATAATGGTAAGACAGAGATTTAGGAAAGAGGTTTTAAATTGTAAGACATTTCCAGGGGCAGATGTGGACTCTGACCACAATCTGTTGGTTATGAACTATAGATTAAAACTGAAGACACTGCAGAAAGGTGGGAATTTAAGGAGATGGGACCTGGATAAAGTGACTAAACCGGAGGTTGTACAGAATTTCAGGGAGAGCATAAGGGAAATATGGACAGAAATGGGGGGGAAAGAAATACAGTAGAAGAAGAACGGGTAGCTTTGAGGGATGAAGTAGTGAAGGCGGCAGAGGATCAAGTAGGTAAAAAGAAGAGGGCTAGTAGAAATCCTTGATTAACAGAAGAAATATTGAATTTAGTTGATGAAAGGAGAAAATATAAAAATGCAGTAAATGAAGCAGGCAAAAAGGAATACAAACGTCTCAAAAATGAGATTGACAGGAAGTGCAAAATGGCTAAGCAGGGATGGTTAGAGGACAAATGTAAGGATGTAGAGGCTTGTCTCACTAGGGGTAAGATAGATACTGCCTACAGGAAAATCAAAGAGACCCTCGGAGGAAAGAGAACCACTGTATGAGTTTCAAGAGCTCAGATGGAAACCCAGTTCGAAGCAAGGAAGTGAAAGCAGAAAGGTGGAAGGAGTATATAGAGGGCCTGTACAAGGGCGATGTACTTGAGGACAATATTATGGAAATGGAAGAGGATGTAGATGAAGATGAAATGGGAGATATGATACTGCTTGAAGAGTTTGACAGAGCACTGAAAGACCTAAGTGGAAACAAGGCCCCGGGAGTAGACAACATTCCATTAGAGCTATTGACAGCCTTGGGAGAGCCAGTCCTGAGAAAACTCTTACCATCTGCTGAGAAAGATGTATGAGACAGGCGAAATACCCTCACTTCAAGAGGAATATAATAATTCCAATCCCAAAGGAAGCAGGTTCTGACAGATGTGAAAATTACTGAACTATCAGTTTAATAAGCCACAGCTGAAAAATACTAACATGAATTCTTTACAGACGAATGGAAAAACTAGTAGAAGCCGACCTCGGGGAAGATCAGTTTGGATTCCGTAGAAATGTTGGAACACTTGAGGCAATACTGACCCTAAGACTTATCTTAGAAGATAGATTAAGCAAAGGCAAACCTATGTTTCTAGCATTTGTAGACTCACAGAAAGCTATTGACAATGTTAACTGGAATCCTTTCTTTCCAATTCTGAAGGTGGCAGGGGTAAAATACAGGGATCGAAAGGCTATTTACAATTTTTACAGAAACCGGATGGCAGTTACGAGAGTCGAGGGACATGAAAGGGAAGCAGTGGTTGGGAATGGAGTGAGACAGGATTGTAGCCTATCCCTGATGTTATTCCGTCTGTATATTGAGCAAGCAGTAAAGCAAGGAAAAGAAAACTTTGGAGTAGGAATTAAAATCCATGGAGAAGAAATAAAAACTTTGAAGTTTGCTGATGACATTGTAATTCTGTCAGAGACAGAAAAGGACCTGGAAGAGCAGCTGAACGGAATGCACAGTGTCTTGAAAGGAGGATATAAGATGAACATCAACAAAAGCACAACAAGGATAATGGAATGTAGTGGAATTAAATTGGGTGATGCTGAGGGAATTAGATTAGGAAATGAGACACTTAAAGCAGTAGATGAGTTTTGCTGTTTAGGGAGCAAAATAAATGATGATGGTCAAAGTAGAGAGGATATAAAATGTAGACTGGCAATGTCAAGGAAAGCGTTTCTAAAGATTAGATTAGATTAATTATTCAGAGATGCTTATGCGTGTACACAGTTAAGTCGCATATGAGCAGTACCTTCTCCCGCTTCTAGCTATTTGAAGTGCGGCTGTTAGCTGCATCCAAGGTAACTGGACACGAGCTGTTCCAGCAGTAGCAACAAGCAGCCAGGTGCTACCCGGAAACATTTTCTTTGTGCGCCCAAGTTGCCAGATTCGCACATATGCAGAGCAGTTTGATTTGTAGTGAGGTGAGGGGTAGTCTCCACGTGAACCGTGTTTACATTTAGTGATTTTGTTGTTTCCTCTTGGTTGACAGCTGTCGAGTCAAATGAAAACAAAACCGATTTCTGTGGCCCATAGCTATAAAGTGAATTAAATACGTTCACGTAATTATGGAAGGGTATAATATGGTATTAGTTTCAGTTTTCTGATTTGATTTTATTTCCAGGTTTTTGGCAGTTGGGCATTAATTGCCTTGCAGAACACTGAAGTTATTTTTGTTGATTTCATAATAAAAAAGAATAAAAGAGGCTTTAATTAATCCTTTCTTCAGAGGCAGTCAGTTTATTGGAAACACTATTGGCTGTAGTTCAATTCTTTTATCTTGGCGGCTCGCACATGCTTGCTCAGATGCGGGAGTTGCTGCGTTGCCAGTTGCAAACGACGCACACACCATGAGAAGCAGCGCCATAGTATAGCATAGTATAGTTCACAAACTTACGTTTAGGGGGGAGCGCGAAGTTTATGAAGTAAAGCCGCGACGGCCACGTTATCCCTTTCGCTGCTGCAGAGACGTGCTCCCCGCATTTTGTCATCACTGCACTGCTCGCCTGTGCAGACGCATGGTGTTCCAACTGCTTTGACACACTTCTCATTCAATTTCACAAGAAGTATTTGTCCCAAAAATTTGATTTTTACACTTCTTCTTGACTGATACCTCCCCCCATAAATTACTTAATTTTGTTGTGATGTTCAATGCAGTTATTTTGCAGCATTAACTGTAGTAAACCATTGCACGAAATTTTGAAAAGTTTGCAGAGGTAAAAGTCCGTAGAGTATATTTTCCGTATGGTCGATTTTAGTTGCTACAATGTTGAGAATGAAATGTGGACAAGATACCTAAATTTCATATAAAATTTACTGTTTAACAATATCTCATTTAATTTAAGTACCAGATAGGTGTCGTATTTAATATTGAGAAATATTCCGTCTTTCTCTACTGTAATAAAAGTTTTATTTACACTGGGCACATTTGGCTTTATTTTAAAGCACTTCAGTCAATCAAAAGGAAGTAGGCAAAATACATTAAACAAAACTGTGGACTTAGAAAAACAGGACTTGAATATACTGTGTATCCGTGAAGTGCTCTGAGCTATGTCAAACATAGTTTTTGTGTGTGGCACACACAAACAGCATTTATTTGCTAAAACACTGATCAGCCGACACAAACGTTGAATATTGTGTTACCGCAGTACAAAACTACCAAAGGTGACTTGGCAATTGAGGAGACAAAATACTGTCCACTGAAGATGCTTCAAAAGAGAAAAACACGTCTGGTCTAAATAAGACGCTTATTACAGTTGCAGAAGAGGAATGTGTTTCAAATTATGCTCTAAATAATACTTTTAATACTGTCGCAAAAGAATATATCTCAATATGAATAGTAAAACAGCGACTGCGGAAGAGAAGATATACAAACAAAACAGATAACATGACTATTGTATGTGTGCCTTTTCATTGTTTTTAATTTCTGTGAAAAGAAATATTGGAGGACAAAATTAGAAGAACCGAAAATTTATTATGGTTATAATGAAGAGACAAAGTACTAGAAATTTCAAAAAAATTATATTCAAACGAATAAAATTCATGAAGTAAGACACTTCGATGTTGATTTTAAATAAAGAAAATATTAATCACCGAACAAGGCTTGAACTCAGAACCTTTCGCTTAGCAGTCAAACACCTTAACCATTACGCTAAGGCAGCTCGTTTACCTGAGCTTCTGGAGGACTCTAAGATATCACGCTAAATACCGATAAACACTGTTGGTATGACTATGAATTACTCATGTTTCGTCGAAGTACAATAGGAAATAAAAGATTACCGCTGCTCTTTATTGCGAAAAAGCATTTCGTGAGAATGATACAAACACCTTTCCTTGCTATCACCTGAATTAGGAGGCTTATTGCTTTTTGGTTAATTGATTAATAGAATATGAAGCAATTGGTATAAAGAATGCTTTTTCCAAACTTTCTATAAAAGAAAGTCTGCTATCAAGACATTGCTTTTGGTCAGTTATTTTATTTATGACTGAATGTTTCTAAAACTGAAGACACTCGTCCGTGCTCTGCACTGCAGTTGAGCTCTGGCAACGTCGTTGTCTGTTCATTGGCTGACTGTGTTTTGTGACTTCAGATGTGCAGAACGAACCTAAACTCGGCCACCATCGTAAATGACGCGCACTATAGTGTCAAATGTTTGCAGAATTTCAAATGCACATTGTTATCTTTTGGGACGTATGGCATTATGCCATAATAAAGAACTAAACATGAGATAATATGGTACTGGTACTCAAAGAAAATTTGCATCCCGAAAACCACACTGAAAAGATTAATATCAGCTTGTGGCGTACATCTTTGTGAATCTGGACATACGAATGTGCTATTTAAGTCTAATCATCGTGTACGAAATTCTGATGCTCATGGCGTATTCTCTGATGTCCTGTTTTGTTTGTTACGTAATGTAAGGTCTCTTAATGCTATATACGTATGAACATATGGACTACCTACATCATCGTAGCTGCACAGGCACAATAATGCTGTTTTCTGGTCTAATAGGTCGCGGGAAAACATTGTGATTGGTGGTTTTAAAAGCGTTACTTTCAGAGTACATTTCATTTTACGCAATACGAGTTATGTTACATATACGAATGTGCTTTGAGTTTCTTAAATCGTGGAGCGTTTGATTCTCATTTAAAACTTAACACTTTGAGGGCCAGCCACTTAGAAGAATTTAGAGACCAGACATTTGCGGCATTACTTAACATTTTACTGGCACATTTGTGTGATGTATTGAAGTGTAACACATGCAAAAAAGACAAATATTATACCGGTATGTGAAAGTTTAGCTTTTCTTGTAGCTACACTATGTGTGCTAGTTTATACCATTAACTTTTTCTATTTGTCTGTTCACGCTGCTTAAGAGTGTTGTTGCTATAGGCTGACTACATCACATATCCTATGCTCTGAATCACTACATTTACATGCGACACATCTTCTGAAATACAAAAACTGAATTTCTGAAACCGTTTTTTGTTGTCTGAAGTGGGTTTGCTAGAACAGTTAACTACGGCGCCTGGAAAACAGCAGACATAGTTGATGATTTAGTCAGCACAATCACTATTTCTCTTCAATTAGACGAGGTATAAACAGCTTCAGTCTAATATTTCCACTTATCTTTCACTATACAAAGAGCCACTCTGTCAATATTTGCCAAAATTTTGAAAAAACAAGACAAAACCTTACACTCCAATCACGTTTCAATACCGACTGCGTTTACTTGGGAGCGAAAATCAGTTGTGGAATTGGAAAACTGGCAACCAGAAGCGGATTTCCAGAATAGATTTTGAAATGTTTACTTGACCACCCTCAAGCAGTATTGGGAGATCACTTTACAAAATCCAGTTTTGGGTGCCCCATGTAAACGTGATGAATATCTGCTACCATTGGCTGGCGAGATCACATGACATGAGCTATGATTGGCTTACAAAAGCACATCGTGATCTCCCAATTTCAATGCTTTGGGAACAAACATTCTGTGTTTGGTGGAATTTGTTTATATACATTCGTAATACGAAAATATGCAGCGTACTTGTTGCTGCAAATCAAGTGTCTCTCAAAAACACATTTTTTTCTGGGGTTTGTTTCTTAAAGGGGCGGAAGGTTCTACACTAGTGTACAAAACCTTGATCATTCAAAGGATTGATAAGTTTTCCGATTCTGAAGGAAAGTATACTGTCACTTAACATGAAAAAATGTATTTTTTAACCGGCAAAATTCCAGATTATTATTATTATTTTTTTTTTTTTTTTTTTTTTTTTTCCCCCCCCCCCCCCCCCCCCCTTGTCCACGTATACACCCTGTAATCATAGGTGGTGAACGAAAAACACATCATATTTCCACAGAAAACTACCAATGCTGTAGGAAGTATATTCTGTGCAGGCAAAAGGACAGTAGACGTTGGTGCCACATCATTATTAACATCACTCGCCGAATTCACAATTGATGGTTGGTACAACTGGTCATTCATTCAATATGCCGTTCATAGTAAGCCAACACGCACTGGTTAGTATATACAGGCTGATAGTTAAGCCAGTACGCATTAATTTGTATCCATAGGCTGACAGTTGTCACAATTTGCTTTAGCATGAAGGGGTTCTTTGTACCTTGGTTTGTAAGGCCCACATCATCTCGAAGCCGACCTTCCATCAGAATGGCTACAGCGAAAGACAAGAGTAGTCGCACTTTGCACCAGTGACCAACAGTGAATCTTGTGAGAGGTGATAATATCAATGTTACACCGTAGACTATGGCCTCTTTGTTTTACACAGGAAGCATTTCCAACAAGGTTGGTCATGTTCTGCAGAAAAATGATGTGAAATGTGTTTTTTGACCAAAATCTAAGATTATAGCCTTTTTAGGAAATTAAAGGATGATTTTGCTGTGTGTATCTATTGCATTCATTGCAATTGTAATACGTTGTGTATTGGTCAAACTAGTATGACTGTGGAGGAATGGTGTACTGAGCATAAGTATCGCACATTTAAAACAGCTGAACAAATCTGTTGTTGCAGAATGCTTGTCTTGGAACAAGTCATCCTATGGAATATCACGATAGTGAGATTCAGGCATGCTCTTCCAGCTATTGGGATAGTATTCATAAGGAAGCAGCTCAAATCAAATTAACATGTAACCTTGTAAATAGAGATGGAGATTTTGCTTAAATTCTACTTGAAATCCTGCTCTATCTCGGGTCAAACAACAGAGCAACAGAAGTTTATTAATATTCATTATCAGTAACTTCTGACATTGGTCATCTCTAGTTTTGTGATGGCAGTAGTGTTTAAAGTGTGTGTGTGTGTGTGTGTGTGTGTGTGTGTGTGTGTGTTTTTGTACATTTCTGCATGTGATCTGCATACCAAGGTTTTAAATTTTCCTGCACAACATTTTCTCAATGCATTTGTATATTGAAAATGGCTGAGTGTGCGCCTATCAAGAAAGTGGTTATTGTCAAAGATGTTACTCAGATGCATTCTTGTAAGTTATTTGAATATTTCACCATTGTTCTTTTTATTTTTATATACACAGCTTGACAGCTTTGTGAGGGTATGTGTGCGCGCAATCTCTTTAGCTGTCTGTCTATACATAATTCCCACTGCCTTTCTGTCCATAGATTTTTAAGCAAGCATCATTTGTATTTGTCAGCACATCCATTAGTCATCATAAGAAGTAACACCATTCTTGTTAATAGGAATTGCTAGAGGAGAAAGCTGTATCCACAAGCAAGGAGCCGTTTTGCAAACAGAAACAACATCGGAAGGTGTTGGATAAAGGTGTTCCAGAAGATGCAATGCCTGGAATAAAAAATGCAAAGGTGAGATCTAATTGGGTAATGTTTTGAGATCCCTGATATCACTATTAATAAACATAATTTTCATTTTCCTGTTCTGACATTTTGCTCCAGTATGTAATAACTAAACTCCATCTGAACAGGCCTCAAAAGGTCCTACGGTGCCAATCGACCGGTCACTGGATTTGTCCATTGTGCAAGACTGCTTTAAAATTCCTCACAGTTGCTTGATCTAAAACTTCTTAATAGCTGTTGATTTACGTCTCTGTTTACTATTGGCGTCAGTGCTGGGGGTGGTAGTGAAGAACAAAAGAAATGTGGCCTATTTCTCTGTGAATTCCATGTACTTGGTTCGTAAAACTTCAGCTATGTAGTGTATGTTTCCTTTGAATATTTCATACAGGTTCCAAATTGATTTCAGGTTTCGTTCGCCTCTGCTTATGATTTTTCAGCTGTGTGTCTTTGATTTAGCACTAGCCCACATTATTTTTATGCGTATGTTTGTTTAGTAAGGTGTTGAACATTTATGTTAAAGTTGATGCCCTTCAAATAATATGTAATTACCATTTATTAAGAATGCTGTAAGTGGAGTAATTTTTGTAGCAATAAAAGGCTGTATTTTGTATTTAATGAAAAAACACTGCAAGATGCCATGTTTTAACATCTGAAAATAACTGATCCTTCTCACTTTTAATACTGCACAAAGTTACAGAAACAGGAATGAGGGTTACATTTTTATGACTGCGTGCCTAAACCCTATGTATATGGTTTCCCCATGGTGTCAGATCTCTTGCTTGTCTCACAGCCAGCTAAAGATTTGTTCCTGTAACATTAATTAGTCGTGGCGGATTGGGGACACACAGTGAGGTCCATTGTTATTTGGCAAGATCCCAATAGATTCTGATATTCAAACACTTCACATTTTGGGCCTTCCTATTTACAACTAAAACCTTACATTATGAGTGTAATTACTCATTGTCATTTCAACTACGTAGTCCGTTGGAATGGATTGTCAAACAATCACTCGGTTCAAATGCCAGGACCACACACACTAAAAATCCACTATTCAAACAACAAAATTTAGATGAGCGACACAGTTCTTGACCCCCCCCCCCCCACCCACCCTCCGCCCTTCTCTCCCCATGAGGCTCGCCGCTCTTTGGCGGGTTCGGGCTTGGCTACCACAGAGCCCCTGCCTTTGCAGCATCTTTTCCCTTCCGTGCTGCATGTCTAATAAGATGTTTCTCTCTCTCTCTCTCTCTCTCTCTCTCTCTCTCTCTCCCTCCCTCCCTCCCTCTCTCTCTCTCCCTCTCTCCCCCCCCCTTTTTTTTTAATCACACTGTTAACAACAGATTTTCGAGTGATTCTCCAATTTGCTGGTGCTCAGAAACGGCACATATACGTATAGGCTTGAAATGAATGCCAATATGGTATCTCACAACTCTGTTCTGAAGGGAGATGGCGTGTATATGACATAGGTGCCGTTGTGCCATCTCTTTGGTCAATGCTCAGACGCACACTCAGAATATGTGACCTGCTAGACATTGCCTTGCATGTTCGGGAAGACTCCCGAACGTGCTATTCCACACTATGACATCAGAAACTCGGCACGCTCAACGTTCAGATGCACGGTCCGTGTGCCGACGGCTTAAAACCAGTGCATTCCCTTTTGGGGGGGGGGGGGGGGGGGGGGCAGAAGGAGCGAAGGAGCGCGGCATCGGAGATGCTGGCAGTCGTGGGGAATGTTCTCGCTGTGAGCCAATCATCTTCTTCACAGTCATTGTCTACTAAATGTAAACGGAATGAGGCTAATGATTCAAAGATTCTCCCAGCTGCACCTTATTTCCTCATGGTTTCCTGTGCTGAAGGCAGTGAGTCCCTTGCTACAGTAAATATGTTTGTCACTCAGAAAGATGATAGAATTGCTGGCCCTGTGAAATCCTGCTCTCATTTATGCAATGGCACTTTGGTTTTAGAGACTACTTGTGATTCTCAAGCACAGCAACTGCTTGCAGCTTTGCTCCTCCATGGCTATCCTGTTTGTGTTGAGACCCATCGAACCCTGAATTCTTGCCATGGAGTTATTCACACTAGGCTGCTCGATGGTGTGACCGAGGCAGAAATCCAAACATACCTCTCCGATCGGGGTGTCGTTGCAGTCCATTGGGTGATGAAAAAGGTGGATGCATCCCTAGTGCCCACACGCATTCTTTTTCTCATTTTTGATGGAGTGGTGCTTCCGTCCAAGATCAAAGCAAGATATGAAGCTATCACAGTTCGACCACACATTCCGAACCTGATGCACTGCTACATTGTTACAACCACACTCGAATGTCTTGTAGACACCGGCCCAAATGTGTAATCTGTGGTAGGGATGCTCACGAGGGCGATTGTCCCTCCCCTCCTCCCTGCTGTATCATTTGCAATGGCAACCAGGCCACCTCTTCCTGAGATTGTCCCTTGTATCTCGATGAACGGTCATCCAGGAGGTCCGGGTGAAGGAAAAAGTGCCTGACCCGGTCGCTTGCAAGTTCTTGGTGAGTCGGATATCCTAGGATATCCTACGTTCTACCATATGGCACTTAAAGTACTGCTCTTGCTACATCTCATTCCACGAAGGACGTGGCAAGGTGGTCATGTGACCTCTAATTCAGCATTGCAGTTGTAAAATTGCCCAGTGTCATGGTAGCATCCCCAGCTCCCCCAGCTGTGCAACAACCCATTAAACTATCACCTCACGGGGCAAAGTCACCTGCTACACAACTGGCAAGCTGGAAACGACAGAAGGAATACTCCCGTGAAGACTTCTTACATCCCTCGAGCCAACCGGAAGTGCTCCATCAAAACAAAGGCAAGTGGTCTTCTCCTTTGCCGACTTGAAGGTCCTCTTCAACGGTGTTGCCACGTGATACCATTGCCTGGCCGACCTCTCTATTGCTGGTGCGCACCTCCAACCATTTTCCGCACTGGACTCCACAGACCGACAGAAGGAAAATGCCGACGCCTTTGTAGATCTCATGGAGCAGGATCCCCCAGCCTCTACATCTACATCTACATCCATACTCCGCAAGCCACCTGACGGTGTGTGGCGGAGGGTACATTGAGTACCTCTATCGGTTCTCCCTTCTATTCCAGGCTCATGTTGTTTGTGCAAAGAAAGATTGTCGGTATGCCTCTGTGTGGGCTCTAATCTCTGATTTTATCCTCATGTCTCTTCACGAGATATACGTAGGAGGGAGCAATATACTGCTTGACTCCTCACTGAAGGTATGTTTTCGAAACTTCAACAAAAGCCTGTACCGAGCTACTGAGCGTCTCTCTTGCAGAGTCTTCCACTTGAGTTTGTCTATCATCTCCGTAACGCTTTTGCGATTACTAAATGATCCTGTAACGAAGCGCGCTGCTCTCTGTTGGATCTTCTCTCTCTCTTCCATCAACCCTATCTGGTACGGATCCCACACCGGTGAGCAGTATTCAAGCAATAGGCGAGCAAGTGAACTGTAACCTCCTTCCTTTGTTTTCGGAGTGCATTTCCGTAGGATTCTTCCAATGAATCTCAGTCTGGCATCTGATTTACCGACTATCAGCTTTATATGATCTTTCTATTTTAAATCTCTCCTAATGCGTACTCCCAGATAATTTATGGAATTAACTGCTTCCGGTTGCTGACTTGCTATACTGTAGCTAAATCATAAAGGTTCTTTCTATGTCTACATTGAGATTAAATTGCCATTCCCTGCACCATGCGTCAATTCGTTGCCGATCCTCCTGCATATCAGTACAATTTTCCATTGTTACAACCTCTCGATATACTACAGCATCATCTGCAAAAAGCCTCAGTGAACTTCCGATATTATCCACAAGGTCATTTATGTATATTGTGAATAGCAACGGTCCTACGACACACCCCTGCGGCACACCTGAAATCACTCTTACTTCGGAAGACTTCTCTCTATTGAGAATGACATGCTGTGTTCTGTTATCTAGGAACTGTTCAATCCAATCACACAATTGGTCTGATAGTCCATATGCTCTTACTTTGTTCATTAAACGACTGTGGGGAACTGTATCAAACACCTTGCGGAAGTCAAGAAACATGGCATCTACGTGGGAACCCGTGTCTATGGCTCTCTGAGTCTCGTGGACGAATAGCGCGAGCTGGGTTTCACACGATCGTCTTTTTCGAAACCCGTGCTGATTGCTACAGTGTAGATTTCTAGTGCCCAGAAAAGTCATTATACTAGAACATAATACGTGTTCCAAAATTCTACAACTGATTGACGTTAGAGACATAGGTGTATAGTTCTGCACATCTGTTCGACATTTCTTGAAAACGAGGATGACCTGTGCCCTTTTCCAATTCTTTGGAGCACTACACTTTTCTAGAGACCTACAGTATACCGCTGCAAGAAGGGGGGCAAGTTCCTTCACGTACTCTGTGTAAAATCGAACTGGTATCCCATCAGGTCCAGCAGCATTTCCTCTTTTGAGTGATTTTAATTGTTTTTCTATCCCTCTGTCATCTATTTCGATGTCTACCATTTTGTCATCTGTGCGACAATCTGTAGCAGAGAGTCTTCAAGAGCTGGCAGTTGCCAAAGTGGTACCCCTTCATTTTTCCCCTTGTCCACTTTCCTCGTCATGACTCTCCTCCAGTGGAACGTTTGCAGCATCCACTTGTTCTCTGCCTCTAGGAAACAAAATTGCATCCTCATGACTGCTTTGAGCTCTCTCATTTCACCTCAATCCACTTTGATCTTGCCCCTGAGGAAAGCATTCCGTCTCATGGGGGAGTCATGCTGCTCATCCGGGATGACATTCGTAGTCAACCCATGTCCCTGACAACCGCTTCAAACTGTTGCACTCCACATTTTTCTTCCTAACTTGACCTTTTCCCTTTGTACTGTTTACATTTCTTCGTCATTCGGTGTCACCAGGGCAGACTTGCTCCAGCTTATTGGGCATCTCCCTCTCCCCTTTTCTGTTGCTCAGTGACACACACACACACACACACACACACACACACACACACACACTTTTAATATTTACATGGATAATTGTTCAGTGCATTGTTACTGGTCCCATAACTGTCTGATGCTGTGTATTGTTGTTCTTATGTCAAGTCACATGATTTTGGTATTATCGTTCTGAAATAAATCGCCAGTACTAAGCCGTCAACGCCGATATGAAATACCCAACTTCTGTGGCAAGAATCTTAATTACTTTGACAGATTTACTCTAAATTGCGTCCCGCAACTGCGGCATCAACACTGCATGATAAATGCACTACAGGAGCCAAGCCATGACTCCTCTGCATTCACACTATGAACTCGCCAGAGTTTCAACCATATATATTCGCATGCATGGTAGGCTGCAGTACTAAAATATGTTCACACCACCTTGCTGCCAGCAGTAATTCTGCAGTTTGTAAGACTACCTCTACCAAAACTGGAGAAGGAATTAACATTGGATGGAGGAGTGTATTGCTTTTCCACACAGTTGTTAAACTTGATGTCAGTGTTGAGACAATGACCAGTAGTGCATAAATCGGGTTAGCTGTCATATCCAAGAAAAGTCCAGTGGCAGAGTTTGTCAGATAATTTATAATGTTGTTGAAGCACAACTTTTTAGAAATACAATCAATGGATCAGTTGCACTTATATAAATCTCCAAAACAAAATACGGAGTGTGGCACAGAACACAGCTCGCATTTACATCATGTGTCACAGTGATCAGTGTCTTGCAGTAATTCATCAAAAGAAAATTACCCAGAGATAGTTCATATGATCCAGTCCTTAACGGATGCCGTAACTTAAAATAATCAGTTGTGCCAATGACAATGATGTCCCAAATTCGCTAATATATTCTTAGGAATCAACATTACTAAGTTTTTTCAATACTTGTTCTTTTATGGAAATGTTGACATGTTTACATTAGAGTGTAGACCTCTTTTACTCACAAGAGTAACGCGGAGATGTTACCATAAGGTAAGTCTCCCCTGACCTGTGGTTCTGGATGAATTTCCCAAAGTCTTCCCCTTCTTCCTTCTCCTTCAACCCTTCTGCCTGAAGGAGGAGCCACTGGCTCCAAAAGCTTGCCAATTACAACAGTCATTTATATATGTGTACTGCCATCGTTTGGTGAGTAGATTTTTTGTCTATCCCAATAAATAACTTGTAAATCTTGACATTTAGCTTTCTAATCCTGTCCACAAAATTCTTGATGGCTTCTCTTTTGTATTCGAGACAAATTGTTCAGGTGTTCCCAATATTTACAGCTGTTTCTGCTTCTATATTGCTGCAGCAAGCCTACCTTCAGAATTTCAAATCTCTGCACGTTCCTTACCTCTTCGTGATACACTGCCTTTGCCTTAGTGTCTCCCACCAAACATAAGTTAGCCAAATGTAAAGCTGTTCCCATGACTCACATCCCAGGTTTATGTATGTTAACAGGTTGTTTATAACTGCTAATATGATCTCTCCTGCTGGGTACTTGAAAAGAGAGAGACTAGGATAGCGATACTAGTGTGGAGGATGGCTACTGATATTTCCAGTATGTCAGTATTGATCCTTTTTGTCTTCTCTGTGAGGAGGACATAAAGTTAACTCATACGTATGTAAGATTATCACATAATAAAGATGTGGTGCCTCTTCATCCAAAGTACATTGCTCACAAAATATACATAAGATTCGTTGCGAACAAAGCAAATGAGGGTAGTAACTTGAAAACACCGTACCTTCTCTAGGGTTGGCCAGTAGTGCTACTTGATGAATGACACAGGGCAAGTGGGACGTATATTTCCTTCTAAATGAACTTTGTGTGTGCTGCTTCCAACATCTGAGCATGGATACCCATTCCAGCCAAAGGCAGTTTCTGGAGGTCATGCCTATAAACAAACACCATTAATCATTGGCCAAACAAACAAATTGAAGAGGAATTTTCGTATGAAAATTGTTAATATTTTCTGCAGGTGACATCGAAAGTCAACCAGCATGCACCTGTGAACTCAGTTTTGCTTCAACTGTTATGCCAGCATATGAATCTGGTGGGCAAAGCAAATTCCCCATTATGAGTACTAGCCTGCTATTGACCATATGTCTTTCTCCAAAAATTCCTCGTACAGAGAAAATTTATTATTTTTAGTTGTCATTTTCCATATTCATAAAAAACAACTTAAATTTCCAATAAAGTAATCTTACTTAACTTACATAAAGTTGCTACAATTTTGTTAGTAATGATTCCAGATTCAGCTTTCTACTGAAAACAGGATGAGCAGACATAATTTCCTGTTGCAGGAAAATGTTTGTGTTTGATAAATGTAAAGCATGTTGCAATTATTTGGAACTAAATTTGCATTGATGAAGGAAATGGGCTGATTTTAAATAACAGCTTCTTGGTCAGCACATAGAACTTGTCCAACTGTAAAACATTGATGTAGCAGGTTGGAGATTTGTCAAATGCACAGAAAGCACTTGGTGTGCTGATTTCACGTGATTGGCATGACCAAAAATATCAGTAACTCCCAAAGTGAGGACAGTGTTTCCTATAGCAAATTTCCTATGATTCAACCACTTGTGCCCATTTAGTTCCCCTTCTTAATCCTGTCTTGTTTTTTAGTTTTTGTTTCCCAGTTCCTGTCTGTCTGCTCCTAGCTTTTGTTGTAATCCCCTCCCTTGCAGTAGGTATGCTTGACAGGTAGCCTACACAAGCTGCAGCTGCCTTAGAGAGAACGGAGGCGCACCTGCACCCTGTGAGTACAGCATTAGAAGAGTTGGCTCCAAACACACAAATTTTTCATTTGTCTATTTTTCAGTTACTATTCTTTTTTAAAAATGTTTTAAACAAAAGAACACACACATCCGTTTCTGGGGGTGTGACTTTCTTCCATGGACGTTTCCTATTGATAACTTTGTTTCTGCTGTTGAAAATGCACGTGTTTGCTTTAAATAGAATTGTATTATATGAAAACAACTCTTATCACTGAACTTTCCACAGTAATGCATTTACTCGATTATAAGAAAAGTTTTTTTTTCCCCCCAGTTTGTTGCTCAAAAAGTAAAGAATCGTTTTATATTAGCAAATTAAACTACTGCTGCTCAGGTTGACATTTTTACATTGTTTAATAGAGTATATTGGAGTCTTCTTACATTAACAGATGAAGTTATGGCTTTTATTTTGAAGAATTCAGAAAGGCAGGCCTGTGCAAATGATACTCACCTTCGAACAGGCTCAGGATTTCCCGATATGCCGAAACGCTCAATGCAGTATTGACATTGCATGAACAGTCGTGTGACATTTGACTGGCTCAGCACTGAGACTCTATGATCTAGCCATTACAACAATCTATTGGTGTGCTTAAAATTTTGTGAAATGCAGGAGGAAACATCACAAAATTTTATCATCTTACAAACTCTTGTTCTATTTGAGCAGGTTTGCAATAAAAGTTCTCATACATGTATGAGTACAAACATTATGCTGCTTTTTAAGTAAACATTCAAAAGCAGAAATGCTGTCCTTTGGTTCTGAACGTGGATCAATATTTTATTTGATTACAAGAGACTGTAATGATTTACTAAGTGGGTTGCAAACGAGAAAGTCGGTCACTGTTCATTATTAGAATACCAGGTAAAAATGTTTCCAGCTTTTAATCAGCTATAGAACATGACGCTGACATTCAGATGAAACAAGAAGGAAAATTTATTGAGAACGAAACAAAAGAAATCATATTAAAATGACTGTAATTGTTGTCACAAGAAAAAAGTACAGCGACTAAATCTGTTGTGTGGAGATGGTACCAACAGACATCAGTAAAAAGTGGGACGAGCACAAGTTTGAGAATTGGGCTGAATCGTGATTGATCTTTACCTATGTACTAGTTGCTGTTATTACATATGACTTGCACTCTAAAAGATATTGCAGTCCGTGTTCAGTTGCTAAAGCATAATACCACAAAAGGGTCAAGGGGGAGTAGTGAGCAGGTATCAAATTACGTTGTGTTGCCAACCGTGGGAATCTATACTGCATAGTTTAACATTTCTGGAACATCTACCATGTTTAAACTGCAGTATCCCTAAATCTGTTTAAACTGCAGTTTACCTGAATACATTTGTAGCCAGTATTGAATTGAATTTAAATTTGGTCAAATGCTCAACAAGAGTACTAATTTCTGCAGGAGACGATAAAAGCCTAGATGGGGGCCAGTGGTGGTCTTATTTGTTTCATGCTGCAGTGTCATCTATGCTCATCGTGACGTATGTCAGGAATGAAAGGGGGTGTGTCAGCTGTTGGCTCTACACAGCCAATGAGAGAGAGTGTGCAGCAGGCAGATGATATATTTGGAAGCAAGAGACATTGTAACATTCCCATGTCAGTATAGAAGTGAAATCGAACATGTAATTGGAATAAACAGCTGTGTTCCCAGGTCCCACAGTAACCACAATCTCAGAAATTGCCACATATTCGGAAGAAATAGCCAAATATTTGTGACAACAAAAATATAAATTTCACAGCTGTGCTTTGAGTATGACGAAGATTAAAAATAGTGATACCACTGGTGACAAGGTTAGTAAGTGAAAAATTTAGAAAAGGAAACACCTTACAAATTCATGTAAATAATTTCTTTTTCATTTTATTTCTCATAATATTATCTAAATGTAGATAATAAATGGCAAAAATGTAGAATATGTATAATATTAACTTTTTAGACCCAAAATATGTTAAAAATTAATTTTTCTCAATAAGCCTCATGGAAAAAAAGAGGGTTGTCTTATAATAAGGGTCGTTTTATACTTAGGTAAATATGGTAATTACCACTCTTCCTATTTATAAGTAGCTCTGCTCCTGTTACACCATTTTGTGCTGCTGTTGAAACTACACCTTCTTCATCTGACTGGATATCCTTATGCCTTACCTTCTTTCTGATTCGCTTCAAATGGTCTCCCCCTCCCCCCCCCCCCCCCCCCCCCCCTTCCACCCCACCCCACACCGAAGTGATGTTCTTTTAATTATTGTGTATTTCATTACGTGTTACTTCATTTAAAGGTTCATTTTACACCTGCCAAAATATCTCATTAGTGCAGGAAATTTGAACTACATTTGAATTCTTTCTGTTCCATGACACAGACCTTATTTGTTTCACCTGCCAGCTGATAGAAATAGTGACAGTGAAGGCTAGTATGGTGTAGGAAGTTCATTTCTTGTGCTAGACTATCTGTGTTCATTCACATTTGCATCAGTGAATGAGTGGAAGTTGTTTGTATTGAAAAGAGCAACCATTTGTTGGTGATAGATATCAAATCGTAATCTAGATGTTCGTTGGGAATGTTCATATTAGTTTGATTCACAAATAAATACGAAAAAATCTTAAATTGTTTTCGAAGGAGTATGGCATACATGTATACATTGTGTTATCATTTGATGAGAGATGTAGTTACAGGTAACTGCTGATTGTGATGATGTAGTAATTAATCTATAAAATGAAGAAAGTTGCATAATATTAGGAAATTGCTATTCTAAATCTGTTCTGTGTTTTTCATACTTTCAGGTAAATGCAGTTTTCATTAAGATCACCTTCATGATCTGTTTTGTATTTAAAAGGGTGGTTTTTTTTTTTCTTTAGGATCCATTGCCACCATTTCCTCTGTCAGGAATGTTAAATAAATCTGGTGGAAAGGTACGTCTCACTTTCAAAATGGAGCAAGATCAGGTGTGGATTGGCACTAAAGAACGCACTGACAAGATACCCATGACATCAATTAAGGCAGTTGTTAGTGAGCCGATTGATGGCCATGATGAGTATCACATAATGGTAATAGCCTCATTTCATTCATTATATCTTCATATTTGTAGCCTATTTGTTTTGTTACTACATGCAGGAATTTCGAAAATTCTTAGGTTACCTCTTAAAATATATCACTCCAATGTTTAATGATTTTATTTCACAGTCACAGAAAGACACAAAAATTATAGAAGATACTAGTTCATAATGTTGATATGGTACATATTTTCTAAATAGATTGAGATTTTTGTTTCAAGTAGCAAATATTTTTTTGTTCACATTCACTAAGATTTTATCTGTCAAGGTACTGAATGAAGAAAGTGTGCTGTTATAAATGGAAGCTGTATAATTTTGTAATGACTTTTGCTGACTCCTGAAAATACTTTACAGTGATAAAATCTATATTATTTGCTAAAAGGTAACCTGTCAACATTATCTGTATGAGGCTGCACTCACTTGGCCACTTGCTCTCCCTCAGTCAACGCCTTGTCGTACAAGTTGTTGATCAAGACATAACTCCCTTGCAGCATGAAACAATCTTGACACTCTTTGTATCAGTTTGTGTTCCTTGCTTGTTAAATCCCAAATTTATTTATTTACACACAATTTCTGCTTGCTGCTAAATGCCACAGTTACAGTCCTTGGGAATTAAAACTGCATATTTGTACTCCATATTGGACATCTCATATAAAATCAAAGATGCTGTAACTTACCAAACGAGAAAGCGTTGCTTGTTGATAGGCACAATAAAAGACACACACACAAATTTCAAGCTTTCGCAACCCAAGGTTGCTTCATCAGGAAAGAGGGAAGGAGAGGGAAAGATGAAAGGATGTGGGTTTTAAGTGAGCGGAAAGACTTAACCTTTCCTGGGATTGGAGTGACTCCTTACCCTCTCCCTTAAAACCCACATCCTTTTGTCTTTCCCTCTCCTTCCCTCTTTCCTGATGAAGCAACCTTGGGTTTACACACACACACACACACACACACACACACACACACACACACACACACAGATATACAGGGTGAAGCGAAATTCGCGCACGCAGGCTTCGCAGTGCGACTCCTCACATGCCAGCGATAAAAAAACTGTTTGTCACAAAATTTCGTCCAGCGAGTACCTCCGGCAGAAAAAGGACGTTAAAGAGTGGCAGTCTGGCAACACATTGTATTTGTGTTGTACTGTTGGTGCGCAGTGGATAGAGTTTTGGGTTAGAATGCAGGAGGTCGAGGGTTCGATTCTGGGTTCAAGCGTATGTTTTTTATTAGGTAAATGTAGTCCAAGTGGTACGGTATCTGACATCTTAATCGTCAACAGCGATTGCAGCAGGTCCTCTGGAAAACATTTGCACTTACATACGGCAATCATAGAAATGAAACATTAGTCAGCTTTGAAAGATGCCCTTTCCACATCATGGGATCAAATTTATTTGCACCACTTCCTGTACTAGAAGCAAAACCTGTTTTCTTTGTACCTTGCTCTAATGGTCACATAGATTAGTACCAACTATTATTCTTGCTTCGTTCAGGTCCATTACATTTCGTTAGGGCCTTACATTACCAGTAGGACTAGCAACGTGCTTTGCAAATAATGTCCAAACTCAGTTACTACACCACTGGCCATTAAAATTGCTACACACGAAGATGACGTGCTACAGATGCGAAATTTAACCAACAGGGAGAAGATGCTGTGATATGCCAATGATTAGCTCTTCAGAGCATTCACACAAGGTTGGCGCCAGTGGTGACACTTACAACATGCTGACATAAGGAAAGTTTCCAACCGATTTCTCATACACAAACAGCAGTTGACTGGCATTGCCTGGTGAAACATTGTTGTGGTGCCTCGTTTAAGGAGGAGAAATGCGTACCATCACATTTCTGACTTTGATAAAGGTTGGATTGTAGCCTATCGCGATTGCAATTTATCGTATCGCGACATTGCTGCTCGCATTGGTCGAGATCCAATGACTGTTGGCAGAATATGGAATCGGTGGGTACAGGAGGGTAATACGGAACGCAGTGCTGGATCCCAATGGTCTCGTGTCACTAGCAGTCAAGTTGACAGGCATCTTATCTGCATGGCTGTAAAGGATCGTGCAGCCACGTCTCGATCCCTGAATCAACAGATGGGGACTTTCACAAGACAACCATCTGCACTAACAGTTCGACGACGTTTGCAGCAGCATGGACTATCAGCTCGGAGACTGTGGCTGCGGTTACCCTTGACACTGCATCGCAGACGGGAGCACCTGCGATGGTGTACTCAACGATGAACCTGGGTGCACGAATGGCAAAACGCCATATTTTCGGATGAATCCAGGTTCTGTTTACAGCATCGTGATAGTCGCTTCCGTGTGTGGCGACATCGTGGTGAACGCACTTTGGAAGCGTGTATTTGTCATCGCCATACTGGAGTATCACCCGGCGTGATGGTATGGGGTGCCATTGGTTACATGTCTCGGTCACCTCTTGTTCGCATTGACGGCACGTTGAACAGTGGACGTTACATTTCAGATGTGTTACGACCCATGGCTCTACTCTTCATTCGATCCCTGCGAAACCCTACATTTCAGCAGGATAATGCACAACCGCATGTTGCAGGTCCTGTACGGGCCTTTCTGGATACAGAAAATGTTCGACTGCTGCCCTGGCCAGCACATTCTCCACATCTCTCACCAATTGGAAACGTCTGGTCAGTGATGGCCGAGCAACTGGCTCATCACGATATGCCAGTCACTACTCTTGATGAACTGTGGTATTGTGTTGAAGCTGCATGGGCAACTGTTCCTGTACACACCATCCAAGCTCTGTTCGACTCAATGCCCAGGCGTATCAAGGCCGTTATTATGGCCAGAGGTGGTTGTTCTGGGTACTGATTTCTCAGGATCTACGCACCCAAATTGCGTGAAAATGTAATCACATGTCAGTTCTAGTATAATATATTTGTCCAATGAATACCCATTTATCATCTGCATTTCTCTTGGTATAGCAATTTTAATGGCCAGTAGAGTATTTGTATGTGTTATCACCATGGTCCCGTTAATTGTTTCAACTGTCTATTTCTTATTTGTCTAACCACGTATTTGTTGTGTTCAGCATTACAAAATGTTATAAACTTAGGGTACATATGACAAAAGAAATGGTGTATTTTACAGTATGAAATGTCAGAATGAAATTAATGAATAAAAAAAAAAATGCACCCCAACTCGGGATAGAACCCTCAGCCTTCTGCCTGGTAACCCAGAGCTCTAACCATTGTGTCAACTGTGCAGCAGGATTAAACTGTCCTCTCAGATGTAGCTACAATACGTGTTGTTACAGTGTTGCCAGAGTGCCACTCTTTAACGTCCTTTTTCTGCCAGATATACTCGCCAGACGAAATTCTGGGAGAGACGTTTTATTATCGCTGGCGTGTGATGGGTTATAGTTCAATCAAACACAAAAATCCCATAATTTATGTGAACAATATTACGGACAAAGATAGATTGCTACTCACAGTAGAGCTGACATGTTGAATGGCAGATACACACAACAAGAAGACAGTTACATTGTTCAGAAGAGAAAATGTATCCCCCTACAAAAACACACACACACACACACACACACACACACACACACACACACACACCAGGAATCCGTCACTCTATCGCAGAGGAATTTTGGAAAGTAAGCAAGAGATACCAGCAGATTTAACCATTAATCAGACTGTTAAATGTGTCAGTAGAATAGTTAAATTGGTTAGATCATTGTATGAAGGTTCTGGGTTTAATTTCTAGACCAATAACTAGTTTTAAAGGATTTGGAAGTTCTTTTACAGTGTACAAGTTGCCAGACAGTGGAGTATTCATTTAGCAATTTAACCGAATATATTTAGCCATAGCCTTCAAATTATCTCTGAACCAGAACAGTTTTAAAATGTGCTTGTGACATTCAAAAACTATTCTTGCAGGGAATTCAGCTTGGGCCAACAGAGGCCTCAAGATACTGGGTGTACTGGGTGCCAGCTCAGTATGTAGATGCCATCAAGGATGCCATTCTTGGAAAGTGGCAGTACTTCTGATTCTATTCTGTGGTGACTAAAAATTCAGAGTCCATTGTGGGTGCTTCTGCCCTTTCAAGTAAAACAGTTTTGTGATGTGACTGTAATAAGACATGATATGTATTTTTCAGCACGATTTTTCATTCAATTCGATTGAAGTGGAGGCGTGCATCTGCAGTGAGAAAGTTACCAGACACTGATGTGAATATGTGATTTATCTGTATTGAGACTTTTAGGTCTTTTTTATGTAAAGCAAAATATAATACTCTTACTGTTGCTAGCACAACAGATTGGACTGATGTATGTATTTATGAGTTATCAACCTCGCCTTTGCTTTCGATAGCTGGACTTTATGGTATGTCAGTTTATGAGATTGTTTAATTATGTTTTGTTGATTGTAACAATGATTGCTGTTAAATTTTTATGTTTTGATTATATATATATATATAATAAATGCACAAATGAGAAACAGTTTTTCTTTTAGTATGAACTGAGACTTGTTAATGGAATTACCAGGGCAGCTCAATCAAAATAGGCACTGTTTGATCTATATACTCTTCCCAGTGTGGTGTACTAGTTAAATACCTCCTTACTAGTGTTTGATGAGTGCTTCTTTAACTCTTTCACTACTGTGAGCATGTGTATACATCTTGCTACACCATTCCCCAGCTGTTGTGGACGTCTATATGTGCGCCTCTTAGATTTTCCTACAGTGCTATGGGTGTTCCATATCTCAGCGAATAAAATAGTTTATAGCATTTATCATACAACATATGTGCCTCATTGACTGCTATCATTTACTGAAAGAAAGGCGAAAAACCCATTTCAGTATCTTGAATCATTTAGGAGATATGATGATTTTTATGACTGTGGTTCATGATGCACAAGAGCATAAATAGGCACGTCATGAATGACTGTTCTAGTATGACTTTTCCAAGTTTTGTCTCCTGTTACAGTGTTGTATACAGATTTTAACTTTCCTCACTCAAATTTTCTGAGCATTTCATTACGCCAGCTGACAAGCCTGTTTTTTGAGCTTTGGTCAAATTGTGCTGAAATCATCATGAACAGATCTTCAGAGTTAAATATTCATTCAAAATCAAATCTACTGCTAGTTTCAATTTGTCTATGATGTCTCCATTTCACAGCAAGTCACATGCCAACCATCTTCAATTGTGTTGGACTAAATTCATCACTGGAAGCCTGACTCGCAACAAAAATCTGCAAACCACAATACTAAACAGTCTTTGCTGAAGGTAGTTGACTGCCAAATATAGAATGAAGTGATTTCAGACATTGTTGTTGAGTTAGGCATTTACGAAAATTATGAAAAATCCTCGGAAAACTTTTACATCAGATTTCCATATTTTTGCAACATTGTTTATTTGAACATTAATTGTAATCAAACTACCCAGCCATTTTCTGAGATGCCACATATACTTATATATTATTTTATCGGGTAGTCAGTAAAAGTCTCCAAAGCTTGTAAGGATGTTCCAGGGTAGGTTGTTCTGAGAAATAACTTTTAAGAAAAAAATTGGTACATTGTGCCGTTTCTAAGGGAATTTGTATTGAAGTTAAGTCAGTCAGGCTGTTGTGTACATAAATTCAAGCAGCTCATCAGAGATGGTGTCGCCAAATATGTTCTTCATCAGTTTCCTAAAACTGAGCAAGAGAGCGGTACAAAAATTGGAAATAGGATCAGACCCGAGCCAAAGGCTGAGCAGTCTCGTGTGCAACATCTATGCTATGGTAACAACTGACACTAATTTCGTCTGATGGGCTGCTCAAATTTACAAATGCTACAGCCTGATTGGCTAACTTAAGCGCTAATTAACTCAGAAGTCAGATATTTTTGGCTGAGTATGTTAGGCTAAATGACGGATAGCATTTTCTACTGTGGTATTTATGAATGTTACTGTTGATTTGAACTGCAGTAAATTTTTGACAACTTTGTGAGGGAATAAATGTACTGTGCCTATTATCCAAATACCCAATCGATAAAGAAGTGAATCTGATAGACTAAAAATGTGTACCACACAGACAGAGTGAAAGACTGATTGTGGAAACAGTTTTCTAGGCTATGGCTAAGTCATTTTTCCACAGTACCCTTTATTCCGAGAGTTCTAGTGCCACAAGACACAGAACAACTTCTGTGAGGTTGTAAAGTGAGAGGTATGTGCTGACAAAAGGCAGGTTAAGAGGTGGACCTAATATTGATTATTCTCCATTTTTAAATATGCTTCACTGTGTGCACTCCCTGGGTTTCTTAATACAACAGTTTGCACTCCCTCAGATAGTACAGGATGTTTAAAAAACTATATACATATTAGAAAGTATTTATAGCTTTACCATGGCTAGGTTATTGGAGGAATGAATACATAGTTTATATACATTCCTGCTAGGCATTGTCTTCTGTTTGCTTGGTTACCTGTTGTAAAACGGCTATTCCACAGCAGAAATCATTTGTGTTCTGTAATTTGCGAAGTGTCACTCCGTGAGGACAGTGCAAAGACGTTTCTGGTTGGCGTGCCAAACCGATCCTCCAAATGGGTGGAATAAGTACAGCTGGTGTCAACAGTTTGTAGACACAGGATGTGTATGTAAAGGAAAGAGTCCTGGCTGCCCTCATGTTTCCGACAAAAATGTCACATGGATTCAAACGGCTTCCCAACATAGTCCTACAATATCAGCTCTTGTGATTCGGGACTTTTAACTGCCTACAACAATAATTTGGCGTATCTTATGATGTCAGTTGGTTATTAAGCTGTACAAGTTACAGCTGTTTCAGGCTCTACATCACGATGACAAAGGCAAACTTGGCATTTTCTGATGGGTTTCAGAATTATATTGTCAATGTTCACACTTTTACACAGCAAGTCATCTTCAGCGATGAAGTGACTTTCCATCTTAGTGGGAAAGTAATCAAACACAATGTTTGAATCTGAGGCGTACAGAACCCACATGGTCACACTGATTCTCCCAAATCAATTCATTTTGTGCAATATCCCACTTGTCTGTTTACTGCCCATTCTTCTTTGATGGAAACTTGGTTAACAGTCAGTAGGATTTTACGATGTTATAAAAGTGGCTGGTTCTGAGGCTGAACAAGGACAACTTCATTTTTCACTGCAGTCACAAAGTGCATGAGTATATGAATGAAACTCTATCAAACTGTTGGTTTAGTTTTCAGACAGCTGCCAAATTAGCACTTCTCAGTTGGCCTCCATGGTCAGTGGACTTGATTCCCTGTGGTTTTTTCTTGTGGGGTTTTGTTAAGGATAACGTTGATGTGCCAATAGTACCACTGAACCTGGAGGAGTTGAAGAACTGGATCTATACTGGCTTAACATCAGTGACAATATACATGCTTACCTGAGTATGGGAGGAATTGGAGTTCTGATGTAATATTGTTTATGTTGCTGGTGGAGGACATATTGATCATTCATAATCTAAACGCGAGAGATATGTAAATGTGTCCCAAGTTTCGCAGTTGTATGTCTTAACATTTTAATAAATGTATACATTTGAAAGATGTATATTCTTTTTGAAACACCAGCAAATTTGTTTCAGCCAATCAAGATCAAAAATTAAATGTCTAAGTATTTTGACTAATCTATTTCATTGATTCCTGTGTCATTGTGTATTATTTCTGATATCATGGTCAGGCCTTGTGCAGTACTGAATTGCATGTATTGTGTTTTATCAAAATTAAGTGACAGTCCATATGCAGATAATCAGTTATTAATTTTCAAGAAAATAATTTGTATTTTTTCAGATGTTGAGATTTCTGCATTAGCCATGTCCATGATACTACTTCTGTCATCATCAAATTGAACTATTTCTGCTGCTTGGATATATGACAGTGTATCATTTGCATATTGAGAGAACAAGAATAGACCGAATTCTGATACCTGTGCCGATAAGTCTCCATTTTAAAGACTGTTTTCTTGTGGACACTCCCTGGGTTTTTAAAGCAACAGTTTGCTCTCTCTTAGTAGTATTAAAATCAGTTATGAACAAGTACTTGAATAATGATGATTGAAACAAACAGCTGTATTGTAATCCAACGCCAGTCTGCCATCAACATACGAACCACAATGACAAAGACCAATGAAGACTTCAAATGGAAACATTACAACTTATTAAGCATGTTACGCCAGCATGTGGGATCAACAAAGTTGAGTGCAATGGGGCCAAAATCAACTGGATTCCATAACTCCCAGTAAAATCCCTCCAATGGTCAGGTGACACTGCATTTTGGAGTCTCTGATGGAGTGGCAATGTTCAATGAAGGAAATCTTGCAAAGTATGAAGTCCTGAAAAGACTTCTACAAACCGTTTATTCTTTCACAGTTAAATTTAATGGAAATGATAGTTGCTACGTACCATATATTGTAGATGCTGAGTTGCAGATAGGCTTCACCACTATGTTGTGAGTAACAATTGTCCTTTCGAACATTGTCATTATTCCATCGTGGATTTTCCATTATTTAAGTGTTAAATTTAGATGAAAGAGTTAGAGCATCAGACAGAGCTGTTAGAAACCTTGAAAACAGGTCAAGACAGTGTGGACAAGCAGGAAAAAGGAATTTGCAAGATGAGATGGAAGAGGATGCAGACAAGCCATCATACAGAGCTGGGATGCATTGAGGACTTTAATGGCCATTTCCGAGAACTTCTGTTTTTTAGGAGTAAAGTGTACTTTTTCTCAGCTTCTAATTTGTTAATTTCTCGGCTTCTAATTTGTTCAAAATCGTAGGGTATACTTATTCGAGTGTCGTCCATATTTTAACATGGGGGATTTCTTATTTTGTAAAAATCAAAGAAGTTAGGGCCTGACATAAATCAAAAAGTGTAGGCAGTTTTTGTTTTAATGTTTTACTGAAATAACTGTTAACTCAAAACTAATAAAAGTAATTTTAGAGATCCCTCTGTTAAAGTAGTTACAAATGCATAACCTACAAGTCTCTTCTTCTTTTTAAATTTTATTCCTAATAGTTTTTGAGAGAAGATACCTTTTATATGAATAAATTTTACATTGTTTAAGATTTCCCAGCCTGTCCCTCCCGTTAAGTCTATGTAACTTCGTATCAGGGTACAACTTAACGTGATATATACATAGAATTGTCAAAACATACTGTAGTATAACATTTCCAGCATTGAGATGACTGTATGGGCAAGCCAATAAACTAAAAGAAATGACGAAACGTATTCTTAGATGTCTTCTCGTTATGAAAACAACAAACATGCTGTGAAAGCTATCATTAAGGTGCAGCATGATCTACAGGGTGTGTCTTAATTTTGTAACAATACACTGGATTTTTAGTTCTGTGACTCATTACAGTTGAAACCATATATAACATCTATGATCAAGACACTTGTAAATAAAATGACATATTTTTCTAATTACTAAATTTAGAACATGATAAGCTGAGGCTGAAATAAAGCTGCAAATATTTTCCCTGCTGCTCAGTAATAATTTGGCAATAAACAGTGTTTTAAAAAACAGTGTATGTAAATCAAACATATGCAACAAAATCTGCAATAAATGGAAACTTTTGTACCCTACAAACAACGGAAAATGAAGCCAAATGTTTGAAAAGTGTTTCAGCATTCGTTTTCACTCATTTGTGTCGGACAGATTTACTATAAATAAAAAGAAAAGCATCAACATTTTCCAGTGTAAAAGTGACAATCTTGTGTTGAGAATAAAACCGGCAGAACTAAAATTTCTTTCAGAACCAGAGCTAGATGCTTGTATACACAATATTTTTTGTCAATCTTCTGAAGAGTCGAAAAAATTTTGCCCACTTGTTTTCCAGTAAGAAGCCATGTTTCCTTCCATTTTGCAGTTTTGATTTAAATATCCCCCCCAACTCATTTATTGGAATATGACTATCACTGACATCTGCAAACAAATCAAAGTTCTATATTTTTTACTAGTAGTGGAGTTCTTGTGGAATTTTATGAAAGAAATGCCTCTTCGGAGCTTGCACATGCCTTTTTCATGATAATGCTTTGTACTTTTATTGAAAAAGTATAAACTCTTTAATACATCATTTTGCAAATCCACACCTATGTGAACCCTACTCCGAATCAGAAAGTTAATTGAAAATAAAACCAAAGGTTTTGTTGTTGAAGGTATTTGAATTAATTCACTCAATTTCAGAGCTCTTCCAAGTTCGCTAACAAATTTGATCGGGCAATCTGATAAAGTTTTCTTATATAAAAGGTCTGCTCAAAAATTTTTTGTAACTTTGTCCACAAAAGTTTTCTATGATCCCCTTTTACATATTGTGCATAGTCTCTTCAAAATATCCTTCTCCACAGTTGATACACTGCTCCTAGCGCTGTTTCCACTTCCGGAGTCAGTCTCGGTACACCTCTTTGTGGATCGCATGAAGCACTGTATGCAGATTTTCTTTTGTCTCATCTATCTTGCAAATCTTTGTCCTTTCAGCAGGGTTTTCAGCTATGGAGAAGATAAAGGTCCACTGGGATCAGGTGTGGAGAGTATGGAGGATGAGGTTGCACAGTGATTTCGTTTCTTGTCCAATAGTAACGCACCAACAGGGATGAATGTGCGGGTGTGTTATCGTGCTGCAAGAGGCGTAAGTTGTGTCGCTACATTTCAGGCCATTTCCTTCTCACAGGCATCATAACACATCCCAATAGTACCATCAATTAACAGTTTGTCCCTGTGGCACGAATTCATGATGAACTAATCCTTCCAAGCCGAAGAAAATACCACCATAGTTTTGACATTTGACCTGACCTGATGAGCTTTTTTTGGTCTTGGAGAACTGTTCCCTCTCTTAAGGAATATCTGATTCTCATTTGTGTGGCCCAAAAGCTCTTCAGATTGCGAGGCGGAAGACCTCTTGACTCATGAGCTGTGGGGCGAACTTGAAGATGATGTCAGGATTTTGTGACATGATCCAACTGAAATGTTACATTCTTCTGCCATCTCTGTCAGTGAGTCAGTCAGTCTTCAATTGGCTTGGACAGTTTCATTGACATTCCTGTATGAGCATCATCGGTAGACGCCGAAGAGTATCCTGAACGAGGGTTATCTTTAACTTGCGCCCGGCCATTTTAAACCATTTGAACCATTCACAACACTGAGAACGGCTTAAGCACTCATCACCGTAGGCTTCCTGCATCATTTGTTGTGTCTCTGTAAAAGTTTTCTTGAGTTTCACACACAATTTAACGCAGACGTGTTGCTCTTGTAACTCTGCCATCTAGAAATTTGCAAACTGTACGACATAGCATTCTTCTCAATACTGCCCCAAACAATAACAGCTCAATACTGCCCCAAACAATAACTAACAGATGTACAACAATGAAACTTCCGACAGTTACACATTAAACACAGGCGTGTGCATGGATGCCAACCTCATTTGTGCAAAATTAAGAACGTTCTGGAATTTTTTGAACAGATCTCGTGTTCGGCTGTTCTTTAAGCGAGGGAACACAACTCTGAACCTATGATGCCTATACTTGATTCTGTGACAGACCTCGGTTTTGACAGAGAGGTATCAGTTCCCTTTGGAACTGGCCACTGAGGGCCTACTAACATAGCCATAAATGGATTGTACATCATACCTCTGCCATGACTTCGCAGCTCTTACCTTCAGAGCTGATTTTTAAATGACGAAATGGTGGCCAAAGAGAAGTTGCTACCTCATGCCACCTCTGGATAATTAACTTTTCCTTTAATTATAATTTGAAGGGTCCTTGTAACAGTCCTATTTCAGAGGCTTCTCCGTCCTGTGGCACCTGACTCAAATGCTGTAATAGTATCAGCTTCCATTCTTTGAAGGACTGCAAAGATTCTCATCTTTTAAATGCTATAAAATAAACTACAGTGTATAAAAATTCAGTAATAGTGTAGCATACATGTCATAAGCAGAGAAATTAGTTCGTTCATCACCGTGATATCAGTTCCTTCCATTTGGGCCATTTCTCCCTTCTCAGACAGCTTTTCGCACAAAGCTGAATATTGGCTTCCTACCAATTCTAATAATGTCAACCGTTTATTCTATTGAGTATCACTGGACAGTTCTAGGGGTCTGTCAAGAGCATAAAGGAGGCAACTTTTCTTTGCGTGATTGACAAGTTCTTTCGCCGCAGTCTAAAGACCATGAACTAATGGACGATTGATGCACATACAGAGTGTCTTAAACCTTTTGGGTCAAAATGAAAGAGGTGATAGTGGGTCGACAACAGATTATACTGAGATAGGGGACCAATGATCAGAAATGCATATTTATTCTGTTTACAGACATACAAACAGTACACTGCATGACGATGATGTAGGTCATTGTAATTACTCAAAGTGATGACTGCCAGTTTCAAGTCACACATGGCAACGGTGCATGAAGTTCTGCCGCACTCTCTTGAAGATCCCTGGTGTCTGTTGTACCAGGAGACAGGTAGCTTGGACCCCAGCAAGCAGGTCTTCATCCATTTCTATGCGGGTTTCTCACATACACATCTTGATGTAACCCCAGAGGAGAAAGTATAGAGGTGTGAAGGCCCCCGTAAATGATCAAAGATTTTGTCAAACTTGTCTATGCTTGCCAAATATTTGATCGAGTAGGGTGCTGTTTGACCTGCTTGTCAAGTATAGTGAGTTTGCGAGAAATTTTGACTGACAGAAAGTTTGACAAGATGGTGGACGTTGTTTATGTTGATGATTTGCCACATATGTTTAGTGAAAAATTGTTTTGTTACAATTTATCTCACTGTATCATGAGTTTCCACAACTATAGAAATAGCAGTCACTGATAAAAAAAAAGCATTGATAGCTGCCAAAATTGTAGAGGTATCACATCTTTCCCAGCTACATATTATGCCAGAAGAGGTTATGAACAAGATCACTATTTTATGCATAAGATAAAAGCAGGAGTGCAGAAATAAAAGAAATCGAAATTCTGCAGTTTTTCCACGGATGATGGGGTCTCTATGTTCCTGTGTTACGGTATTTTAATGAACTGTCAATAGAGGAGCAAGTAGAAGAGAATAAACTTTCACATGCATATGTATTCTTTTTCAGTTGAGGGTGAAGTAACTCTAAACTACCCATTTAATGTTTCACTGTCCAACTGCAGAAAGTAATTGTAACTATCAGGTTCTGAGTGCAACATTTCCATTTACAGGTTTTCATGTGTATATTTCTCCCTTATTTTAAACCTTCTCTCGACCAGCGTATTCTTCTTCTTCTTCTTTAAACACAGTGCCAGAGTCAATGATAGAAATGCTTTATCTGCATTTGTAACCATTCCCACTAGTGCCAAAATACAGTATGCATGAGAAGCGTCTGCAACTTTGACAGACAATTTTCCTTTTTTTCAACGAGGTCTTTAACAAGTTTTTAGAAGTTTCATTGTCGTTTGAAGAAAGTTGATATAATCTTCTGGTTATGAGAGTAATATTTCCTTTAGCAGACTTTCATGGGTTAAATCCCTCTCTCACTTTAAGCCATTCCCTGGACCAGTGTCCTGTTTTCTTCTTCTTCTTCTTCAAACACGGTATCAAAGTCAATGACAGGACTGCCGTGTTGACATTTGCAACCATTGTCACTACTGTCAAAATACTCACGAACATGAACAGCATCTGTTCAAAGTGAGGTTAAACGGAGAAACTTCGTTTGTACGCATACGGGCTTGTTTCAGAAATCCGTAGCTGGACAAGGACTCATTTGACAAACAGGTTTGATCGTTTGCGGGGGACTTCAGATCCGATGATCACGCTGGCCATAGCACAGGACCTCTACTTTCCATCCAATGATGAGGGTATGTGTTGGTCTGGTGCTTGTGAACATTAACATCAAAGTGAACTGGTGCACCAACGAGTTGAAACCACATCCTTTCACAGACAACAAGGGGTACAGTCTGCAAGAACTGTGGCAGTACATCTTGCAGGAACAACAGATAACATGGACCAGTGAAATGGGGAGGCAGCAAATAAGGTGATCTTGGACAATGCCGGCCCATATGTTGACAGAGAATTGTTGCTGGCGGCCACTAATGTGGGTGGCATAGGGACTGCCCTCACACCAGACGTGGCTGTTGAAACTTGAAATGAGCATCACAGGTGAATGAGGCTTCATCTATGAACAATACAAACTATAGGAAGTTTGGCATTGCAGCACTGAGGTGGATAATCCATTAACAGAAGTGAACACGACACTCAAAATCCGTTAGTCCCATGCCACGTGGCATGAATGACCCTGTCTCTTGGAAGTTGGTATCCACGAAGATAAACGTTTTCCAGTTATGATGCTGCCTGTTGGGAAAGCATTCTTTGCACATTTGTGCTGCTTTGTGGTCACTACATCTTGCTGTACCTTATGTTAAATGAATGTCTGCCAACTCTCGTGACGAATTACTTCCCATTTCTGACTACATGTCATGCACTGTACGCAGTAATGCACATTACGTGGACACATCACAAGCTGTCTGATGTAATGGATGACTGACACCAAGGATAGCAGTGTTCGTGCGGCACAGGTTAATGGGTTGGTTTTGATGCATGCAGTCACCACATAGCACACATGCTGTGAGCTAAGGTGTGTACAATATGTATGATGCACAGGGGTATGCACTGTTTATCAACTGCTGCCTGTTCCAATCTACAACAGATTCCCAGGATCTTTGTGAGAATGCAGCAGAATTGCACGCACCATTACAATACATGAATTTATGACATTTGCCTGCTTTATTTCTTCATTGATAGTCCTCTGTGTCGATGTACTGCGTTGTTATACTGGTTGAAAAATGAGGAGGTTGAAGTTCAACACTGACTACTGTAAATGATGTAGCCAGCAGTTGTGTTTCACAGTTCTTTAGTTTCATTGTTAACCCCCCCCCAATATTACACAGTTATATGGCCAGTTCATTATTGGTTACTGATAAACCTTATTAGTACATTGCAGGCAAACATCAGCATACCGCTACAATAGTTTGCTGTAGAACATCTATAAGCAACAAAAACCTAACCACACAATTCTTGAAGAATAATATGGTACGTTTGACACTATTTCCCAAATAAATTGAACACACACTGTCATTGTTTTAACACATGGCCTATTAGTGTTACACCAATTCCACTGTTAAGTTAATGCATTATCATTACTCTACCTGATACAGACTCCTCATCTGAAAATCGACCATGGACTGACCGTGTCGGGACCTAAAATCGGGCCTTTATATATCCTCACAATAGCAGGCAGTGAAACTATAAATTGTTTTATGTTTAATTTACAGAAATTACAATTAAAACGTACCTCATTCAATTAACTGAATACACGGAAAAATTCTCTCTTTTTAACAGTTTATTCTGCCACAAATGTTAGGACAAATTATTTGTTTAAATAATGAAATTAACAGACATATTTATGCAAACAATGCTTTTGACAAATCTGGTAATTATTTTGGAATTAATTAGGGGCTAGCTTTGCTAATTGTTTTCGAATAGAGCCAAATAAATACTTTAAGAATCCTAGTAGTTCTTCATCCAATTTATACTTCTTTATTAGTCAACAATGGAATTTAAGTCACGAAACACTGATTTCACCCTATAACATAAGTATTAGCTAGGAATGGTCAAAATGAATTAGGACATTAATTACAAGCACAAAGTTAGACCTGGTGGTATATTTCTTAAGACTTAGGACCAACCTTTCTCTCTTATGGAAATACAGATTATACTCAAGTAAATTAATGGTAATTAGTCAAAAATGAAAATAAAATTGATTTAAGGAGGCAGATGGCAAAATAAGAAAGGAAGTATATAGATCATAGCTTGCTTCGTCACATTACCGCCTCATTGTGTTGACCAGATAGATATTGCAAATAGCTAACTGGGCAATACAATGACACAGGTGACACCAGAATGTGGGTTTAACAATCTACACACAAAAGAATATTACATAAGAAATCTTATCAAAAACTACAGTACATATGTTTTTCAAATTTCTACTTTTATGAACTGACCATATGAAAATCCCCATACAAAATATTTGCATATTCTGTGTTGTTGGAGGGTTGTTTGAAATGTTATCAGAATAACCACAAGATGTCAGCACTAGCACAATGAGTTGTTCACGTGATATTCATGGGCCTGTTGCCACATCAGTGCTTTTGGAAGAGAGCTGTGGTGGTGACGTGGCTCTGTTGTTCCCGCGTAGTGATTTGCAAAGATCGAAAAAATCAAGATTTGATCAGTGATTAAGTACTTCGTAAAGAAAGGTATGAAAGCAAAGGACATTCATGCCGATATCCAGAATACACTGGGGGACTCTGCTCCCTCATTTTCAACTGTTGCCAAGTGGACAAATGAATTTAAATTTGATTGGGAGAGCTTAGAGGATGATCCAGACAGTGGTTGGCCAAGATGTGTCACTACTCCAGAAATCATTGCACAAAATGGTCATGGGGGACAGACATCATTTGAAAGGGTATATCACATTTTAGTTGAAGAACTAGAAATGAAAAAATTATCTGCAAGATGGGTGCCGAACTGTTGACATAAGCCGTTGCTATGGCAACATTACACGAACTAAAGTAAGAACTGTTGCCACACACACCTTATTCACCTGATATGGCTCCGACAGACTTCCATCTCTTCCCAAACCTGAAAATTTTCCTTGGTGGATGAACATTCACTTCAAATGAAGAATTGATAGCTGGAGTTGACAACTATTTTGCTGGCCTGTGGGGAAACTCATTTTCGAGATGGGATCAAGGCACTAGAACATCCCTGGACCAAGTGCATTAATCTACAAGAGACTACATTGAAAAATAAAAAAAGTTTCAGGGATGTAAGCACTTTTTTTTCTATTCTGTTCTGAGAACTTTTCAAACCACCTTAGTACAATGGCACAAAATATCCACAAATTATATTTTTAATGAAATTAAGCATCTTCATCATATGTGATTTCCTTTTTTGATAAACAAAGATTGCATTATAAGATACATATCACTTTATACAAGTCCTGTCTCGCTTCAAAAAATAAATGATCTTGGGTTGCAGAAAGCTAAATTGCACTGCACATTGCAGTTCATTTTTAGACAGAAATTTACACTTGCTCAATATTTAGTACTTTTCACAAGCATTTTCTCTCTTTTAATGAGCTTTAACACATTTCCTCACCAAGTTGTCCACACCTTCAGCAGGTCCAAGTGGCAGTTAGTTAGGAAACACACTGCCATCAGTTCCTTTGGAGGTGGTTCTCCTCTGCTGCAGTACATGAAAAAATTAGCCAAAATACCTTACTTCAGTACACTCACTTTTACTTCTAACTAAGTATAAGGAAAAAATGTTTCACAATAATGGAAAATAATCATTACCTCATAAACATATAAATTACACAGTTCTCATTACATCTCAATAATCAACATTAAATTTGACTATAGTACAAAAGGTGGAGACAAGTGAAAATTTAAAATCAACTACACATTACACTACAAAACATAACACTATGTCATAATTCTGTCTCAAACTGGTTAAACTCGAAAGATTTGGGTTTCTTCCCCATTTGCAAAATCACTAAAATGCGAAGTCCTGGTTTGAAATTCACACCGTTTATGGACTCATATCACCTTAATATCCAAAATAAGTACATTAACTCTAGCAAAAACTTAAGATGTGCAGTAGTAGAGATTTACTAATCATTACATCATGAAAAAAGAAGAGTGTCACCATCACAAGTTTACTATTCTAATCAAAATTAAGGGGATGAAAGTTGTACCAAATCATTGCCCTACTTCTTCACTCAACTCTGAGCACTACTCTCATTAAACAAGAACATTAAATCCTCGCAAAATCACAAAATGTTACCAAATAGTTAACCTGTCAAATTATTCAGATAAATTTAGCACCACAGTTATCAATTAATCAGCAAAATTAGTTTTCTTCATTCCAGTGTTACCACTTTAAGCTCACTATTCGTCAGAACACATATATAAGTTTTCAGATAATCTATAGATCCAATAATGCGGCATTATATGACTTGTACCTCACTAAAATATTGCACAGTATACACAGTACCCAATATTGCCTAGTTCAAAAATAGATCCTCCATATAGTTACACCACATTTGTTTGTATACAGTTATCTTTTTCATTACTCAATCATGTCTGTCAGCTCCATTATTTTACTTACATTTTTTATCCCTTTAGTTAGTGGAGTGATTTCTCAAAAAAATATCCCTACTGCAGCTAATAAATAAACACCTGATCTGCTTATCCAATGCAAAATTGATTCTACTGAAAAACACTCCACAGTAACAGATCCTTATGCTAAGGCAAACTTAACTCTCATCACCGATCAGACAAAATTATCACTTAAGAAAAACTATTATTTCACTGTATTCCATACAATTGCTTGAGACTCTAGCCTGAAGGCTGATATACATACATATCTTGCATATTCTTTCCATACATTACTTCAGGCAACTATGTTTAAAGTTTTGTTTCCGTGATGTTAGAAGAGGCTGTACCATGACACACTTCTATAGGTAAATAGTTATCGCCATATACTGATTGCACTGAACACAAACACTTGTATTATATCACAATAAATATTAGGATGTAATATTCAAGATGATTTTTACTGTGTTTTGTCTCTGCTGCTGTACCAAATTATACTAATTTCACACAAGAGCTGATTACTTTAGATGTTAATTATAGTTTTCAGGTAATCTGCACCTTCTCCTCCACATATGCTAACAATTTTTATTTTCTGTTTATCTTACCTTTTTGTTTGACAGAAATTCCTTAACTGTGACACCAATTTACTTTCATCATATTTCATAAAACCAGAATAAACACAGTATCTCATACATTTTTATCAAATACCTGCCTTTTCTTCCATCCTCTTATGATTCCATTACATATCACTAACAAAACATAATATATATATATAGATAACATTAGAGAAACATTTTCTAAAATATTCGTATGCTTAAGTATCCTGCTGTACAAAATCTCATGAAAGTCAAAGATAGAATGTTTGTGATTCACTTATAAACTACAGATAGGATACGAGAAGAGTCTCTGACTGTCTCAGGAAACACGAAAAATGAGACAGACAGCTGGGGTAAGCATTATCGCCACATATGGAATCCAACAAAGAATGTTGAACCCCCTACTTGCTAACCACACAAAAAATTCGTCTCAAATATTACATCAATGCTGAGATTTTGAATCACCAGGAAATTGCACTCCAACAACTGTCTTGCCAATTTCATTGTTAATAGTATCTCTTGTTTCACACTCTTTGATAGCTTACCAGTAGCACCAACAATTTTTAATCCAGTCACATGTATCACTAGTATACCCTCTGTGTTCTTAATAGATTCAAAAAATGCCTGTGAAGTGCCATTCAAATCACTACAGCTGTCCAGTAAGCACTTAACGTGGATACCTTGTACATTTGCAGTTATTACTGGGTGTCACACTTCCTTTTTGCTTTCCATGTGGTCTTCATACAACAAATCCACATTAATCCTTTCCCTGGAAAAACTATCATCCTGTTTAACAAAATAAATATCAGACACAATCAAATGACCACTCTCTAACTCTAGCTCTTCATTAGGCCTAATATTTTCCTCCTTTATTCTTTCTTTACTTAACATATTATCATCATTATCGATTATAAGTTCAAATTCCCCATGCTCATCACTACTGGATTCACCACTGCTATCATCATTACAACTACTGTCAGAATAAGACCCATTGTCACTGTCATTGTCCTCAAATACTTGGCTAATTAGTTGATCCATGTTTCCAGTGTTAGATCACAAAGCAAAACACCTGAATTCCTTAGTTCTCTTAAAAAATTTACCATCCATTTTGATAATTTGGTCATCCTGAGCAACAGCAACACACACACTGTTTCATCACTTAATTTTAATATAGTAACTTCCTCCTCTCCTTTACAGGATAAACAATGCTGCATGCACTATCGTTCAACATCTCACAAGAATTGGAATTTACACTTGTCTGATAATTGTCATTTACATTACCCTTACCTTTGATTACAGCACATTTATATACATGTTGCTCTTCATCACTACCTGCTTTAGTGCGAGCTAAAACTGAAGCATTATAGAGTTTAAATGTTTTGATCCAAAATTACCATCTTCTCCATTTCTGTTACTTGAATTTTTCCTACGATTTCCGTGCCCGTTCTGGCTATCCTCCACCCAACCATTGCTTGAATTCCTACTATAATTAGTTCTGTTCATTCTATTTACCTGAAATTCTCTCCCTGATTGATTATTGTCATCAAAATTCCTCCTACAATTTTCCAAAAGGGCTTCACCCTCTCCACTTTATCAACATAATTAAAAAAATCGCTAATATTACCCCCAGGGGCAGGTACAAGCAATTCTCTAACTTTCTGAGGCAACTTGGTTTCTAAACTCATAATTATTGATTCACTACCTAGCTCTTTGTCCAAATATTTCAGTTTGTTTATTGAAAGCTGAGAGAAATCTTTCACAGTACCCTTCATAGACTCAAATTTCTCTCCTCCCCAAAATTCTCTTATGCTTCTCTTCCAACCAATATTCACCTAAAATTGCTTTCTTAAAGCTATGTCATGAAGTACAACTGTCAGCTACCTGAGCTGACCATCCATAAGAGGTTTTCAAAAAACCTCTCACAAATGACATTTTCTCTTTGTCATTCCATTTTTCAGGCAAATCATTAAATTCCCTAATGAAATCCGGTGGATGCACTTCCCCATATGGTTAAAGATTATTGAATTTCTTACAACTAACAAATGAAGGACCCTTTGGGTCACTACAAACTCTATGCTTTAGATTTTGTATCTTTTTCTCTATTTCAGCCAATTTTGAATCTACAATTTTTATTTACTTGTACCAGTTTTTCCTCTACCACTACTGCACACATGATTTCTACCTCCATTTCTAAATCATTTTTAATCTAATCAATGTGGTTCTCAAGTTTAACCCTATTTCCAGCACAAAATTTGCTGGCTGCTTTGACTTCATCTTTACACTGTTTCTCGAAAGCCTCCACTCTCCTACTATAGTGATAACAAAGCCTCTTTCTCTCTTCTACATATTTACTGCTCATTTATGTTAATTTCTCATTAGTTTTATATACTACTTTCTTTATCTTTTCAACACAATCTTTAACTACTGCCTCATCCTTCTTATTTAATTCTGAAACATTAGAGCTGACTACCTTAATCTCCTTTTTAATTGCTTTCTTCAGTTCATCCTTTAAGCTAACCATGTCATTTCTAAAGCTATCAGTTTTCTTTTCCACGCCATTAATGTCTTCTTTCATACTATTTTCCACCCTACTAATGTCTTCTTTTGTACACATACCACTCATAATTTGCATTAATGTCACATCCAATTTTCCATCTGCCATAAACTGTTGCCCTCATGCTGACTTTCACTACTAGATTCCTCCCCCTTAGCCTTAATGACTTCATCCACTTCAGTACTGTTTTTGTCCATTTCACTCACATTGCCACACAATGTAGATGACACTTTTACCATTTTGTCTGCAATAGGACTTTCGTCCCCATCATTCAAAGTTACATTCATGTCCGATTTATAGCCACTATCATCTACAGAACCAGTCGTTCTGGTTATTTATAAACTTAACCTCCACAGCCGTGTTATCAGTTGCATCACTCACTTGTTGTCCATTCTCCCCCAACACACTGTCTTGTTTGTTAAGGCCACTGATTTTGTATCACTTAATATAAAATAGCTTTTCCTACGAATTACCTTGTTTTTATTCATTACTCTGCTGTGGTTGTCATCTTGATTTGTCATCTTCACGGCCGGTAGAAGTTGTAATTTTCTCAGTGATGTGTGTTGTTTATCCCGGTCGGCTGCATCCACCTGTGTGGTGGTTGGTTGCTCTTGTACTCAATGGCTGCTTCCATAGAACCCACTCGCTGATAGGCTGCTGTCATACTGTGGCCATGAAACCCATGCACTGATTGGCTGTTGCACTTCCCTCTTTAATAGTAGTTACATCAATTCTGATATTTCAACAATATTTGAATTTCACACTCCCAAAATATTGTCTGTTCACTGCCCTTGACAAAATTCTGATGCCACATGTACCACACACTTACTTCATTAAAATCACTTTATTGCAAACCGTTCTTGAGTTCACTGTTCAAAGTACGTGAGTCCTTGCTTATCGTATCCAAATACAATAGTCCTCACCCGAAAGGCCACCATATGTGACGTTCGCTTGCTTTATTTCTTCGTTGATAATCCTCGGTGTTGATGTTCTGCATTGTTATACTGGCTGAAAAATGGGGGATGGAAGTTCAACACTGACTACTGTAAATGATGTAGCCGACTTGTGTTTCACAGTTCTTTACCTTCACTGTTCACAACCCCCCCCCCCCCCCCCCCAATATGGTTAATGATAAGCCTCATTAGTATGTTGCAGGCAAACATCAGCATACTGCTACAATAGTTTGCTGTTGAACACCTATGAGCAGTAAAAACTTTACCATACAATCCTTGAAGAATGATAAGGTATTTTTTGTAACATTCACTAGGCTGATGTATCACCTTGTAAAATCCGCTCTGGAGAATGACAAACACTAACTTATAACGTACTGGACCCCTTGGTCTGACTGGTATGATAAGCAGTAGATTTACAGGGGTGCGTGGCATGTAATCTTTGTGACTTACACTATGTGATCAAAAGTATCCAGACACTTGGCTGGAAATGACTTATAAGTTCGTGGCGCCCTCCATTGGTAATGCTGGAATTCAATATGGTGTTGACCCACCCTTAGCCTTGATGACAGCTTCCACTCTCGCAGACATACATTCAAATATGTTCTGGAATGGGGAACTGGGGAGTGGCAGCCCATTCTTCATGGAGTGCTGCACTGAGGAGAGGCGTCGATGCCATTTGGTGAGATGTGGCATGAAGTCGGTGTTCCAAAATGTCCCAAAGGTGTTCTATAGGATTCGGGTCACGACTCTGTGCAAGCCAGTCCATTACTTGGATGTTATTGACGTGTAACCACTCCACCACAGGCCGTGCATTATGAATAGGTGCTCAATCGTGTTGAAAGATGCAATCACCATCCCTGAATTGCTTTTCAACAGTGGGAAGCAACAAGGAGCTTAAAACATCAATGTAGGCCTGTGCTGTGATAGTGTCATGCCAAACAACAAGGGATGCAAGCACCCTCCTTGAGAAACACAACCACACCATAACAACATCACTTCTGAATTTTACTGCTGGCACTACACACTCTTGACAGATAACATTTACCGGGCATTCGCCATATCCACACCCTGCCATCAGATTGCCACATTGTGTACCATGATTTGTCACTCCACGCCACGTTTTTGCACTGTTCAATTGTCCAATGTTTATGCTCCTTACACCAAGCGGGGCGTCGTTTGGCATTTACTGGCATGATGTGTGGCTTATGAGTAGCCGCTCAACCATGAAATCCAAGTTTCTCACCTCCTGCCTAACTGTCATAGTACTTGCAGTGGATCCGTATGCAGTTTGGAATTCCTGTGTGATGGTGTAGGTAGATGTCTCCTATTACACATTAAAACCCTCTTCAACTGTCAGCGGTCTCTTGTCAGTCAACAGATGAGGTCAGCCTGTATGCTTTTGTGCTGTGCATGTCCCTTCACTTTTTCACTTCACTATCACATTGGAAACAGTGGACCTAGGGATGTTCAGGAATCTGGAAATCTCACGTACAGATGTATGACACAAGTGACACCCAATCAACTGACCACATTCGAAATCTGTGAGATCCATGGAGTGCCCCATTCTGCTCTCTCACGATGGCTAATGTCTACTGAGATCGCTGATATGGAGTATGTGACAGTAAGTGGCAGCACAATGCACCTAATATGAAAAACGTATGTTTCTGGGGGCGTCCGGATACTTTTGATCACATAGTGTACCTGCGTGGTGGCAGCATAGTCGGCCTCTGCATTTTCTCGACCTGTAATCTTACCAGCAGTTCAGCTGCTCATATGTTATTCGGCACCCTGTGGATTCTAGACTTAGCAAATACGTAGAATTAATGTTTTTGGGAGGGACTCCGGTGCTACTAAATAATGCAAGGCAGCTCTGATAAAAACAGTTATATACTATCCAGGCCAGATAGTGGTCAGACAGATATGCCCCTCTAAGTGGCTGTCGGAAATTGATTGCATTTGGTTGTCTCAGTCAGACTAATCCCAATTGTGATTGTATTAATATAATTCACTCAGCTGCCCTGCAGGTCTTTTAGTGCACAAGGCCAAGATCTTGTATTACTGGGTGCCATGGAACTCAGTCTTTACTTACACTTGATACCCCACATAAAAATAAGCCTGATCATAAACAATTGGTCATAATGATCATTAGCAGAAAACAAAAGCAGAACTGCAACACCAGGAGCAAGCACAGCGGCTGATTACCGTGTGCAATGACTGTTGTGTTGTTGCACATAATAAGCTTTGCTCAGCTAACTACTTGTGTTTCTGTGCCTCAGTAATTGTCACATATTAAGATAAACATTAATTCACAGTCAAAATAACTTTACCACCTACACGAATGTTCCTTTGTCACCGTCTTATTCGGATTTAGCCAAAAAGCAAAGCTTAGTTAGTAATCTTGCAGGAGCGCAACTGGTCGCCCTCTGTAGTGGTCCCCGGTCGAACTGCTAGCATCTGGTTGGACCAGTCCACCTTCTCCATTCCCAAGGGGTGTCTGGCTGTGGATGCTGCATCATGTTTCTAAGCTACCCCTGGCTTTTCTGTGTCCTTCCACCTTCGCGTTCTTGCAAGTCACCATGCTTGCCTACCGCACCCTGACTCTGCTCTCATCGTAACCCTTCGGCATGCTACCTCCGCTCTGGCTGTCTGCTATATCACAGCATTCTAATCGGTGCTTGCTTAATTAAAAAGGCTATAACTTTAGCTTCATGGCCCGTACAACAACCAGGTTTCTTTCTGAAGCCACCTCATATTATTAGCTATTGAACAAAGTTCTTAAAACTATTGCTTATCTGAAGCATGGTCATTTGTGCACAGCACTTTGCCACGTTTTACCCCGTCACCATTGTTCGTGTAAAATAAGCTTGCCTTTTTCAGAAGCAGTGTTCATAGATATGTTACCTCTGTAGTGCTTTAAAATTATATCTTTATGTGTACCCAATTTCAATTTTTCACTTCTTTGTTTCTCTTTTGGTGCACCTTCAGTCTTCCTTTTCAATGATTAAGCTTAATACTACTGATTCTCATTTCTCTGCCCAGCACACCAATTTCCATCCCACTTACTACTATTGTCACTTAAGTACTGGACACCAATAACTTTCTTATTAGATATATACAGACAGTAACTTTGCACTATGACTACTATCATTTTACTACTCCAGTTTCCAATTACTGTCTTTGGTTGCCTATCACACCAACTGTGAACTTACCAACCTACGGATTTGAGGCCTCAGCATCATTCATGCCACCTCTTACACTTCTTTTTCTGTTTGCTTAAATTTGTTACTTTATCTTGTATAATACCCCTTTATTGCCAACCTTCACACTGGCATATTACTTTTGTATGTCTGCGAGAAATGCACTTTCAGCTACTCTCTTGTGCTCTTAAATTTTTGAATCACTTTAATATACATAATACACTCCTGGAAATTGAAATAAGAACACCGTGAATTCATTGTCCCAGGAAGGGGAAACTTTATTGACACATTCCTGGGGGTCAGATACATCACATGATCACACTGACAGAACCACAGGCACATAGACACAGGCAACAGAGCATGCACAATGTCGGCACTAGTACAGTGTATATCCACCTTTCGCAGCAATGCAGGCTGCTATTCTCCCATGGAGACGATCGTAGTGATGCTGGATGTAGTCCTGTGGAACGGCTTGCCATGCCATTTCCACCTGGCGCCTCAGTTGGACCAGCGTTCGTGCTGGACGTGCAGACCGCGTAAGACGACGCTTCATCCAGTCCCAAACATGCTCATAGGGGGACAGATCCGGAGATCTTGCTGGCCAGGGTAGTTGACTTACACCTTCTAGAGCACGTTGGGTGGCACGGGATACATGCGGACGTGCATTGTCCTGTTGGAACAGCAAGTTCCCTTGCCGGTCTAGGAATGGTAGAACGATGGGTTCGATGACGGTTTGGATGTACCGTGCACTATTCAGTGTCCCCTCGACGATCACCAGTGGTGTACGGCCAGTGTAGGAGATCGCTCCCCACACCATGATGCCGGGTGTTGGCCCTGTGTGCCTCGGTCGTATGCAGTCCTGATTGTGGCGCTCACCTGCACGGCGCCAAACACGCATACGACCATCATTGGCACCAAGGCAGAAGCGACTCTCATCGCTGAAGACGACACGTCTCCATTCGTCCCTCCATTCACGCCTGTCGCGACACCACTGGAGGCGGGCTGCACGATGTTGGGGCGTGAGCGGAAGACGGCCTAACGGTGTGCGGGACCGTAGCCCAGCTTCATGGAGACGGTTGCGAATGGTCCTCGCCGATACCTCAGGAGCAACAGTGTCCCTAATTTGCTGGGAAGTGGCGGTGCGGTCCCCTACGGCACTGCGTAGGATCCTATGGTCTTGGCGTGCATCTGTGCGTCGCTGCGGTCCGGTCCCAGGTCGACGGGCACGTGCACCTTCCGCCGACCACTGTCGACAACATCGATGTACTGTGAGACCTCACGCCCCACGTGTTGAGCAATTCGGCGGTACGTCCACCCGGCCTCCCGCATGCCCACTATACGCCCTCGCTCAAAGTCCGTCAACTGCACATACGGTTCACGTCCACGCTGTCGCGGCATGCTACCAGTGTTAAAGACTGCGATGGAGCTCCATATGCCACGGCAAACTGGCCGACACTGACGGCGGCGGTGCACAAATGCTGCGCAGCTAGCGCCATTCGACGGCTAACACCGCGGTTCCTGGTGTGTCCGCTGTGCCGTGCGTGTGATCATTGCTTGTACAGCCCTCTCGCAGTGTCCGGAGCAAGTATGGTGGGTCTGATACACCGGTGTCAATGTGTTCTTTTTTCCATTTCCAGGAGTGTATATGTACAGGACTATTCTAATCTGTGTCTGGTGCTCATGGCTGCTTAGTCCATTCCACACATCTTACAGGACTCTACTTTCACATCTTACAACTACGTAATAGAGTATTGCTACCTTAACTACTGCTACAGAAAAACAAACATAACACTTCTTTAATAGTTAGTGCTTTCTGTGGTCTCTGATCATTATTCCTCATCTTTGCTCTCTACTCTCAATTAATCTCACATTCCAGCAGTGCTTTGCGTGTAGTACTAGCGTCCATCTTCCTTCATCCTAAAATTTAACCCTTTTCTTTAACTTTAAATACCCCTTTATTGCACGTAAGTTCTGTTACTCTGCATTTCCACAACTACTTCTCTCCACTCAGAGTCTTGTCCTCCCTCCATTTACACTCCTGTGAAGAATCTTTGATACACAAATGGTTAGTACAAGAGACTGAAGCACAGGAAGAAAGAATTGCTTCAGACTGCTGACGTGCACACAATTGCAAATTGTGAAGTCTCTCCTAGACTGAGAGACTCCCTACGCTTAATTATTGCTCTCTCCCTCACATACCTCTTCAATTCTATTACATTTGTTAGTCCAAAATCTCATTTGGAACCAGGATAGACGAGTCAACAGGCGTTAATATGTGGTGAACTCTCCACCAAAAATGGGCCGTGATACACTAGCAGAAATTTCTTTGTCTATTGGGACACCATTTTCGATCGATCTTTGGTCTTGACTAGTACGAAATCCCCTGGTTTAAACACAGTTGCTTGAGCCATAACATCATGTCTTTTCTTTCTTTCAGCTGCCCGTTGACACATTCTTTCTCTGGCCAACTTTTCTATTTCATTTTTAGCTAGAACTCTGCTCACTGGAAAAACTACTTCACCCCCAATAACATTTGTTGGTTTATGTCCAAACATTAATTCACATAGCGCAAAACCTGTTGCTTCATGCCATACATTATTGATTATCTCTTCAAAATTTACAATAAAGTTTGCCCAAGTGGTGTTTCTCCTGTGACAATAAGTCCTACATAACCAGTTCAACTCCTTCATGACCTGCTCACGGGCATTCCCATGAGGAAAATATGGCGAAATTCTGACATGACTCAGTCAACGTCACCAACATTTCTGTAAACTTGTGGGATGTAAACTGAAGGATATTGTCTGACAATAAAGCAGCTGGCTTCCCCATTTGCACAAAATAATCTTTCTCCAGTTTTTCAGTAAATATCCTGGCATTCGTCCTGATTGGGTACAACTTTACGTGTTTTGCAAACACATATAACACTACAAAAATATAGGTACAACCACCCCTGGATACTGGGAGAGGTCCAAACAAGTCTGCTGCAATCAATTCTCGAGGTGCTTCTACTCGCACATTCTGTCGCAAACCTTGAATGGGAACCATAACTGCTCTCATCTTTTGACATTGATCACAAGCTTAGTCTCCTCTCTGCACCCTTCGCCACATGTTCTCAAATATTACCCCTTCTTGTAACTTTGCAATGCACTTTCGTGCCCCATAATGTCCATAACTTTCATGCACTAGGTCTATTAATTCATCTACATATTGCTGCAGAAAACAGATTTCCACTCCTCCTGATCCTCTATCCTCCTCCTAAACAATAAGCCTTGATGAATTTTATAAAATATTTGCACTTTGTGATGTTGCTTTGATCCTAAAATTTGCTTGACATATCTTAAATGTTCATCCTGATTCTGCTGTCTTCTTATATGCTTACATACTCGCCTAATTACGGCCTCATGGTTCAATCCTCTCATCATCAGCACTCGCAAACCATCCAAGTTTTCCTTTTTCTCAAGCTCTCTCCCCCTTATCAGCATTCTGGATAATGCACCTTTAATAATGTTATCCCATCCTTTAATGTATCTAATTTCCATGTCAAGTTGCTGTAGATACATCGCCCAACGTCCCAGTCTAGTACTACGCAAACAACATCACTTCATAGAGCTTAACGACCTCCTGCAGGTCCGGGAGTTAGAATAGGCCCGAGGTATTCCTGCCTGTCATATGAGGCGACTAAAAGGAGTTTCACATGTTTCGGTCTTTATGTTATGGTCCTCTGTGGGGTTTGACCTCCATTCTTCAAAATTTTCCCGAAGAGTGAGCCAATTGGGGAAGGGCACCTTACAAGGTGCATCATGTCTCTTGGGCAAGGACACCTTCCTGGGTGCATTTTCCACCATGCACTATGCAGTGTTAATTTCTGCGTCGACGATGACCATGGACTTCTTTGCACCTTATATCCAACACAGTAGCCAGTCCGTTGTTGTGGGGCCGCCATGTACCCTGTTGGTTGTAGCCCTCTGACCACGCAGGGATCGCTCTGCTGATGCCTGTGCCATTAACTCCCCACGTATGCCAAGGGGTGGATGCCCATCCGCCTGGAGCATCGGACTCCCAGCAATGGACATCCTTCCAGGTGGCCTTTGCTGCGGCTGGGTGGCGCCCGTGGGGAGGGCCCTTGGTCGGAGTGGGTGGCATCAGGGCGGATGTCACGCGATGAAGCATAGTCCATCATCTCTTGCTGGTGGTGCAACACCAGCAGTCTCTAAGTGATCACGAGCCCAATTAAACGCATAGAAGTACAACCCCAAATCGGTCTCCTCCCTGGCCACACCATGGGAGGAACGTCAGGCTAAGGGTAGCAGCAGATCATATTTGCCCCAGTACCTTGTATGTACGAAAGCTGATGGGGAATCTTTCACGATGATGAAGCCTCAATTTTTTGTTGAACATTTAGAGGACAAGTTCGGGGAGATGGAGGGCTTGTCCAAAATGAGATCTGGGTCAGTCTTGATCAAAACAGCATCCTCTGCCCAGTCACGGGAGTTAATCACTTGTGACATGCTGGGGATGTTTCTGTAACCATCACACCCCATAAGAGTTTAAATATGGTCCAGGGTATCATATTTCACAGAGACCTTCTTTTGCAGTCCGACGATGAGCTGCAGGCTAATTTAGAGTGGCGAGGTGTACATTTCATCCGGCATGTCCACCAGGGTCCAAAGAACAATCAGGTTGCCACCGGTGCCTTCATCTTGGACTTTGAGAGTGATACATTACCCGAGAAGGTCAAGGTGATAGTCTACCAATGTGACGTAAAGCCCTATATCCCTCCCCCGATGGGGTGCTTTAAGTGCTGGAAGTTTGGCCATATGTCTTCCCGCTGTACTTCCAGCGTCACATGCTGAGATAGCAGACGCCCATCACATCCCAATACTCCACGTGCCCCGCCTCCCATCTGTGTCAACTGCAGAGAACACCATTTGCCTTGCTCACCTGACTCCATGATTCACCAGAAAGAAAGGAAAATCAAGGAGTACAAGACCCTGGACAGACTGACCTACACTGAAGCTAAGAGAAAATTTGAACGCCTGCATCCTGTGCATATGACATCATCTTACGCCGCCGCTACAACAGTTCTGGCACCATCAACTCTGCCAACCCAGCTCACCTCTTAGAGCCGGAAGACTACACATGCCCCCTTGATGGGGGGGCATTTCCCTCCCTGTTGCTCCTGCACCACATTCTTCGGGAGCAACACCCCCACAACCATTGGGGATGTCCGTCCCCACTTCTAAGCTGGAGAAGCATAAGTCTTCTTCAGCTTCTCTCGCTAGGAAGGGGTCCCTTGGGTAACTCCCTTCCCAGGTTTCTTCTGGTGGGAAAGACGACACACACCAGTGGCTGAAGAGCCCAAAAGCAGCTGGTCTTACGGCTTATCCTCAGTCCCAAAGACTGAGCCAGTGAAGCCCTCCCAGCCATGGAAACCCATGGAGCATCGAGAGAAATCCAAAAAGAAAACCCATAAGACCAAGGAAATTGTGGTGGTTCCCACACCAACGCTACCTACAAGCTCTGTGGCTGAGGATGGGGTGGAGATTTTGGCGTCTGCTGAGGACCTAGATCTCGCCAGACCCTCAGACACAATGGATATAGACTGCTCCGGGAATAAATCGGTGGCAGCAGGTGACTCTGAGGCGTAAACTGCTTCATTGAATGTTCCATGCCTTCCCAGTCTCACGATGTCATCCTCCAGTGGAATTCGAGCGGTTTTTTTCCGCCGCCTGGCTGAGCTATGGTAACTGTTAAGTTTTACACCTGCTATCTGCATTGCCCTTCAGGAAATCTGGTTCCCAGCAGTGTGGACCTCTCCTCCCCACGGCTATAAGGGATATTACAGTAACTTTAGCGATTATAATCGAGTGTCAGGTGGAGTTTGCGTTTATGTCCAAAACTTGGTCCTTAGTGAACATGTGCCCCTTCAAACCCCTCTTGAAGCTGTGGCTGTCAGCAAAAGGACGACACAGGAAATAACTGTCTGCAATGTACATCTTCCTCCAGATGGTGCAGTACCCCTGAATGTATTAGCTTCATTGATTGATCAACTCCTTAAACCTTTCCTACTTCTGGGATTATAATCGAGTGTCAGGTGGAGTTTGCGTTTGTGTCCTAAACTTGGTCCTTAGTGAACATGTGCCCCTTCAAACCCCTCTTGAAGCTGTGGCTGTCAGCAAAAGGACGACGCAGGAAATAACTGTCTGCAATGTACATCTTCCTCCAGATGGTGCAGTACCCCTGAATGAATTAGCTTCACTGATTGATCAACTCCTTAAACCTTTCCTACTTCTGGGAGATTTTAATCCCCGTAACCCCTTGTGGGGTGGTGCCATGCTAACTGGCCGAGGCAGAGATGTCGAAACTTTACTGTTGCAATTTGACCTCTGCCTCTGAAATACTGGGGCTGCCACGCATTTCAGTGTGGCTCATGATATTCACTCTGCCATTGATTTATCAATTTGCAGCCCAGGACTTCTCCCATCTATCCACTGGAGAGCACATGACGACCTGTGTGGTAGTGACCACTTCCCCATCTCCCTGTCACTGCCCCAGCATCAGGCACACGGACGCCTGCCCAGATGGGCTTTAAACAAGGCGGACTGGGGAACTTTCACCTCTGCTGTCACTGCTGAATCTCCCCCACACGGTAACATCGATGTGTTGGTTGAGCAGGTGACTATCACAATTGTTTCTGCGGCAGAAAACGCTCTTTAGGGTGCCCGAGGCGTAAGGCAGTCCCTTGGTGGTAGCCAGAAGTCGCTGAAGCAATTAAGCAGCATCGGAGAGCTCTACAGCGGCGTAAGCGGCACCCTTCCCTGGAGCTCCTCATAGCCTTTAAACGCCTCCATGCCCGTGTTCACTACCTTATCAAACAACGGAAGAAGGAGTGTTGGGAGAGATACGTCTTCACCATTGGGCACTACACGGCACCTTCCCACGTCTGAGCGAAGATCAAACTTCTTTTCGGGTATCAGGCCCCAACAGCTGTCCCCAATGTTACCATGAATGGCGAGTTACGTACCGACGCAAACACGATTGCCAAGCACTTTGCTGAGCACTTTGGTTGAGCCTCGGTGTCCGAGAACTACTCCCCAGCCTTTTGCACACTCAAACGGCGGTTGGAAGGGAACATCCTCCTATTTACTACACGACGCAGTGAATCCTATAACGCCCCATTTGCAGAGTGGGAGCTCCTCAGTGCACATTGCCCCGACACAGTTCCTGGGCCTGATCACATCCACAGCCAGATGATTAAACATCTCTCATCTGACTACAAGGCGACATCTTCCCATCATCTTCAACTGGATCTGGTGCGATGGCGTCTTCCCATCGCAATGGCGGGAGAGCACCATCATTCCGGTGCTCAAACCCAGTAAAAACCCGCTTGATGTGGACAACTATTGGCCCATAAGCCTCACCAACGTTCTTTGTAAGCTGCTGGAATGTATGGTATGTCAGCGGTTGGGTTGGGTCCTGGAGTCGCGTGGCTTGCTGGCTCCATGTCAGGGCGGCTTCTGCCAGGGTTGCTCTACCACTGATAATCTTGTATCCATCAAGTCTGCCATCCGAACAGCCTTTCCCAGATGGCAATACCTGATTGTCGTCTTTTTTGACGTATGTAAAGTATACGACACGACTTGGCGACATCGTATCCTTGCCATATTGTGTGACTTCCTGTTGCTCCATACTTTCCGTGTCCAAGTTGTTGACTCCCATAGTTCCATGCATATCCAGGAGAATGGAGTCCCACAGGGATCTGTATTGAGTGTGTCTCAATTTTTGTGGCCATTAATGGTCTAGCAGCAGCTGTCGGGCCCTCCGCCTCACCTTTCTGTATGCAGATGACTTCTGCATTTCGTACTGCTACTCCAGTATTGTTGCTGAGCGGCGCATCCAGGGAGCCATCCACAAAGTGCAGTCATGGGCTCTAGCCCATGGCTTCCAGTTTTCAGCTGCAAAGTCGTGTGTCGTGCACTTCTGTCGACGTCATACCGTTCATCCAAAACCCGCACTTTACCGTAATGACGATCCACTCCCTGTAGTTGAGACATATCAATTCCTAGGACTGGTTTTCGATGCTTGATTGACTTGGCTCCCTCATCTTCGTCAGCTTAAGCAGAAGTGCTGGCAGCAGCTCAATGCCCTCCATTGCCTGAGCAACACCAATTGGGGTGCAGATCGCTGTATGCTGCTGCAGCTCTACAGAGCCCTTGTCCAATCCCGAATTGACTATGGGAGTGTGGTTTATGGTTCGGCAGCACCTTCAGCATTGCATTTACTCGACCCTGTGCACCACTGTGGGGTTCGATTAGTGACAGGAGCTTTTAGGATGAGTCCAGTGACCAGCATCCTGGTGGACGTTGGTGTCCCTCCACTGCAGATCAGACGTGCGCAACTGCTCGCCAGTTATGCAGCACACATTCATAGTTCCCCTGAGCATCCGAATTACCGTCTCCTTTTCCCGCCCGCGGCAGTCCATCTCCCATATTGGCGGCCCAGATCGGGGCTAACGATTGTGGTTCGCGTGCGGTCCCTTCTCTCCGAACTGGTGTCCTTCCCTTTACCACCACTACTTGCAGTCCATTCACGTACGCCTCCACATGCGCCTCTGCCGCAGCTTCGTCTGGATCTTTTGCATGGCCCTAAGGACTCCGTTAACCCCACTGCTCTCTGCTGTCACTCCCTCTCGACTCTTGACGTGTTCCAGGGCTCTGAAGTGGTTTACACCGACGGCTCAATGGCTGATGTTCATAAAGGCTTTGCACATGTTCATGGAGGATATGTTGAGCAGTACTCCTTGCCAGTTGGCTGCAGTGTTTTCACTGCAGAGTTGGTGGCCATATCTCGTGCTCTTGACTACATCAGCTCATGCCCTGGCGTGTCATTTCCCCTGTGTACTGACTCATTGAGCAGCCTACATGCTATCGACCAGTGCTACCCTCGCCACCCTCTGGTAGCGTCCATTCAGGAGTCCTGCCATTCCATGGTGTTTGTGTGGACTCCAGGACACATCGGAATCCCCGGAAACGAACTTGCCGACAGGCTGGCAAACAGGCAACACGGAAACCGCTTCTGGAGATAGGCATCTCCAAAGCTGACGTGCGTTCTGTCTTACACTGCAGGGTTTTCTGGCTGTGGGAGACGGAATGGCATAACAGCATGCATAACAAACTGCGTGTCATTAAGGAGACTATGAATGTGCAGAAGTCTTTCATGCGGGCCTCTCGCAGGGAATCAGTT